>NW_004444153.1:1792213-1813456 GCF_000243295.1 Trichechus manatus latirostris
TATGCCAATTGACCTAGATGTCCCCTGAAAGCATGGTCCCCAGACCCCTACCCCTGCTACTCTGTCTCTCAAAGTGTTTGATTGTATTTAGGAAACTTCTTAGCTTTGGTTTAGTCCAGTTGTGCTGACTTCCCCTGTAGTGTGTGCTGTTCTAGGGAAGGAATTTTTTTAAAAGGCTGAAATAGTATGGTTTTGGATCCCTGGTGACAGTCGTTAAGAGCTTGGCTGCTAACCAAAATGTTAGCACTTTGAATCCATCAGCCACTCCTTGGAAACCCTACAGGGTGGTTCTACTCTGTCCTATAGGATTGCTGAGTCAGAATCAACTCAACAGCACCTGATTTTTTGGTTTATACCAGTTCTTGGGAGAGTTAAAGCAGCAATTTGGCAAAGCTGGTCAATGGAAGTCACTCTGAGGAACAAGGGGCAAAGATAAGCCTGGAATAGATTAATCCATTTACTTGAGCCAACTGTATCTTTGGAAAAGCATAACATGGCTGGAAACAAAGTAGAGCAGGACAGTTAAATTGCTCTGTATAATAAAGAGAAGAACTGAGGAAGGGGTTGGGGGAAAACCACGTAGAGGAAACACCAAAAACAGAGTTGGGAGTAAAATCTTCAGGGAGTGATGGGGGCTCAAGCAATTTGCTGGGAGCTGTACTATGGGAAGATAAACAGCTAGTAAGAAATTTTGATGTTCAAAATTCAGGTTTAAGTTGTTTGTACAACTGTTTTGTGAATTTTCCCTGTTGGAGCAACCAGATCTACATTCATGTCTGCTTAACACACAAACATGTGAGTGGTGTTTGTTTGGGAAAATCAAGGAGAAAGGGCTGTGCTGTTCATCTGGCTCATCCCTGCAGAAAGGAAGAAGTGCTACAGCACATGACACCCAAGGGATTCAAGGATCCAGGGGATGCAGAAACCAAAAGCCAGAGCTGATGGGCTATCTGAAGACTCAGATACTCTAGGTATTTCCTGAGGTCATAGGTGAAGCCTGTCCAGCAATCTTGGGCCAGGTTCTGGGATTCCCAAAAGACATGAGTTAGTGAGCTGGAGCTCATTTCATTTACACACCAAAGGACAGCATGACCTAGCTGACATCTGGGTTTTGGAAAAAGATTACCTGTGTACAGAGGTCATCGCTGCTGTTATTTTCTCTGCTCCAAGAAATTCACTGATTTTTCACTTAAAGGATGGGAATGGGACGAAGCAAAATGGGGCAAGATTTAACCTTTCTATAGTGTCTCATATGCTATGCAACATGAAGTACACCTATTATTCTTTATAATGATTTATAAGAACATACCTTTGTTTTAGAGGCAAAAAACAGGCTCAGAGAGATTAAGCAATTACAAATATATCTGGCTACAAAGTCTATGCCTTTTCCATTAAACTATACTTCCTGCCATGTTGAAGATCTGCATACTAATGTTAGTCTTGACAGAAGAAAACAGAATCAGCATGAATCCACCAAGCACATTCTTATAAATAATACAGCTATCCAAAGCCTCCCCAAATGGAAATATTTCAGAGTATTTTCAACAAACGGGTCAGTGTATATTAGAAATTAGCAATATTGATAGGCTATGTTATGCTAACAAAACTCCATTTCATTTCAGCTATGTTTGAAACCAACTGTCAAATATGGGCATTTCCCAAGTATTATTTCATGATAAATATTATTATGTGAGACTGATGTTTTGTGTCTTGTACATACTCTTGGAGTAGTCTGTCAGAGTCTTGAAATTAGTAGTTCCATGCCACTTTTTCCTATTCAGTCATAAATTCTCTGTGGAAAACACCACAGTAGGTTCTTGATACTTTTGAATAAACAAGGGTACGGCAATAATGAGTGATAACAATTATATCTATTGCCTAAATCAAACCCTGTTCTAGTTTTAGGTTTGCAAAACATCAGTATGTTTTGGCTTTTCACTCAGTTATTAATTTGAATACTTTCTGTAACTTTTTTATACCTTTGAAGCTCATGTTCTTTAAATTTATAATTAACTTATAATGTTTCTAGTCTAATATATGGCTTAAGCTTCAAGGGTTAAATCAAATAGTAGAATGTGTACATTTCCATAGTGATTACATGTATCTTAATTCTTTGGCAAATATATAATCAATAAAAATGTAACCTTATATAATCTTATTAACAGTGCTTTAGTCTCCTAATTTAACAATTCTTCTGTAATTAAATATATTTACTTAAAACATGAGTAAAATGAAATAATCAGAATACAAGTTAGTACATAAAGATAACCTAGTAAATGCAGTCCAAGTTCTAAATCACAAAAGGTGATTGGTAAACAAAAGGTTTTGTGTTTGATGTGAAATGTTCTTAGCTGTTGTCAAGTCGGCCCCCGACTCACAGTTACCCCGTGCACAACAGAACGAAATGCTGCCTAATCCTGTGCCACCCTCATGATTGGTTATGGATCAGACCATTGTGATCCACAGGGTCTTCTTAGGCTGATTTTCGGAAGTAGATTGCCAGGCCTTTTGTCCTAGTTCAGCTTAGTCGTCTGCAAGCTCCAGTGAAACCTGTTCAGCATCAGAGCAACAGAAAACCTTTCATTGACAGATGAGTGGCGCTGCACATGAAGTGCACTGGCCAGGAACTGGACCTGGGTCTCCTGCAGACAAGGAGAGAATCCTACCACCCTACTATCGCGACTAATACAAATGCCAACAGTTTGCAGGTTTCTTTCTCCAAGTGACAGATGTGCTAATTGTATCCGAATTATAGATTCTAAGCAGCTCTTGATTGTCTTTGTGTTTTCCGTCAACCAATATTCTTCTCTATTTTGGTATTAAAAGTATTATTTTAAAGTCTTGGTACATTATTATCAACAATAATTATCACCTTCAGCATATAATGCTGCTTGTACAGTGAAAATAAGAAATTGACCTTGATCGAAATGAAGACTTTTTTTTCCCACTTTCAGGTTAAATAACATTTATTCATTAGGGACCTATTATGTGATGAGCACTTTGTTAGTAATATGTGATAAACGCTTTAATAGAATTAAAATTGTCAGCAGCTGAAAGAGTAGACTCATGGCACAAGAAAACACTTAGTTCATCCCCTTTATGAATCTCATTTTTTCAAGGTAATTTTAATGGCTATCCTTTACTGTGAATATCCTACACTTTATAGTAATACAATTCTCTGTTTAGGTAATTGGTTCTGGAAATTGAATTCTAGGATTTCCCTAGTGGCAGCATATTAACAAACTGTTTAATATGGCCACGTCATTAACTTTTGGAGCAAAAACTTTGTTACGTTTGAAGCGTCTCAATTCCTTTCTGTAACATGTCCGTGCTAATATATACAAACAGCTTAGACAGAGCTTTGAAAACAATTTAATAGTAGAGCAAAGTTTGGAAACAGATGGGTGTTACTCAATCACTTAGAGATTGTAAAAACAAAAATAAAACAGAAGGGTGATCTCAATTCCTTTCCTCTTCAAAGAGCTCTTTAAAAGAGTTTATTTTCTCATTACAGGTATACAAAAGAGTAAGCCTTCACGGTGATGGCTACGATTTTTAGTTCTGATTTGTATGCATAAAAGCCCAAATTATCTGATTACACAAAAACATTTGGCAATATCACTCTCAACAATCAAAGCATAAACTGACGTTCAAGATACAAGAAGCTTTGGGGAGTTTTAAATTCGATAATGCTGTAATATTTCTGTAGGTAACCTTTAAGTAGCTCCTAACACAATGGGGACATCATATGATCCATATTAATGAACAACTGAATTCAACAGCATGCTTTCCAGGCATTTTTATGCAAGCTCATATAAGTATGTCAACAAGATTAATTGCTCACAAAAGCAATAGATTTATACAGTTTGTTACTTTTCTACATCTACCTCCTCATATTTCTGTATGTGTAACATGGTTAGCTTTTAGCACATTTAGATATTATGGCCCAAATCATGAATTCCTTACAGTGTGGAAGCAGATTATCAGGAAGTAAATAGGTTAATACTCTCCTGTGATAATGCATACATAGACTTGGTCAATTTTACAAATTATGCCCCAAACACACTAAAAGTTAGATATCACAAATAAATGCATATTTTAAATCATGTGATAAGAAAATGCCAATAAGGCAATTATAAGAGCACAGTTTCACTTGTTACAGCAGTACAATGAAATGGGTATAGTTAAGATCCTGAGGTTCATTCCAATTTCCGGCCTTAAAATCTCAAAGTTATCTTACAGAGTTGCTTTACATTTAATAAGGTTTGAACAGTTTTTGCACTTGCTAATTTGAGCTATTGTTACTCTATTTTAAAAGCAGCTGAAGAAAGGGAATTATTCTGGGAACTTCCACGTGGTTAATGCTCTCAAACTATTGCTTACATGTTTCTCTTCCACCTCCTCCTCTTCCTTCTTTTTAAATGCAAATGTGCAAAATACAGCCATCTGAGGAGACATGTTTTCTATGGATATTTTGTTAATGTAAAGAGATAAATTATTCTGTAATAAAATCTAACATATTCCATGTTAGGGGAAAATCAGCAAATTTAACAAGTACTTTAAACATAAAAGCATTTAGACAGATTATAAAAATTGAAATCTGAGGCTAATCAGTAATATTTTTTAATACCTATTGATTTTTTTCCCATGACAATTAACAATGGACCTTCTTTATATACAACTGCTTACAGGAAGGCACTGAGATGACCAGTGTCTAGAAACGGTGCGCCAGAGTCTCAAATGGTTGTTTTCTTATGACAGCGGAGTTGATTAAAATACAAACAGAACTCTTTTATTGTTAGAGTTGGAAGGCAAAGCATGATATTTATTAACAATTAATACTTTAGCTAAAATTAATTTCACTTGGCTCTTATCACAAAGCAGTGGCAGATGAGTTTTGATGGTGTTGGGTATTAAAAGAGAATAAATTTGGAGCAGTGCCTAGAAAGAGTCCAGAAACGGGTACCTAGATGACATCAAAGAGGTCCTGGCACTGCAAGATAAAAGGGATTATGGAAGAAAGAACAAAGATTCCAAGGGTTGAGCTTTATCCACTTGAAACTTTTGCTTAGTCAGGCCTGCCGATGGCAATGAAAAATGTTTTTCAGGGAGCCAGCCCACATTTTGAGAAAGTCTTTATATGTATTATTTCTATAAACACATATAATCGCTTACATCACAGTAGTTATCTTCTCTTTCCTCCACATATAAATAACTATGTTTTAAACATTAGTATGATTTTTAAAGGATTAATAAAACACAGTAAAAGGATCTATCGTTTTAGAAAGCAGTAACTACTGCTACAGCTAAGCTTATGAAGCACAGTTTCCAGTTCTCTCCCTGTCCATTTGTCTTGCACACTGCTGCCAGAACACGTTGCCTAAACTACCACTTGCATAATGGAAATTCTAAGCTCAGAATGTTTTATTACCTAAAAAGAAATCTACCTCGTTACTCTGTAGTCACACTGCACACATTTTTTTTTTTTTCATCTTCCAAAACGTGCTATTTTGGGTAGCCAATGAGACTTCCTGACTGACTGTGATATTATCATTTATAGAACTGTATGTAGTAGATTCAAGATAAAAGATAATGTTGCCTTTTGATTTTCTTTCTAAGAGTGAAAAAACTAAGCCTGGCGTAATATGCCTATGGACAGTAAAGTTGGCATACTGAGGCCTTTTATAAATTAATGAATGCTGTAGGGTCGCTATGAGTCAGAATCGACTCGACGGCAATGGGTTTGGTCTTTTTTTTTATATATGAAATTAGGTTTTTATTATTGCTGAAATTGGTAACATAAGACCAAGTGTACCTTGAAATCTTGAGCCAATGGGATAAACACTCCTAAAATCCAAGAGAAATATAGATGACAAAATCATGAGCCGTCATGATAATGAACATATTTTCATTTTTTTAGATGACACTAGGATAAGAATAATCCATGTGAAAATCTCTGTGACACTTCATTAACCATAAATGCAATTTAAGTTAATTGATAAGACTGACATTCAGTCATTTTTTGTTCAATCTAAGGAAAAAAAATCTTTCTCTTCCGAGTAGCTATAGAAAGTCAGTTTTTCTTACTCCATGAACTCAAAACAATTTCTCTCTACGTCCTAAACAATCCCTCTGTAGTCAGGGAAATGTTTCCAAACAAAACTCTGCAAATGTGCATCTGTCAGAACTCATATATCATTCATTGCAAAATACAATGCAAGCTTGAAAAGAATACACGTCAGCATGTGGTGCAAAGCAGGAAGATACTATTCAAGTCTGCCATTAGCTACCACGGTTTGTTTCATCTTCTACATGTCAATAGGACAGGGCACAGATTAAAGACACAGCAGAGACCAATGTTTGCTGTGTATATTACTATAAGCAAATGTCTGAGTCCAGGGCTTAGAAGCATCAAGCAATCTCACTGTTTCCCATGGTGTCTCTAAGCAGGTACAAAATTTCCAGGTTCTTCATCAATCTTTCTTTGACAGCTCTTCACCTTTTTCAGGCTCCTACTGCACTTGCTGCCTCTACTGCACGATTCACATTTCGCTGTATATTGCTCCATTCTCTAATTATTTCATGGGTCTCCTTTGTCTCCCTGCTAGATTATAAACTACTTATGCTTTATATTTTGTACCTGCCCTTTTGTATTTTATAATCTCTACTCTTTATATTTTGTACCCCCATAGAATATGAAGAAGTGCTGGGCTGCATACTTTGATTTTGCTTTATAAGTATGTGCTGATGGGCTGAAGACTATGATTAATTTAAGGAATTTCCACATATAACCCACACTAGTAATCATGATCTATAACAAATCCTGAAGTTAGAGACTGGATGCATTTTCATCTATAGGCCTTTCTCATTCACACTTAGCAGGTTTCAACAACCCAATTTTAAACCTGGGGCCAAGTCCAATTTTCTTTGTTGAATGCTGTACCAATTTATTAAATATCAGATTGTGCATAACCCTATAATTACAAACAGGTGCTGAAAACGGGTGCACTGTTCCCACAAAAAACTATAGCGCTTTCTCATAAAATCTAGCATAGTGATTTTGATCCTGAAGGCAGTGACAGGAGGTGTGGGAGAGTATTTCTATTTTTACTTTTGGAATCTGTCCTCTATGACTGTCATTTTAATCATGAAGCAGAGGGATCCCTGTAGGAGATGTTCCAGCCGCCCTCAGATGGGAACAGTGCCTACCCAGACATCACAGCTGAGACCACTGGAAGCACAGCTGGACAGGTGAGTTACTGTTTGGACTGCCTCCTCAGGTCTCACATGTGGCTTCTTTATGGCAGACTTAAGAAGGCATAAAACAAAGCAGGCATGGATTCTGGCCAGCTGGCCATCTGTTTCTTTACCCACTGTGATAATTTGGTGTTGTAGAATTTTGTTAAGTGAGCATTAAGTAATGACCATGTCAAACAGAGTACATAATGACTGCTTCTTAATCAGTGGATAGAAGCTTAGGGGACGCTTTCCCAACACAGAAAAGGTCACCGAAACAAACCAATAATTAAAAAAAAGAACAACAAAAATAGAAACAAAACAATAACAATTAATTTCTTTCTACCATTTTTACTTTCAGTCATATTGAATCCATGTCAAATAAAAGAAAATGGAAGGATTATAAAGAAGGTAGTTATTATCATTACAGTTGCTACTATCCCATTATGCATAATCAAAGTATAAAGAGAAACTAAAGAAGAATTTTGAAACTAAGAAAATATCTCAGGGGCCTTATCATCCTGATATGAATGGAAGGCACTTAAGATTATAGTCATTAACGTCAAGCTTTTCCAAATACTTTCCAAGAATAACACCAAGCAGAAATGGAACAGTCAAAACACTTCCTTTTATTTTTTAAGATCAGTGGAAGGACCCTATTCTGTGAAAGCAGCTTTTCCTTCATAATAATTGACAATTGTAAAACCAGAAACATCTTCTCCTTCAAACATATACTTAATAGAGTACTTTACAAACTGTATTATTGAGACATTCTCCTAACTGATCTCCCAGATCCACCCCCAGAACCACCCAACACGCAAACCTAATCAGGAGATTCTGTTGTCTCTTAATGCCTGATATCCCAAAGGTCATAAATTTGGGATAAATTTGTATAGTCAATCTTACCTCCATTGTTCATAAAAATGAACCAATGTGCTTCACCTATTTAAGTCACCATTATTTCACCTAAAGATAATAATTTCTATTCCTGGGATTGTGGTCATGTGGTTCCCCAGCCTAGAATACCTTTCTTCATGCTATTGTTTCTTCCAAATCTCCTTTTCCTTCTTAGTCTATCCAATTTTTCATATCCTACATCAACTCTTCTTTATCCTTTACTCTTATCCTCTTCAACACATTTTCTATTACTGTCTATTACATACTTTGTCCCATTCATTCACTCTCTCACTCACTCACTCACTCGGTACATATTTAGAGCTCCTGATGTGTTCCAGACACAGGGTTAAGTGCTAGCAATATAATGGTGAGCTAAACAGATACTCTTTCTGCTCCATGTAACTTCAGTATAGTGGAGTACTGACACTAACAAAACTAATACATAAATAAATGCAAATGTTGGACTGTCCAGTTTCATGAAAGAAAGATAAACTGTGCCTTGAGAGGCTACAATAGAAGGTTGCCTGAAGAAGTGACACTTAAATTAGGAGTTGAAAACCAAGTAAGAGCTATGTCAAAGAAGATGAGTATTTTCTGCAGAGGTCCCATAGAAGGAGGAACAGGGCAAGAATAGGGTCTGGTAAAAGGCCATTGTGAAGTGGACAGAGCAAGCGTAAGGATAGCGAGGTAGACAGGGCCAGGCCAGCACACTAACATGTTTAAGGAAAAGGATAACAGGACCAGTATTTCATTTTTTAAAGATGATTCTATGTTTCTATGTGCCTTAGAGAAAATACGTTTCATAGGACCAGTATAGATGCAGGTAGACCAGTTAGAAGCCATCACACTAGTCCAGGTGAAGTGTGATACATAGCCTGGATTAGAGTGCTGGGCTGGTGAACATGGAGAGAAGTGGATATATTTAAGAGGGAAGGGTCAAGGGTGACTGCTAAGTTTCAGAACTTCACATCATGAAGGATAAAAATTGGTACCATTCACTGAGAGAGAAACACTGTAAGAGGGCCTGCACTGGAAGGGAAGATCATGGGTAAGCTTTTGGACCAATTTAAGAGGAGGTGTCAGGTAGGCAGAGAAGAGTGAGGCTAGAAGACACAAATGTCAGTGCCCCTGGGTATTTACATACACACATACATACTCACTGCCATTGAGTAAATTCTGACTCATAGAGACCCTATAGGATAGAGTACAACTGCCCCACAGGGTTTAAAAGGCTGTAATTTTTATGAAAGCAGACTGCCACACCTTTCTCCCGCGCAGCAATTGGTGGGTTTGAACTGCCAACCTTTCGGTTAGCAGCCAAGTGCTAAACCATTGCACCACCGGGGCTCCTTTTCTTGGATATTAAAAAAAAAAAAAAAAAAATTTCCATCTAGTCGATTTCGACTTGAAGCAAACCTATAGGACAGAGTAGAACTGTCCCATAAGCGCTTCCAAGGATCAGCTGGTAGAGTCAAACTGCTGACCTTTTGGTTAGCAGCCAAGCTCTTAACCACGGCACCACCAGGGCTGGTAATTACTGGGTATGGATGTAGTCACTTACTGAAAGATGAGAGACAATACCGGGTAAAACAGAGCAAACTCAAGGAATGCAATCATTTAATGGCCAGGTAGAGACTGCAATGGGTCCACAGAAGACAACAGCCAGAGAGGCAGGAAAAAAATTAGTAAAGCATACTATCATTGTATAACTAATAATATATCGCTTTGCATTCTTAATGAACTGTTTCATATGTGTATATCTTACCATTCTGAATAGATTCTAAGTTTCTGGAAATCCAGGATTTCTGTTTTCTATTTCTTTAGTATACCTCCTGTTATTTTTGTTGTTAATTCATATCAAGTCGATTCTGACTCAAGGCAACCTCATGTGTGCAGAGTAGACCTGCTCCATAGGATTTTCAAGGTTGTGACCTTTTGAAAGCAGATTGCCAGGCCTTTCTTCTGAAGCAACTCTGTGTAGATTTGAACCGCCAACCATTTGACTAGTAGTTGAGTACATACCCATCTTTGCCACCCAGGAAATCCTCCTGTACCTCCTAACTGTAAACCAGTTGCCAACGAGCTGATTCTGACTCACAGCAATCATGTCCCTACAGGACAGAGAAGAACTGTCCCATAAGGATCCCAAGGCTGTAATCTTTCCTGAAGCCAACTGCCACACCTTTCTCCCATGGAGCGGCTAGCGGGTTTAAGATGCCGACCTTAAAGTTAGCAGTGGAGCTCCTAACCACTACGCCACCAGGGCTCCTTCTGATCCCTCCTAACACACAACCAACACTTGCCAAATGGATGAAAAATGTTCATAACTTTGTGAATCAATTGTGCTGGCAACATACTTTAGGAAAATGTTCTTCAAGTGACATTATTTTATATCAAAAAGTCATTCTGTTTGATCATTTTACTTATCTATGGAGTCACTTTCACCCCTTAACTTAACGGGGAAGCCAAGTTGGAGAAACTGTCAATATTTTTGCTTCCAAAATAAGGCTTCTTTAAATTTTAATAGTAACAATTTAGTAATCTGAATGTCTTTAGAATCTAAAAGGTGAAAATGAAAGAGAAAGAAAAGGGTGATATTTGACCAAAATGGGAAAAAAAAAAAATACAGAAA
The DNA here is from genome assembly GCF_000243295.1 of Trichechus manatus latirostris. NCBI lineage: Eukaryota > Metazoa > Chordata > Mammalia > Sirenia > Trichechidae > Trichechus > Trichechus manatus. The sequence continues at coordinate 1,802,979 of NW_004444153.1, forward strand.
AAGAGTACATTAAAGAAATATACATTTTACACTCTACATTCACCTAACGTCATTTTGGCTGTTTTTGTTTTTCCACGCTTTGTCTCTCCAGTGCTACTCTCAATGTTGCACTGTTATTTTTCAAACCTTAGAAAACCTTTTACTCGACTATGCATTTAAACTGTTTCCTGTAAGATCATTCTGACTAAAGAACTCAGCTTAAACTGCTTTACCACTAAGATGAAAAAATATCTACAAAGATTTGTCCAGAGGGATAAGCAGTGTGTGGGCCAAAAAACAAACAAACAAAAAAAACACATAGAGAAAATGCTATCACACACTGTGTAAAGTACTTGTCTGTATTCTTCTTAATTGACATGAAAATGTAGTAGGCAGTTAAATATTTGAAAATCTGAAAATCCACTTAAAAACATGTATAACAATTTATTTTCATTGCAAACCCAAATAAAATGTTGAGCAATTAAAACCAATTCCCTTTCTAACACATGAAAGTATTAAGTGTATGCAGCACAGATTTACATTACTATAAAAATCTTTATTTCTACTTTTCCAGCATTATGCATTGAAATTTGTAAATTCTATGTTACATTAATCACAGGAATATATAGGGGCCAATTTTAGATGGAGCTATGGTAATCACTGTACTTCCCATTAAAGAAATCATTTTTGCTGACAATTTTGTGGTGAATGTTGTTAAAGATTGACTATACTTTATAAAATGGCAAGGCTTCCTTCAGGAAAGTTATTAGTAGTTTAAGCCGTCTTCAGCTTCATCAAAATAATAATAAAAAATAACTATTATCACTATCTTTGGACTATGACACTGCATCTAATACTACGTAGAATATGGTCATATAGTCGTTAAAAGCAGTGGCAATAATCCAGTTTTGACTGCCCTGTCATTTAATATTTATAGCGTTTTCATGATCCAAATAAAGTATGCTTATTAAAATGATCAAGATGTTGCCATCTGGATGGACAAAAAAGCTGAGTTCCACATCTGCAGTACAAAATGCCTTCAGTTATTTCTGTTGTCTACCCTTTCTTATTTTCAATACAATTGCCATTAGAAGAAATGTGATTATAGTACAGAGAAATTATATGCACTAGAGAAGCCCTTAGTCAATAAATGAATACCTTAAATGAATTATTAAATAAGTTATTACTTATTTACCATCATGCTATTTAAACATTGGTATTGTTGTTAGCTGCCATCAAGTCGGCTCCGACTCATAATGACCTCATGTATAACAGAGCAAATTGTTGCCGGGTCCTGGCCATCTTCACAACTGTTGGCAGGTTTGAGCCCATTGTTAAAGTTATTGTGTCCATCCGTCTCATGGAGGTATTCCCTCATTTTTGCTGATGCTCTGCTTTACCAAATATGATGTCCCTTTCTAACAATTGTTTTTTCCTGATGATGTGTCCAAAGTAAACAAGATGAAATCTCTCCATCCTTACTTCTAAGAAGAATTCTGGTGGTATTTCCTCCAAGACTGATCTGGTCACTCTTCTGGCAGTACACAACATATTCAATAGGCTTCGCCAATCACAATTCAAATGCATCAATTCTTCTTCAATCTTCTTTTTTAAAGACAGTAGGTCTGAACTGTCATTATTTAAGATCAGTGTATACAGTGCAAACGTGTTTCAGATTAACGTAGCTTACTCAAAGTGACTTAGTATGAGTTTGATACTTGGTCAATATAGCACAGCTTTTAGTGTTATTTTTCCTGCAAAAAGCCTTTTAAAACGGTTTATGATTCTAATTGAAGCAGGTTACACACAATGAAATAAAGAGATTTACGATTGTTTATGTAGTGTTAAAAAATTAGTTGTAAATATATAGACATGGCAATTTCTGAAGAAGCAGCTAAACAATATCAGTACATAACTGTACAGGACGCCATGGTACTTTGATAGGCACGATGTGTCGAATTCTAAAGTAAAATTGACAAGCAGCAAATGTATCTCTAATTTAGGCATTCAAGGATAACCACGTTGTTGAAAATTAAATATCCTATGAAAATGGACTGAGTACTCCCCTCCCCCATAACTGCAGTAGACATTCTATTACACTTGCTTTAATATTGTTCAGGATAAAATAATTTTGACTATGCTTTACATTATAAAACTTGAAGGCCCCAAATTCTCTTTGATCAATGTGCTTAGAGGGTAGCCTGAGAATTCTTGAGGAGAATTTTAACTCTTCCCCCAGAAGCTACCTTAGTCCCACTCTGGGCTAAAAAACGAACTCTTAGATTCAGACACACGTACTTATTAGGCCTCTAAACTTTTATAAGAGGATGTCATGTTTACCCCTGCCTATGCTGCCTCTCAGAGCATAAGTTTATATATATGTCCATCCTGCACCCAACTCATCAAGAAGGATTTTGGCTCTAAAAGTTGCATGGCCATAAAGCCAGGAAACATAGGCAGATACTCACAATGAATAATTCCTTAATATTGCATTGAGTTGTTGTTAGGTGCTGTTGAGTCAGCTCTGACTCATAGCGACCCTATGTACAACAGAACAAAAAACTTCCTGGTCCTGTGTCATCCTCACAATCATTGCTATGTTTTGAACCCATTGTTGCAGCCACTGTGTCATCCTCACAATCATTGCTATGTTTTGAACCCATTGTTGCAGCCACTGTGTCAATCCATCTTATTGAGGGTCTTCCTCTTTTGCACTGACCCTCTACTTTACCAAGCATGATGTTCTTCTCCAGGGACTGGTCCCTCCTGATAACATGTCCAAAGTACAAAGTTTCAACATCCTCGCTTCTAAGGAGCATTTGGGCTGTACTTCTTCCAAGACAGATTTGTTTGTTCTTCTGGAAGTCCATAGTATATTCAATATTTTTTGCCAATACCATAATTGAAATGCATTAATTCTTCTTCAGTTTTCCTTATTCATTATCCAGCTTTCACATGCGTTTGAGGCGACTGAAAATACCACGGCTTGGGTCAGGCACACCTTAGTCCTCAAAGTGACATCTTTGCATTTTAACATTTGAAAGAGTTCTTTTTCAGCAGATTTGCCCAATGCAATGTGTCATTTGATTTCTTGACTGCTGCTTTCATGGGAGTTGACTGTGAATTCAAGTAAAATGAAATGCTTGACAGCTTCAATATTTCCTCTGTTTACCATAATGTTGCTTATTGGTCCAGTCGTGAGGATTTTGGTGTTCTTTATGTTGAGGTATAACCCATACTGAGGGCTGTAGTCTTTAATCTTCATCAGTAAGTGCTTCAAATCCTCTTCACTTTCAGCAAGCAAGGTTGTATCATCTGCGTATCGCAAGTTGTTAATGACTCTTCCTCCAATCCTGATGCCACATTTCTTTGTCTTATAGTCCAGCTTCTTGGATTATTTGCTCAGTATACGGACTGAATAGTATGGTGAAAGGATACAACCCTGGCACATACTTTTTCTGATTTTAAACTATGAAGTAATTCCTTGTTCTCTTCGAACAATCATACAATGAAATAATTTGGTTCTACAGAGCCCAAGCTGCAGTTCCCTGAATGTGGCAACCATGCTCCCACTTCAGAAATTTTGCACTGGCTGTTTCCTCAACCTATGAAGTTCTGCTAACTCTACCTAATTTTTCCTCAAAATCACCTTCCCAATGATACTTACCCTGAATCATCTTACTTAAAATTTCAAACCGAACCCCAATATTTATATTTCTCCCTTTACTGTGATCTCTTTCTCTTTTCTCAATAGCAAAACATGCAATTTATTATGTTTTTGATTGCTGTTTATTATACATCTCCTCCTGCTAGAATGTAAGCTCCATGGGGGCACCAAACATTGTTTTGTTCACTGATATCCCCCAAGTTTACTGAACAGTGCCTAGTAATGTTGTACTCAGTACATCTTTGTTGACTGAATATATCTAGGCATTTAAGTGACAAAGTTTTCCAAGTACTCGTCAGGGAGTAGGATCTTAAACTTCCTCCCACTCAATGCTGATCAAAAGCTGGATTTAGCCCTGCATTATGCCAGAATAGCAGTTAGCCATGCACATAGGATCATGCTGACAAATAAGTGGTTTAATAGGATTGTAATGTAGTTATCCTATTGACCTACATAGAGACTTTAGAAAAACTACCCTGTTTTATTCACTGTAAGGATTTTTATTATCCACAATCCAAGAAATAACATCTCTGACCTTGGGACCAAGAATATGTTGTTTCTCATGAGCAACAGGTCTAATTTATTCTTACAGATACTTTAAGTATAACATCATTAATTCATGAGATTCTCATTAAGCACCAGATATGCCAGGCACTGGGTACAGTGAACAATGTCAAAATATAGTCTATGGGCCTCAAGAATTTTACGTTCCCACGGGCATTACAGACAAGTAAATAGGCAACTTCTGTAAAATGAAGTAAGTGCCGTTGTTGTTGTGTGCTGTTAAGTTCATTCCAGCTCATAGCAACCATATAGGGCAAAGTAGAACTGTCCCATAGGGTTTCCTACGCGGAAATCTTTACAGGAGTAAATTGTCAGGTCTTTTTTCCCTGCAAAGCCGCTGGTGGTTTCAAATCACAGACCTTTCAGTTAGCAGTGGAGCGCTTACCCATTGTGCCACCAGGGTTCCTTGAAATAAGTGCTAATACATGAGAAGTATAGAGATCTTTGTGACAATGAAGGAGGAATGCCTAATTTAATACTGGGGACTTGGATATGACATCCTGGAATAATTAACATCAAAAGCTGAAGCCCAAAGGATAAACAGAAGTTGGCTGATAATGAAAGTGGATTATACACTCCAGGCATATAAAACATCATGCATGAAGAGCCAAAGTAAAGCATGGACAATTTGCAGATCTGCAAAAAGTTCAATATAACAGCAGCATGGAGTGTAAGAGGGGAAACAGTAGGAGAAAAAGCCAGAGAGATTAGCAGGGCCTGGTTATTATAAGCCTCACAAGTCACATTAACAATTTAGACTTTATCCTGAGGGAGACATGAATTTATTTAAGAGTTTTAACCAGACAATGAGTGATCAGATGCACACAAACTGGAGGTGTGGAATTAGCCACTGGAGGAATTACTAGGGGATAGTTTCCATTTCCTCTACAAAGAATGTCTCTCTCATGAGTAGAAAGAATGATGGGAGGTAATGTGATAGGAAAGGAAGTAGAGACATTTTAAATAGCAACATGGGGCATGGGAGACATCTGAGTAGAGTCACAGAACTGCTGGGGAGTGTTGGTGTTCAGCTGGTGTTGGAGACTAGGAACTGTAATGGCACCTGCCATGGGGTGGCATTTCTTCTGCTGTGTTCAGCAGAGGAGAATGATGATAACATTAATCCAAGGTTAGAGGTTCTCTATATGTAAGTGTCTCAGGAATATCGAGGGAAAGAAAATGAAAATGTGTGTAAGAGATACACACATTTAGACATTAATGACAGATATGGTGGTCTTGGATAATAAGAAAAGGGAGATTGGGCTTTAAGGAGTCGAAAGAGAAGGGTGGAGGGACACAGGGATTGGAGATCTAAGACGAAAGAACAGGTGTAGTTTAAGAAACCAAATGAGGGTTTTCAGTACAATTGGCAAAGAACTTGGAAGTCATCACTCCTATACTCACAACAAGAAAAAAGCTGAAGAAACTGAAAATCAAAAACTCTTCTTAGACTCGTCAGATAATTGAGGTCACAGGGCAAACAGCTACCCTGAAAACTAGAGACAAGAGGATACAGAGAATCACAGTTTACCAGAAGCAGCAACTGAATCCACCATCAGACCCAGCATTGGATAGAAATACTTAATGAGTAATTGACTAATTTCTGGAGACTGATCAGGGACTAGCTTCAACGATAACTTATGAAGCCCCAGCCATGTGGGGCGGGCAAGTGGGGCACACTATCCTGAGTTTTACTGCCAAGAGGTCCACCAGGTTCTCACTGTGAAAATCAGAGAAAAATCTCATGCTTCCAGCAGGAGGAAACCTAAAACAACCATTTTGAAATATGACCAGAACATTCTTTCCTCTTTAATAAAGGCTTGCCCCCAAGGAACTATTTTACCAGAGCCTAACAAATGTCAGGAGCCGTGGTGGTGCAGTAGTTAAGAGTTCAGCTATTAACCAAAAGGTTGGCAGTTCAAATCCACCAGCTGCTCCTTGGAAACCCTTTGGAACAATTCTATAGAGTTGCTATGAGTCAGTATTGATTGAGGGCAAGGTTTTTTTTTTTTTTTTTTTTTAACTAATGTCATTCTTTCAGTAATTTTACATATAACATCTCCATTAACAGTTACACTTTCATCATTTGATAGATACAAGAATTGAGGCACAAAGAAGATAAGCTATACAGATTTGCTCTAAATACAAATTAAAAAACAGAAACTATCAGTGATTAAAAAAAAAAAAAACAAAAACCAAGATCCAATTAAATACAAAACTTCTATTTTAAATATAAAGACATAGATTAAGAGTAAAGAGATAGAGAAAGAAAAGTTGGGGTAGCTCTGTTAATTTTAGGCTAAGCTGACTAGAAAGCAAGGAAAATTTTCAGTGATAAAGAGGGGCATTATATAATGATAAAGGGTTCAATTATGTAAGAAGACATAACATCGTAGCATCAAAAAAATACATGATGTAAAAGCTAATATAACTTCAAGGAAAAACAGACAAATCCACTATTACAGTTGGAGACTGCAATGTCCCTCCTGTTAGTAACTGACAGATCCAGCAGGTAGAAAATCAGTAAGAATATGGTTGAACTCAACAGCGCTTGTGTGGAGAAAAGTCCTTTGGACAAGCCAGGTAGCCATGGTTTTCTCTGTTCCTCTCCTTGTTGGCATCTTTAGGTCTCGGAACAAACAGCCACCCCCACTGAGGCCTGATGTTTGTCATGGAGATTAAAAAAATACAATTAGTCACTTAGGCTGGGGGTATAAAATAGCTGGGAGAGGAAGTCTTCTTATCTCCTTAGGTATGGTGTGGGTGGGGCACATATAGCATAAGCTTACAGTTCACCTAAGTGGACCTACCTGCCCAGGAGGAAACGGCAGTAGGTAGGGTCTCATTTAAGCCCCCCACCTGTGGCACAAAGTGGGGTGTATATAGAAGAGACATCATCTCTTCCCAGACAGCTTTTGAGCCAGGAGGCACTGCTCAGATAGAACTCTTCCTATTGTATTTTGTCTAATTCTCGTAAGTAATAAAACTATTTTGCACGTGCTAACGCGTTCAGTCTATGATCGGAAGGATGTGATGTTTATGAAGCAATTCATATTAGTTATTACTAACCTTTTTCTAATGGTCTGCTGCCTCTATAGAAACTGGCTACACTATGTGAGCACCATACAGATTTGGAGTGTTGTCTTACAGTTACGGCATCGTCAAGCAGGACGTGTTATCCTACAGCACTATCAATCAACTGGGTATAATCGACATTTATAAAATACTTCACCCAACAACAGCAGAATATATATTTTCTCAAATTCATATTGAACGTTCATCAAGATAGACCACATCCAGGATTATAAAGTACATGTTAACAAATTTAAAAGACTAGAAATTATACAAAGTATGCTCTCAGACCACAATGGAATTAACTAGACATTAAATCGAAACCCAGACAAAACAAAACAAAAACAAAAACCAAACCCACTGCCACTGAGTCGATTCCAATTCATATCAACCCTATTAGATAGCTGGAAAATCCCAAACTATTTGGAGATTAAACAATACGCTTCTAAACAACGCACGGGTCAAAGAAGAAGTCTCAAGAGAAATTTTAAAACATGCGTATTTTGAACTAAATGATAATGAAAATACAGCTTACCAAAATTTGTCTGATGCAATAAAAGCAGTGTTGATTGTAATATTATTTGAATGTATAGAAAGCAAATGAGATCTAGATTTTAAAAAAGTAGTACTGTAGTGCAATCACAGAATATATGCATAAATGCACTTTGGATATATATTTACAAAGTGTTCAAGAAGTATTAAAGATTAACACACACTGAGTCATTCTTGACATGATCAAAAGGAGAAAAAGGAGAATTAACAAGAAAGTAACTTTCTCACTATGACAATCAAGATAAAGTCTTTTTTGTCATCACCTAAAATCATACGGCGTTAATTCCCACTAACCATTCATGAGCGTCACACTTTTGGAAACACTGTATTAAGGCAAGGGAAATTTCTGGGAAGATGCTCAGCATGTAATGGAATTTGTATGCCACGGAATAAGATTCTTCAATTTCAAGAAAACAGTGAGCAGCAGAAATTTGGATCAGACAAAAGGGTGCAGAGCTATATGAGAATGTGGACTAGTGAATAAGACCACTGGCCAGAAAGGCTTTCAGTTTTTGTAGTGACTAAGGATATGAAGTTTCTTAGATGGAATGAGACTATCTGGCTATAAAGATCCCCAACAGTGTCCTAAACACTGGGAAGACTCAGACATCTGTGTAAAGAGCAGATTGCAACTTCTATTGATTTTGCTTCTGAAGGAGTCTTTATACTGGTGGGTAGGTGGAAAGATTGCCTAGTTTATTAGGAGCTATTAAATTTTGAAACCAGCAACAGCCTCTATGAAAGCAGTTTAGAGCCAAATTCCAGTCTCACCTCTATCACACAAGCCAATGCTAGGAGTGTGCAAACCCTTTATACACAGACCTCACTCTAATTTCATCATAATTTGATTACTCTGAACTTTTACTTTGTCCTGTTTTCCTTTTCCAGTCACATGCAACCAGAACAATCACGCTCTCCCTTTCTAACTGGTTTCAGAAGGAAGATGGCAAAGTTCTATACTGCATGTCTTCAATATTCAAATATCAGAGAAGGGAAGACAACTGGTCACTAAATGTAAATTTTGCCTGGCAAGGTTTTCTAATGATGTTCATCTCTTACACTTAGGTGGGTCCCTGCCGTTACGTGAAAGCAAGAGATTTGCAGTAAGAGGATTTAACAAGGGGCAGATTTCAGAGCAAGAAAGAAAGACATGGACATTGAGGTAGAGGATCAAGGCTTGGAATGGAGTGTGCCAATAAGGAGAAATAATGTGAAGAGTTTAACTGTGTTTCATTTTTTTTGGATTTGCGAAAACATCGTATTAAACATTAAGTTTATTTTTTTATTTGTTTGTCATTTTAATTTCCTCCAGGTAGCCACAAATGTCCAACAAAATCTTTGAAACACAAAGCTTTTGTGTTGGTGTAACTGAACAGACTTCAGTGGTGGGCAGTAATAAGGAAATAAGGCTTCCTTACATCACATCTCAGCTGAGTCCTGAGCTCCGTTAGCAGTGGCGTATAAAAGAAAGCATGAGCCCCGGAAATTCACCCTGGGACTCTCTGCAAAGTGAACAAGGCTGACAGCCAAGCTGAGGGCCACCAAAGCAAGCAGTGTCTAATGACTGAGGAAAAATAAGCCCTTTCCAAATACTATATAGATTTTTTGATGTCTAATAGTTTATTGCTACGAGTGCTCCAGAAGCCTGAGGACTTAGCGAAACCCAGGTGACTGCAATCAGGATTACATTAAGGGATTTGTTTTCTTGAACGAATTTACTTAGTATATGAATTATAAATACTGTGTGATTTACATACGAATTTAAAGATGCCTTTATACAATTATTCTGGAAAAAGGCACAGTATTAATCAATCTACCTAATGAGTTCAAATTTTCTCAGGTATTAATCATGACTATATATAAAGATTTTAAACACACATAAGCAATGAAACACATTTATTTTTGGCAAACCAAACTGGACATAAAAAGTTAATTCATATTTATGAGTAATTGAAGTAAATACATCATGCCTGCTCCCTAGCGCTAAAATAATACCACAGGATTCAAAACCATGAGATTCAAATACTACAAGATTCAAAAGGAATCACAGCATGCATAAAGAATTACTATTTCATTGTAAATCATTACATATTTTAATTGATGAGATTTCAGATGTAGAGTAGGAGTTTATTTTTGTACGACAGATCCAAATTATTAAATTTGTTACACAGTTTAGTGATACATTATACTTGTCTTAACAAAATTGAAGTGATCAGTCATCTATTGTAATGGAACTGAAACTCATTTTAAAAGGGACAAAAATAAATTTTTAAGTCCAAACTAGGCCAATGTTAGTAAAAAACAGACATTACTAATTACATAGACATTGACAGTGAGAAAACAGTTTCCTTGGCAAGTATTGGCATAACTGGAAAGAAACTGGAAGACTGATCTCATATGGAGAAAGACAGAGTGACATATCTTCAAGTTTATTTAATGTCCACTATAATCCATCCTCACAAGAAAACCTCAGAAAGTTATATACAACAAATAACTGTATACAGATAAGCATATATACTTTCATACTAATGAAGTTAAGCTAAAGTCACTCACGCATGGGGCAGCATAGAGTTGGATGTTTTATAACATTTTAATAGAATATATTTGTTTAAGGGGAGCCCTGGTGGCACAGTGGTTAAGAGCT
>NW_004444153.1:1814487-1816852 GCF_000243295.1 Trichechus manatus latirostris
GTGGTTCAAACCCACCAGTGGCTCTGTGGCAGAAAGATGTGGCAGTCTGCTTCCATAGAAATTTACAGCCTAGGAAACCCTATGGGGTCTCTGTAAGTAGGAACTGACTCGATGGCAGAGGGTTTGGTTTGGTTTAGGTAGATTTGTTTGGATAATGATAAAATGTAATTTCTTGTGCCTTTTTTCTCCAAGAAATAATCTGGGATATGAATACTAATTCACAAATACATACCACTTGAGTCTTGTGGAGAAAGCAGTTAAACAGCTGGCTTATGATGCATTTCTTTGCTGTTATCAGGGAGATGCTCCAAGGGAAAGAAAGAAGGCAGGTAGCTCAGTTCCTTTTAAGCATGCTGATAACTAAACCTGCTGGCAAATATTTGCTAGAAGGAGAATCTTTATCTGTGAATATTTTTAGCAGGATGTCTCTAGTTTACCATTGTTTATAGTAAACAAACCTACAGAGTATGGATTTATAAGGCATAGCTTCATGGAAAATATCATAGAAGCTGTACAATTATATGAAAAAAGTTTATAACTTAAACTCCCCCTTTATACATGGTAACCAACATACCCTACTTAGGGATTTCATTCCCAATGTGCAAAATTCTGGCTCAGAGGGTGTGTGTTGGGAAGAATGTTCTAGGGAGCTATCCTCAAAGTTCTCAACTCTCCCTGTTTTCCCATTGTTCTTGATTGCATGTATCATCGAAATTATTACAGTGAACCCTGTGAGAGCTGGAACTTGATGTGAGTACCCAGTTTTTCCGGGTCTCCCATGTTTTCCATCTTTGACAGGGTGCAGTCTTTCCATTTTTCTATCACTCCTTTTAGTGGAAAATATTTGAATTTTCCTTCTCTGACAAGTTTCCACCTTACATGGGTTCTGGCTGTTGCAGGTTTTACTTGATGTTGGGGAAGATCTCAGATTTGTGTGAGGCTGATTTGACAATCCAGTCCTTTAAATTAGTTCAACTCTATTTCATCAAACTCTTTAAAAATGTTGTACAGAATAAGAGTGAAAACTTAAAATAATCCAAATGCCCATGAGTTGGGGAATGTTAATCTATATCATAACTATGAAGTAGATAGAACGTTCTTTACATGTAAAATTTAAATTATGAAAACAATGGCATTATTTTCTAAAATCTACATGGAATTCTACTAAATGCAAAAAGACGGAGCATAGGTTATGGTACACTAAGTAAAGTGTGATGTACACAGTGACAGATACTGAAAGAAGTAAATGGATGGATAATTCTGTTGTAAATGATATAAGGAATGAGGTCAACATAGGTAAGGACACCAGTTAAGAGGTCCACATAAGTGTCCGGATTACTGCCATTAAGACTATTCACAAATATTCCAGTTCTCTTAGGCACGTGGTAGGATTGCACTTCCCCACTCCTTTTCAAGTTATTAGTGGTCACGTGAATTTCTTTAGCCAATAATGGAAGAAAAAGTAATGTGTGTCATTTCTGACAGAAGTTGTAAGAACAATAAGTAATTAAATACGTTTGCTTCTCACTACTTTGGTGACTGTGGGACAAAGTGTTGAGAAGTAACCTTTGTCAGCATGGGTCCTTGAGTGTTTACAGTGAGCAGAGAACCCTGCTGACCCACACTGGGCGTGCACTATGATTAAGAGCTTTTTGTTTGTGTAAAGCCACTGAGATCTGGATGTAGCTTGTTCCTGAGGCATAACCAAGCTCATTATGAAATACAGAGCAAGTAAAGGGCAATGGGATTCTTATGCATATGTTTTGTAACATTTTTAAAACTACAAAGGGCCAGAAAACATCTGCAAACTTACAGAATTTGAGTAGTGCAGTATGTCATTTGAGAGTACATAGTGACAGGATGGGCTTGAGAATATTGCAGAGAAAGAACCAAATGGGTGTAGGAGAAGGTAATGTTGAAGAGGAGAGTGGAATTAAAGGTGATTTGGATATTTGATGCCAAAGAAATTGGTAATGTCATGATTTAAAGAGAGAGAGAGGCAATACATTAGGACTGAGAGGAAAAGTTAAGAACATTCATTTTTGCACAACGGGAATTAAACGTGTCTCTATGATGTCTGAAAATGGAAGCCTGAAATTCAGGAGACAGACCAGGGCTTTAGAGAAGAGAGAAAAGGGAAAGAAGCCTCATATATAAGCCAGTCATTCTTCTAGGCATTTTACATGTAACATATCCCCTAACAATTACAATTTCACTGTTTTATAGGATCCCTGGTGGCATACTGGTTAAGAGTACGACTGCTAACCAAAAGGTCGGCAGTTCAAATCCACCAGCTGCTTCTTGGAAACCCTATGGGGCAGTTCTACTCTGTCCTGTAGAGTCACTATGAGTCAGAACTGACTCA
>NW_004444153.1:1817202-1819843 GCF_000243295.1 Trichechus manatus latirostris
GACAGCATGCTTGGTAAAGTAGAGGGTCAGCAAAAAAGAGGAAGAGCCTCAACAAGATGGAGTGACACAGTGGCTGCAACAATTGGCTCAAACAGCAATGACTGTGAAAATGGTGCCGGACTGGGCAATGTTTCGTTCTGTTGTACATGGGGTCGCTACGAGTCAGAACCAACCTGACAGAACTTAAGAGCAACAACAACATATTCAAGGGGTAGGCAAAGGAAACAGACATTTTTGGAGCCAACTGACAGTGTAGGGAAAATGTCAAGAAGCACTGGGTAACTACATGCTGTATGCTGCAGAGAAAGCTAAGTAAATTCTTCACTTTCAAATTACTGAATTTTGCCTCTAAAAGGTTGACTAGCAAGAGGCAAAAGCTAAAAAACACTAGATTTTAATATATCAATATTCTGAAGACTATTAAGCTGAGCAAATCTCAAAGATGAGGCATTTTATGATCATTACTTCTCATCGTTGCCTAAATTAAAACCTAGGGAATTAAGTAAATACTACCACTAGGAATATTTTTTATTTCTCCAGATAAAAATCCTCTAGCAAAAATGACCAAGCAGATGTTGAAAGAATGCCTTAATAGGCCAAAATCATATAGGTAAATTAATTCCACAAATAGCTCTCCAAAGGAATCTGAATCTCATTGCTGACTTCAGAGTGCCTACGGTACATGATCCTGGTGGGTCATCACGCTTAATGAGATGCATGAGGACCTCTGAACTGGCTGAATATTCAAAGTGATCTTCAGGGAAATCCTCAGTTAGAATGCACTCCAATAATTTAATTGAAAGGTCAAATAGGTGAGTGACTATTGTAAAATCTATAACATAACTGAAGTGTTATACTCTCAGTAGTGACAGCTAAGAACTTTAGGTCATGGGCTCATCACATTTCTAGATTTTTAACAAGACAATATTCTTATAAAAAAGTGTCAGAATTTCTCCAAGAAAAAAAAAAAAAAACCAAACCAAAAACATAACATACCTTAAGAGAAAAAAATGTGCATTTTTCAAATTAAATATCTCAGAAATAGGCAAGAATTTAAGTAAGGAAGGTACACATCAGGAGTGATTTTTTTTTTTTTTAATTTGGAGTTTTAAATTCCCTGGACATGATCAATAATTCTATTGATCTATCACTGAATTCTATTATTTAAAAATTGCTTTGATTTACCCATTTGTTCCATAGAGATCTCCACTTTCCTTACTTCGTTCTTTTATTACTTTTATACTAAAATAGCTAGTGAAAGCAAAACTTAGTGAAGATTTTTTTTTTCCTTTTCTCTTACTTATTATTGTACTTCAGATGAAGGTTTACAGAACAAATTACTTATCATTAAAGAATTAGTATACATATTGTTTTGTGACATGTCAACACTCTCCCTTCTCTACCTTGAGTTCCCTATTACCAGCTTTCTTTTCCCCTTCTGCCTTCTAGTCCTTGTCCCTGGGCTGGTGTGCCCTTTAGTCTTACATTGTTTTAAGGGCCTATGTAATCTTTGGTTGAAGGGTGAACCTCAGGAGTGACATCATTACTTAGCTAAAAGGGTGTCTGGGGGCTTAGGGAAGAATGTTTAAAGCATTTATTGGATATCAGTAAATACACCTAATAACAAGCATTACGAAAATTATTTAAAATACATCGTTAAAAAGTATTAGTTTTCCAAGCAAAAACTACACACTTGTACAGCCCTGTCAGCCAAATGGAAACCCTGGTGGCATAGTGGTTAACAGCTATGGCTGCTAACCAGCAGTTGAAATCCACCAGCCCCTCCTTGGAAACGCTATGGGGCAGTTCTACTCTATCTATAGGTTCACTATGAGTCAGAATTGACTCAATGGCAACCATACTATTCTATACTGTCAGCCAAATTCATTTTCATGTATTTCTGAGAGAAATGATCACAGAACTCAACAGATTTAAAATTAAAAGATTTTGAACACTGTCTACCTTATTTATCATTGGCACAGAAATTATTTCCTTTATTCTCCTCAAAATGTATGAAAAAATAACACTGAATTTTTGTAATCAAGAGAAAGTATTTTTATAACCAAGTTCCATGTCTTTGATGTTCAGTATATTCTTTATTTAATTGAAAAATTCTTCACTTTTTTTCAATTCTATTTTAAAATTTGCATACACCTCTACTGAACTTTTAGTTTTAGCCATCATCCAAGCATTTCCCATCTCTAGATCCTCACACAACCTGTTCCTCCCTCTTGTGCTTGAGTTCCAATTAACCTGGAAATTCAGTGGGCCCCTTATGACTGCTAAGTCAGTATCCTTCAAAGAGTCTTCTGCTCTTCTTTGAAGTATCTTATAAGTGGTCTGAAAATAGTTCTTAAATTTTTCTCTTTCCTCTTGTACCCATTTATAAGGGTAATTGGCCCAAGGTCAACTATCAATACATGGCTGCATGACCTAAAAGAGAAATTGATTTTTATATCATTTTAAACTGCCATATTTCCTGTAAGCAGACTTGGCAATTAAAAATAATAACTTTCTATGTAGATATCTAAGTGTGTACTTATCTATGCCCCACTTTGTTCTAGGAAGGATTTTAAACAGCCCCAAAATACATGAAATAAGCTAGAAACATTTAAATAAAAAACACAAATGAGAATGGACA
>NW_004444153.1:1821772-1855216 GCF_000243295.1 Trichechus manatus latirostris
TAAAGGGGTCTTTTGCAGCAGATTTGCCCAAATTGCATCTTTTGATTTCTTGACTGCTGCTTCCATGGGTGTTGATTGTGGATCCAAGTAAAATGAAACCCTTGACAACTTCAATCTTTTCTCCATTTACCATGATACTGCTTATTGGTCCAGTTCTGAGGGTTTTTGTTTTCTTTATGTTGAGATTTAATCCATACTAAAGTCTGTAGTCTTTGATCTTCATCACTAAGTGCTTCCTCTTCACTTTTCCACAAGCAACGTTGTGTCATGTGCACAATGCAGGTTGTTAATGAGTCTTCCTCCAATTCTGATGCCCCGTTCTTCTTCATATAGTCCAGCTTCTCAGATTATTTATTCAGCATACAGACTGAATTAGTATGGTGAAAGGATACAACCCTGATGCACACCTTTTCTGATTTTAAAACAGGCAGTGTCCCCTTGCTCTGTTCGAATGACTGTCTCTTGATCCATACACAGGTTCCTCATAAGCACAATTAAGTGTTCTGGAATTCCCACTCTTCCCAATGTTATCCATAATTTGTTATGATCCATACAAATGAACGTCTTTACATACTCAATAAAACACAGGTAAACATCCTTCTGTTATTCTCTGCTTTCGGCCAGAATCCATCTGACATCAGCAATGATATCATTCCTGGTCCCCTTGAATCTGGTTTGAATTTCTGGCAGTTCCCTGTCAATGTACAACTGCTTTTGTATGATCACCTTTCTTTGCAATAGGCATAAATTGGATCTCTTCCAGTTGGTTGGCCAGGTAGCTGTCCTCAAAATTTCTTGGCATAGAGGAATGAGCACTTCCAGTGCTGCAACCATTTGTTGAAACATCTCGATTGTTATTCCGTCAATTTCTGGAGCCTTGTTTTCTGCCATTGTCTTCAGTGCAGCTTGGACTTCTTCCTTCAGTACCATCGGTTCTTGATCATATGCTAACTTCTGAAGTGACTGAACGTCAGCCAATTCTTTCTGGTATAGTGACTCTGTATTCCTTCCATCTTCTTTAGATGCTTCCTGTGTTGTTCAGTATTTTGCCCATAGAATCCTTCAATATTGCAACTTGAGGCTTGATTTTTTTGTTCAGATCTTTCAGCTTGAGAAATGCCAAGCATGTTTTTCTCTTTTGGTTTCTATCTCCGGTTCCTTGCGCATTTCATTATAATACTTTCCTTTGTCTTCTAAACCACCCTTTGAAATCTTCTGTTCAGCTCTTTTACCTCACCTTTTCTTCCACTTGCTTTAGCTATTGGATGTTCAGGGGCAAGTTTCAGAGTCTCTTCTGGCATCCATTTTGGTCTTTTCCTTCTTTTCTGTATTTTTAATGATCTCTTGCTTTGTTCATGTATGATGTCCTCGATGTCATTCCACAACTTGTCTGGCCTTCAGTCATTAGTGTTCAACACCTCAACTCTATTCTTGAGATGGTCTCTAAATTTAGGTGAGATATACTCAAGGTTGTACTTTGGCTCTTGTGGACTTGTTCTAATTTTCTTCAGCTTCAACTTGAAGTTACATATGAGCAATTGACGGTCTGTTTCACAGTCAGACTTGGCCTTGTTCTGACTGATGATATTGATCTTTTTCATCATCTCTTTCCACAGATGTAGTCGATTTGATTCCTGTGTCTTCCATCTGGTGAGGTACACATGTATAGTCGCCAGTTATGTTGTTGAAAAGGGTATTTGCAATGAAGAAGTCTTTGGTCTTACAAAATTCTGCCATGTGATCTCCAGCATTGTTTCTATCACCAAGGCCATATTTTCCAACTACTGATCCTTCTTCGTTTCCAGTTTTTCATTCCTATCACCAGTAATTATTAATGTATCCTGACTGCAGGTTGGATCAATTTCAGACTGCAGAAGTTGGTAAAAATTTTCAGTTTCTTCACCTTTGGCCTTACTGGTTGGTGTGTAAATTTGAATAATAGTCGTATTAACTCGTCTTCCTTGTAGGTATATATGGATATTATCCTATCAAGGACAGTGTTGTACTTCAGGATAGATCTTGAAATGTTCTTTTTGAAGGTGAATGCAACGCCATTCCTCTTCAATCTGTCATTCCTGCCATAGTAGACCATATGATTGTCTGATTCAAAACGGCCAATACCAGTCTATTTCAGTTCACTAATGCTTTGAATATCGATGTTTATGCATTCCATTTCACTTTTGATGATTTCCAATTTTCCTAGATTCACACTTGTACATTCCACTTTCTGATTATTAATGTATGTTTGCAGCTGTTTCTTCTCATTTTGAGTCCTGCCACAGTAGCAAATGAAGGTTCCAAAAGCTTAACTCTATCCATGTCATTAAGATTGACTCTAATCTGACGAGGCAGTTCTTCCCCAGTCGTATTTTGAGTGGCTTCCAGTCTGAGGGGCTCATCTTCTAGTACTATATCAGACAATGTTCTGCTGCTATTCATAAGATTTTCACTGGCTAAATTTTTCCAGAAGTAGACCGGATGGACCTTGTTCCTAGTCAGTTTTTTCAGAAGTGATTATGGGATGATGTATATCAAAAAATATGACTGACATGACTGTAATTTGCAAAAATCCAAGAAGATATAGGATCCCAGAAGAGTGTACATATTTTATCTATTTTAAAAGCACTGTGATCTCTCAATTTCTCTCATTTTTTACTACTTGATCTAAAAAGATGATATTACTTTAAATTATATTTACCTATCAACCACTTAACAAGTGTTGATCTCTAATTATGTCTTCAGCATTGCTGAGAATGCAATAGAGAAATGAGTCACAGTCACTCTCCCCAGTCCAGGTGGAGAAACAATTCCACCTGATGTACATGAGGAAGGAACTCAAATCCCTCCAGTGACAGAAACTATTGCTTCCCCAACTCGCACCAACCTCTACCCTGCCACTTCTTTCATACTAATGGAAACATGATTTGGTAGAAAATTAGTAGTGGAGAACTTGGGAGCTCATGGGGAGCAGGTCCCTTCCCCAGTCATGTTATTTTCTGCTGCCTGCCACAGAAAACATTCCTAACAGATACACACATTGGAATTTGCAAAAAGAAAAGCCAATGTAGGCTAAAGTGGACAAGAGACATAGGACCTGAGAAGAGTGTTAAAGGACAGATAGGTTCTACAGATTCAAAAGGGAAAGAAGAGCATGCTCCTAATTTAGTTGATTTAGGATAGAAACACTACCAAAAAAATACATTGCTGATGAGTTGATTCTGACTCATAGTGACCATATAGGACACAGTAGAATTGCCCCATGGGGTTTCCAAGGAGCGGCTGGGGGATTCGAACTGCTGACCTTTTGGTTAGCAGCAGAAACAATACAGACCGACAGAAATTAAAGTTTTTAAATGAGAATGAACACAGCATGTATAACTTAGAATAGAAGATACTGTTGTGCTTCCTAGGGGGAGTGTGCATATGTGTGACTGGGTCCTAAAAACCAAGCACAGTTTTATGGAGCAGAATGAAAGGATGCCTGAGAGGCCTGTTTTTATTGGTTTCCTCTTTTCCTGAATAAGAATAAAATTAAGTGTGAATCAATAGTTTTATTTCTTAAACATACCTCACCACCCAAGTGTCAGGGAGCACAAGAGTAATTAGATGATACAAGCAAAGGGAGACAGAAAAATCACTATCTAAAACTCAAGATACTTAAAAAAATATACTAATCTCCCTCTTCTATAGCTCCATAAATTCTCAGAAATATAAAGTTAGACAACTTGCTTGAGCATTCTGACTGAAAAATATCAGACTAGGGATTGGCATGGATCAGAATTTTCAGAAGTTTATTGATGATCATATATATATAAATCCCTGCCCATTCTCTTTCTAATTATTCTTATTTTAGCTTTATTTTTAGTAGTAGCTTAGTACTTGTACAATTCCTCCCACTACATTTTTAAACACTAAAGCATGGGAAGAAATAATCAAAGAGGATCTCAGTTTTGGACAGGCACCATAATGTTCTTTGAAGACATAACCAGCAGCTGGTATGTATGGTGGTTTTTATTTATTTTTGATTTACTTTTGAAACTATATTGTTCATTCTTTTCCACTAACCTCTATTAAGCTTTCAAAACAACCAACAATGCTGTAACATGGTATTTAAATTATATTAAAAAAAAAACTTTTTCTTTTCATTTAGATTTATGTCTAGAAAAGCACAGAAAAAAAAAAACTGAGTAGATAAGTAGCATGTCTCTAAATCTTGGTGAATTCTGGAAGCTGAAGATCTGCTTCAGATTAGATTTTAAAATATATCAGTCAAAGACTTAAAGAAATCTATCATCCATTTAACCTTGAAAATAGAATTACCTAAATGAGCAGTGAATCAGCTGTTTTTGTTATTTGCCATCCAGTCGGCTCCAACTCTGATGACCTTATGTATAACAGAAGGAAACACTGCCAGGTCCTGCGCCATCCTTACAATCCTTGCTATGTTTATGCCTATTGTTGTAACCACTGTGTCAATCCCTCTCATTAAAGGGTTTCCCGTTTAATGCAAAAGTTAGTGTAATTTAAAAAAAAAAAAATTGTTCCTCTTGGACCTCAAACTCAGGAAGCCAAGAGGAGTTGCAGGCCTGGTCACCAGTGCATGATCCTGTACCATCTGCCCCCAATGCATCCACGCATACCCGTCACTAGATGTTGTTTATGGTCATGTCTGAGGTTTGTTACAACCACTGTTGTGGTTTCCTTGTAGTAATTACTAACAATGGCTAAATTATTGACATTGTGAGGACACCATGCTGGAAGAATCACTAAACAAAAGCAGAGAAACAAAGATCAATGTAATGTCCTTTTCCCCTCACAACTAAATAAAAATTTGAAGCATCTTTACAACACTTATTAAATTGTTACCCTTTTATTTATTTATTACTTAAATTGGGAAATGTATCGTTCATCATCCCTGTTTATATCATCCTACATGTAAGAATTGTGTATATTCTTGGGTTAACAATGTCTTAAAATCAGCAGAAAATCAACATGGCTGAACTTATTCATTAATTCAATCATATAACAAATATTTATGAATTACCTAAAATGTACCAGGCATTTGTTCCAGCAGCTAGAGATTCAGTAACAGATACAATAGACCAAAAAAAAAAAAAAAATCCCAATCCTCCAGGGTTTATATTCAGCTTTGTTGTTGTTGCTGGATGCCCTAAAGCCCATTGATAGAGACCCCATATAAAAGAGCAGAACAGCCCCATAGGGTTTTCTAGGCTGTAATCTTTACAGGAGCAGATCACCAGGTCTTTCTCTCACAGAGCACCTGGTGGGATCAAACTGCCAATCTTATAAACCATTTTGTCACCAGTGCTCCTTTATATTCAGCTGGACAGAAACTAAACAAGCTACACGAGTAGGATGTGCTAACAGGGGCTAACAATAAATAACATAGCAGGGCAGAGGCCATGACAAGGTGGACAACGGTGTAAACTTTTTAGTTAAGGTGGCCAGGGAAGGATGTTATGTGAAGACCTTTTTTGTGTCAAAATGTGCAGACTATGAGGGAATTAGTCATGCAGATTCCAGCTGGAAAAGCCCACTAGGCAATGGGTCTCTGAGTGCAAAGCCCTGGCCAGGGATTTGTGTTTGTTTTATAGAAAAGGAAGGAGAGGTAGGGGTAATAGGAAATGTTGTCAGAGAGGAACGGAGAAGTCTACTGGAGTTAGAACAGAGCTTCTGGAGAGTTTGTTGTTACCGTTGTTAGCCGCAGTGGAGTGGAGGCTCCAACTCATAGCGACCCCATACACAATGGGATAGGACTATTGTGATCCCTTAGATTTTCACTGTCTGATTTTCAGAAGTAGATTACCAGGCCTTTTTTCATAGTCTTAGTCTGGAAGGCCTGCTGAAACCTGTTCAGCATCATAGTAACACACAAGCCTCCACTGACAGATGGTGGCTGCACTTGAGGTACACTGGCCAAGACTCAAACATGGGGCTTCTCCATGGAAGGTAAGAATTCTACCACTGACCCACCAATGCTCCCATCATTAGAGGGCTAGATGAGAGGTGCTAGAAGATCTGGGGCAGAAGAGTGACAGGATCTGACTAGCATTGTTAAAGAATCACTGTGGCTGTTCTGTTGAGAATGGACTGCAAGCGGTCAAGGGTGACAGCAAGAAGACCAGTAAGAGGCCACTACAATAATAATCCAGATGTGAGAAGATGGTGCCTTGGACTAGGGTAGTGGCAGGGATGATGGCAAGAAGAGATTAGGTTATGGAAGTATCTTGAAGATGGAGCTAATAGGATTTAGTGAGGTACGGATATGGAAGGTGTCATCAAAGTTTACACTAAAGATTTTGGCTTGAGCCACTGAGATGGAGAAGACTGAAGGAGAACCTGGATTGAGGAAGAATATGAAAAAAATGCAAATATACAATATGAATGATGGGACTCTGGAAAATGTTCATATCCTATTTTAATCTTTTCAACAATTTCTACAAGGTCCATAAATTACTGTAGTAATCAGATAAACAGTCATTTATAATAATATATCAAAGTTTGCAAATGCTATTATGTACATTATAAAGTAGCTGTAATTGAAACTTGAATAACTCTTACATAACTTTTACAACTGAAATAAATATGTCATTTAGAATGCATTATAAGTGAATTAAAAGGTAGAGTATGCTACAGTAGAATAAGCACAAGATTTTTGCTAGGGAAACTTGAATTTGAATCCTGGTTCTGTTACTTGCTTATTATGCAACCTTGGGCATATTGTACACATGCTTTAAAATTCAGTGTCCACCTCTTTAAATAGGATCTGTGTGTGTGTGTGTGTGTGTGTGTGTGTGTGTGTGTGTGTGTGTATGTGCGTGTGTTATTGTTAGTTGCTGCTGAGTCAACTGTGACTCATGGTGACCCCATATGTTACAGAGCAGAACTTCTCCATAGGGTTTTCTTGGCTGGAATCTTTATGGAGACAGATCGCCAGACCTTTTCTTCCATGGTGCAACTGGGTAGATTCGAACCACCAACCTTTAGGTTAGTAGTCGAGCACAAACCATGTGTGCCACCTAGGGACCTTATGTGTACGTGTCTGTATGTCTGTATAAAATTAGTAGTTTCATTGTGAAAATTAATTAGTGTACATAGAGCATTCAGTATGTCCCCTGACTAATGATCATAATCAAAATCATAATAATTATTCTAATATGGCAAAACAATATTGATGAGGATGGCAGTAAAAATGATAAATGTGTAGATTTCTCTGTACTTATTATAGGATTGACCTCACTGCAGTAAGCACTTTAGATTTATCCCCATGCTTGATCCCTACAGTAACCCTCTAAGGTTGCACCATTATCATCCCATTTTACAGAGGAGGAAATTAATCCTGTAGAAGGAAAATACTTTACAGGTAGGAGATAACTACTTATCTGAAGTTACAAGCACCTAAAGGCATAGGTTCAGGCCTGCAGGTCTATGGGGTTTTATCCTGTTCCTCTAGACCCAGAGAGTTTAATGCTTTCCCTGAGCCAACAAATCCCCAAAATATTTAATTCTTCTTAGTGCTCTGTTTGTATTAAACTGTGGGGTGAAGCTCAAGGTAGCAAAACAAAATTGACCCAGAAAATTGGAGACAATCTTAAAAATGAATCCAGTCGACAAAGGAAGGACTAGAACTTAAAGTATCCTCTAAAGTCTAAGTGTGTACACATAGTGGGGCAACATTCATTGTTACTAAACATTGGAAATAAAGCTTGATCTATTTCCTTTGAAATAAAACTTTTAGAAATTAAGATATTTTGCATTTATTTAAATTCCTAGCTCCCCTTTCCCATACATATGCCTTTATTTATTTATTTTTAACTCTGATGCTTTTCCAGAACTTGATATTAATATTAATTTGGGTTTATTTTTAGTTTTTTTCTGACATTCTAAATGTCAACCGCACAAAATTCGACTATTATTAATTGACATACAATCATGAAGTTTCTACAAATGTTTAATCAACATTTGATCTACATCTCTTTCAACATTATGATTGAGGTAATTCAGAATTCCAAAAGGTTGAATTTTTAATTCTGTAACAATATATACGCAAAGATTAAGTCACTTATTTTTTTCCAAGCTTAAAAATTTGACTAAATTTGAATGGTCATTCTTTAAATTTTTAAACATAAAATTATTGTGTTTTAGTGGTAGGTTCATAATTTAAAAACTGTTGCCTATAATAAGATACTATCAGGCACTGGTAACCTAACTAAGGACATTATTTAATATTCTTAGGAAAGTTCTGGACAATACAATTTAGCATAACTATCACTTTTTGAAATATGGGAGAGAGGATTACAGTTAGTAGTACCTAAGAAATACAGCTGAATTAGTTTAGTAGTTTCTGTAGAAACAGATCATTAAAGTGCAAAAAGGAAAGATCAGTACAGCACAGAAAATGCACAATTTTGGCAACCATAAAAAATATGTTTATGCACGTGAGGTAAAAATAAAGGTTATGGTGAAATTGAGATTTTAAAGTCACAACACAAAGCACTGCAAATAAGAATATAGAATTTCATATTCGTGAGATGTGCATCGAATTTCTTTCTCAACAACCAGATTTCCAGTGTCTTACTGGAATTTTTATAAAATAATATGAAGAACATACCAAGGAGTAAGAAAATAGCTAAGAAGATACTTAAGAGTTAAAGAGGTAACATTTTAAAGAAGTGACACAGCCACTTCCTGTGGGTTTTGCTGATCATCTACCTAATAGCCATTTCTTACTTTCCCTAATTTTTGTTCAGGTATCCATCCCTCAGCTATATGATCTTCATAGGAGCTAAATCAACTCCATCTTTGTCTTGATTCAAGGGTGGCAGAAGGAAACTAAGCCTGTCCTATCAGAGTGGATCTCAGACCTCTTGCTTTGAAGGCAAGGGACACAGATGTTTCATTACCCTCTCTGGACATGGAAGGATTCTCATACAGCCACAGTAGCTGTTGGCTGACAGACCTATCACAACCAAAAGCGAAATTCTCTTTAAGATGAAGATAAATCTTATATCACAAAAGGCAGAGCAGAAAGACAGGGGAAAGAAAAACAAAGAAAAAAAATTTTTTTTTGGCAACATCACTGAGCCAAACATTCTCAATTCTGTGGGCCAATAAATTCCCTTACTGTTGAAGCAAGATTAAATTGGCTTTTTTGTTACGTAAACTAAAAGAATTATGTCACAATACACAATCATGATTTTTTGAATGTTTGCATTGCTAGATATTAAAATATACTTCTGAAGAACTGATGACATCAAGCTGTAGAGGGATTTTAGTTATTTCATGTATTACTTTTTTTTAAGTATTTCTTGACAATAAAATCTTAGGATTTTAACTGTTTATTTTGAGTCCAGTTTTACACTCTTTGGGAAAAATGATAGATTATATATCTATCTATAGCTATATAAATATATCTATATGTAGATATATCTATAGCTATACATAGATATGAGTAGGGCAAATGGGTAATATGCTTGGCTGCTAACCAAAATGTTGGTAGTTGGAGTCCAATCAGACACACCTGGGAAGAAAGGTCTGGTGATCTACTTCAGAAAAATCAGTCATTGAAAACACTAGGGAGCACAGTTCTACCATGAGTCAGAATTGTTCTTTATACATAGATATAGACGTAGATATAAATATATAGGTATTATTTCCCTTCTGTGGTGGCTTAATTCTTAAAGATATGAAGTATGCAAATGCAATCTACCAAGTTCCTTTTTTTTAACCACAATTCTGTACTAGTTTGCAGTTTATCTTAGTAAAAATATGAAAAAAAAATATCTACACGTAACAGGAATTTAATATACAAACATTTTTCACACAGCACAACACTACTATCACACATCTAATAATGTTTGGTCTTTTCATTAGTGTATCCTTAGTAATTGACCAAAATCAAATCTTTACAAGCAATGATTTCTTCCCTATTCCACTGATACTGACTTCTGTTTTTTAGAGAGTGTAACAATAAACGTTTTGGTTTTTATTTATTAAGTTTTAATATTTAAGCCTAATTAGCAGATACTTATGAACAAGAATATACTTGATAAAATAATTAGTAAAGTTGCTCCAGGCAGTAGAGAGAAAAATGTGCATTTCTGTATAAAAGGAGAAAATTTATAACAAATGTGTAGCGAAAAGAATAAGAGGATGTGAAGCTCTATTTCAGACCCCAAGGAAATGAAGTGCTAAGATCAAAATGCAAAAGCAACTCTCGTTCATTAGAAAACGATATGATAAGATACCTTCCTTTTCAAAATGCATGAGTTGTAGTCATTGAGCGTACCCTGCTACACAGAAGTATAACTCCTCCCCAAAATGGAAGAGCTCTAAAAGAAATCTGTGGCATAGTTAAAGAAAATCACAAAATTCACTGTATAAAAAAGTAATGTTTTTTAAGACTAAAATGGAACATTGCAAAAGTTAGGGCAAAATATCTAATCACTCTGTGTCCTATGTGTAACTGTACAAGATATATAGCACATGTGTTTTTTTAACTGCATTTTAAAATAGCTAATATAAAACTATAGCTTCAAATCTTTACTAGTGCTACGCAGTACTCTACTGCATTATAAACCTTTATATATGTGTAGCTTATTAGTGTTCTTAGGTGTACTTCCTCAGTGACCAGACTGATAATTTAAAAGATTAAAAGATTTACAAGGAATGAGAGAACATGATTGAAACACTAATTTGCTGAATCACTGCTGTCTTCATCTCCGATGGACATCACAGTGTTTGCAATAACTATGGTATTATCCAGGCAGTAACCTCTATCATCACTACCAACGGGGATCAACTGTTAAAAGGTCTTATACACAGTTTTTACATTTGAGTAAATTACAAAATATTTAACATGATAAGCATATGTAGAACCACATGGCTTTTGTAATTTGGTGTTTTAATAAAGCTTATGATTGCCAAAAGATTTTATCTATTACATTCACTGGAAAATTCCATTTTTTCTCATCTTAATTTTTTGTTCTTATGTGAGTTAATCCAGGATTGATACATCTATATAAATCCAAATTCAGTCCCTCACTTTGATATTAGAAAATGAAGATTAAAGCAACTGAAAGTCTCCACTTGGGGGAGAAAAGAAATAAGCCTTGTATTTGAGGTGATATAAACAAAACAATGATTTGTGGTTTTGATTAATTTTAATCACTGATTTACTGGACCTCTACTATCATTTTCTGACTGATCTGGATCCCATTCAATAACATTTTTCCACTTCTAATCATATTTTAATTCTTATAAAGATTTTATCAATTTGATCAATAAATGTTACCTAGATATAAAAGAACAGTTAACAAGACTGAAAATAAATTAAGAGCAATCAGGAAATTTGTAAGAGAATAAATTTGATTTGATATACCTTATAGTTAATAACGTAAATTTTACATTAATTAGTTTATTTGTAGCAGTCAATTTTCTAATGTCAGTAGATCTTAATTTTTTTTCATTACACAGAAACAAGTATTTATATAATCAGTTTATAAAATGAACATCATTTTAGTCATACAGCAGGTTCTATGATGATGCTTCAATCTCTATTAAGAACTTTAAATAGAAGATAACTGAAAAATCAATTTGTGCAATACAGGAGAAATAGCCTCTGAATTAACTTTATTAAAAAGCGTTACTTCATTAAATTTAACCTTATTATTATGTAACCACCTTCACTGAGTTTGTTTTTGTGGATGGAAAATTTGGCAATGGATGTTGGTGATGAATTAATTGTACAAGTGAAAAATGCTGAATTGGTAAATGTGTTAACTATACTTTTAAAATTTTAAAAATGCAGGAGGTCATATATTCAAACAAATGTTATTAATCAAATTGTAAACTTATCTACATTTCATAACCACAAAAACACACATACACAAACCTATGGACACATACACAAACACACGGGTACATACATGCATTCTTAATGGTTGCAAATGTTTGCTTTTGAAGGCATATTTCTCAGATAAAGTTTGATTAACAGAGTAGCAGAGTACTACCTAAGACTATAAAGGAATAATTTATTGCAATCTTATAAACAAATTCAAAATAAATTTTCAAAAGAGAGTTTCCAGAAATTACTTGAGTAATAGCAATATAATTGGATTAAATATATCACCTCTACAGGTAATTTTTCTCATTTGGAAGTACAGTATCTGCTATGGCTGTTTTAAAAGTATAAACCTCATTAGTTTATAATTAGATGTTTGAATATTATACACTAGCTTGAAGGACTCTCTTATATAGCTCATGGATATGTTTTCATACTCATTGTTTATCCCATTCAATAACATTATTATGAGTATTTAAGTAAATTTATGCTTTTATACTCAGTGAAATAAGATGTTTAAATACCTGAACATAAGATTAAACTGGGATAAATAAAAAGAAGTTTCCAGTAGTCACAGAAGCAGGTGTTAAGTGAAACTGCCATCATAAGTCAGACGCTACAAAACATGTTCCTTTAGGCTAAAGCATTCCATCAGAACATTCTAAGAATGGAAACAATTATGAAGTGGATGCTCCTTATTCAATAGGTGGAAATATTTCCATGTTTAGAAAAGTGGATATGACATACTACGCATCCTCTCTCCAAATCAGTACAAAAAACACTCATCAGCACTAGCCATTTACAAGGTAATTTAGGGATTCAAATAAAACTGTAACCAGTTTTCCGGCTGAAACCTGGAAAATACACTTTGAAAAGTTAATTGAGTCTCACTATTAAGGGCATGAAATTAAACAGAAATAATCTTCAAAACATAGCAACTTTACCTGCCAAAGTTGGCTCTGCTTCATCTGCTGCTGTGAGGAAAGTAGGGGCAGGGAGGGGGTGGAAATGGAGAGGAGAGAGAAAGAGAGAGATTGAGATTGAGATTATATTCCACATTTCCAAAAATGACTATAAATCCCTGACTTGTAACTTTGTGTTATGTTACAAATTTGTCATTAGATAATATTATGGGTATTTAATTAAATTTTCTACATGCTTATACTTTAAAATATGCATCTATTAGAAAAGACACTTATTATTGTCTGAAATTGATTTTCCCTTCCATTTGCCAACAAAATTGGCTTTAGTTAACTCCAATGTAAACTATTTTAAATTATTATCAATAATATTATTTAAAAATATAAATTACATATAAGATACCCCATTACTTTATTAGAATTTTCTATAACGAATAAGGAGTTAAAAGTTTTTCTCTCCAGATAGAAAAAATGAAAGCTATGGAGAAAAGGAAAAATCAGTAGTTGCCAGGGGCTCCCGGGTAGGGAGAAAGAGGTGAATACATGGAGCACGGGGAATTTTTAGGGCAGTCAAACTATTTTATATGATACTGTAATCGTGGACAAAGGATACACATTTTTCAAAACCCATAGGACTTTATAACACAAAGAACGAACTCTAGTGTGAACTACGGGCTTTGGTCAATAATAGTATCAATACCCATTGCCATCAAGTTGATTTCGACTCATAGTAACCCTATAGGACAGAGTAGAACTGCCCCACAAGGTTTCCAAGGAGCAGCTGGTGGATTTGAACTGTTGACCTTTTGGTTAGCAGCCGTAGTTCTAACCACTGTGGCACCAGGGCTCCAGTGTATCAATAGTGGTTCATAAATTATAACAAATATACCACAGGAATGCAAGATGTTAAAACAGGAGAAACAGTGTGCAGGGGGTTGAGGGCATATAGAAACTTTCTGTACTTTCCACACGATTTTTTCTATAACCCTGAAAGTGCTCTAAAAATGAAGTCTATTAAAAGTAAAGGAAAAAAAACAAAAACAAAAAAACCCCATATTCTCTACAGTCAAAATTTTGTTCCATGAGCTATAAGTGATTGTGTGTGTATGTGTGTTTGAGTGTGTGTATAAAAACCAAATTCATTATCATGGAATCAATTCTGAGTCATGGAGACCCTATGTGTTACAGAGAGTAGAATTGTTCCATAAGGTTTTCTTGGCTGTAATATTTACAGAAGCCAATCACCAGGTCTTTCTTCCATGGCACTTTGGGTAAGTCTGAATCACCAACGTTTAGATTAGTAGTTAAATGTAAACTGTGCCACCCAGGTACCTATATATAAGATCCTAGAGCTCTCTGTCTCTCTCTTGCTCTTCTTCTCCCCTCCTCCCACTCACTCACGTGCTCAACATGCCTCAAGATTCAGCAGTTTTGTAGTGAGGATGCAAAAACCTGAAGTTTAAAGAAAGACTCCAGGTGGTTTTGACCTGAGTGTTCTGCAGATCATACATGGATAAGTAGGATATTATAAAAGGGGAGACCACAATATGAAAACACAATTTTATATAAACTGGTGGTTCACAACCCTAGATGCATATTAGAATACAAACCCCATGAGCCCCACCTCAAACCAATTAAACAAGAATATCTTTAAAAGATACTTCCATACAGCCAGGACTGGAATATTACTAATTAATGTCAATATGAAGTAACATTAAATGTCAGTCATTAAAAGTGTGAATCATTTCAACTTCTGTTGTAAGAGGGAATACAGTTTTGAGATCAGCAAGACTCTGAGGGCAATAACCTAAAGCTGCGTGTTATGTGAGGGAGGGAGGATGGCAGTTAGGAGAGTGAACAAATGAGTTTATTTGAAGTAGCTTCACAGTTTTGCCTAGAATCCACCTATTTACCTTTATAGCTACAGACACACACTGTGAAAGGAGGTATTTCTGCTCTGTGCATAAGCACTGCTTACCTAGAATATTACCGTCGAATTATATGACATGAGCCAGTACTATTTCACTTGATTCATGAAGTTTTGAAATAAAAATTTACACAGCTGAATTGCTTATAAAGGATCTTTGTTCCCAACTGATTCGTTAATCAAGGTATCACTGTGTAACCAGGGAGCGGTCTCCAGTCTCTGCCGTTAAGGTCACATTTGCACAGAGAACGCATTAGACATGCTAACTTTGTGTCCTGACAGTATTTTCCTCTCACACTGTTTCGCTTGTCTCCTTGGCACATAGAGAAATAAAGAGAGCAAACAAACAGTTGGAATGCATGGCATGGAGAACATAAATATTTAAAAGGCTGTTTGCTGCTTTATCATTTATAAAATATATCGTAAAATGTTCAAAGAGAAAACTGTCAGTAGCTTCCAGGAATTCCAAGAAAATACCGCAGGGGCTTATAGAAGTGCTGGTTTGGATGGGTTGTTGTTAGTAAAATTATAGAGTATCAAAATGGGAAAGCAAACTTGTATTTGTGTGTGTGAGCTCATTTAACTCACAAGGCAAACTATGAGACAGAAATTATTCTTATTTGATAGATGAGGATACAGAGGTTCATAGTAACTAAGTAACTTGTCTAAGGCCAATTTGAATTTGAGCTCACGTTTTTGCCACTTTAAAAAACAAACTCTCTCTTCCATGCCTTACTGTCTTACAAAGTGTTGATTCAGTCAGTATCTACTTAGAAAAGGAAAAACTAAATGACGCACAGTAGATTGAAATTCGGTCCCTATTACTTATAAGTACTGGCTCACAGGAAGAGGCCTGGCTATATACCTGACAACATTAGTTGGACTTCAGCATAAGGGGGAAAAAAAAAAAAAAAAAAAACCAGAACTGGATGCAGGGACAGAGAGGAGAAATCCTTTAAGAAAGGATAGTCTTCCCTGTATAATTCTTTATCTCTTCTACAATCCGGGGACAGACCAAGTACCCTAAGGATTAGATGTCGAAGGAAGAAAGATTAGAAGAAGTACTAAAATTTCATTACTCTATTTTGTGCATATAAGAAAGGAATTTTAGGAAAGAACTAGAAAGTACAGAAGTAGAGAAAATTCCAAAATTACAGAAGTCATAGAAATTACCCATTGCCAAGTTGATTCCGACTCACAGTGACTCTACGACACGGAAGAACTGCCCCATAGGGTTTCCAAGGAGCGGCTGGTGGATTTGCACTGCTGACGTTTTGGTTAGCAGCCATTATCACTGCACCCCCGGGCCTCCTTCATAGAAATTAAAAAACCCATCGGCGTCAAGTCAACTCTGACTCATAGCAACCCTATAGGACAGAGCAGAACTGCCCCATAGGGTTTCCAAGGAGCGCCTGGTGGGTTCAAACTGCTGACCTTTTCGTTAGAAGCCATAGCTCTTAACCACTATGCCACCAGGGTTTCCTCATAGAAATTAGAACCTTTTAAAACCAAAGTCTATAGGACAAGCAGTATGTTAACCTACACCTGAGCCTACAATACCTGAAAGCATATCTGTGACAGAATAATAGTATTAAGGTCACTAAATAAGGGTACACTACTCTGTAAAGTTTTTTTTTTTTCTACACAACATCTCCTTAACGGTGCTTCCTCATAATATGTAGAAATCACTAACCAATATCCATACTAATATATGAATATTATATAGATATATAATTGATAAATGTATCGTTTGATACATTTGATATCCATAGATGCAGGTATCTATACCTACATATATCTATAATTTGATATCAAATGTTTTCATTGGATATAAACTATCAGTTGATAATTTGTGAATTCGCTTGTTAAAATAGGTTGTGGAGTTGCCTTTAAAAGTATTTAGAGAAGTATTTAGAAACAGGTTTTTGTTTTGTCTTTGTTGCTCTTGTTTGTTTTTCTCAGCCTATGCCCCAATGAGGGCACGCCTCATGACATAAAAGTTGCTATTACCAATTTCTTCCTTGCGAAAGTATACAAATGAGTATTAGTCTCTGGTCAAATATTTCAAACAGCATATGATGTGGTCAGTTTTACACTCTTGTAGAATATTTCGGTCATGGTGAGGAGCATCAGACACTGTATTTGCACAGAAAATGTCAGAAAATTACAAAATCTCCTCTCTTTTATTAGTCTTTTATGTGTACTTTCACTCCAGTGTTAGATTGGAGGCTAGCATTTATTTAAGTACAATTAGTAATACATGACACATAAAATATAATTAGGTACACTGTAGTTAGTATCTAGGTATGTATTTGTTTATTAGTCTCTCCCATTAGACTAGGAGCTACATAAGGGCAAGGGCTGTCTTTTTTGCTCACCAGTCTAATATCCAGTTTCAAGTACAGTGCCTAGAACACTGTACCAAAACACAAACACACCATTGCTGTCGAGTCTATTCCAACTCATATCGATCCTGTGGGACACAGCAGAACTGCCCTATATGGTTTCCAAAACTGTAAATTTTTACAGAAGCAGACTGCCACATCTTTCTCCCGAGGAGCAGTTGGTGGGTTCAAACCACCCACTGTAATACCAGTCTTATAAAAAACAAATCCTTACTCTTTATCAAGTTTTTGTTTTAGTTTAAAAAATTAGATTTTCTGTGTTGGGGGGAGAAGGAAAAACAAATAATGGTCAAAAAGAGAATGATTCTATAATGACCAATGATGGCCTCATGAAAAAGTAAATCTGTGAATTTTAACCTAAGTCAAAAAGCACCAAAGTATAGTTTATTAATTTAAATAGATTCATTAAAATAGAAACAAAGTACACTTCCTACATTTAGTAGTGATACAGCTCGCATAGATTTTGAGTTATTTATAAAGTGAATCAATATTATAGCATTAATAACAGCAATTAGCAGTGCATTGGTGTTTTCTCCTTTTAAAAGGAAGTCCAAATGGGGAAAATAGTAAAGACTAATGAAGCTATAATTTCATTAATTTTGCCACAGAGAGAGAAAAAAAAAAAAAAAACTACAACAAATAGAGATTTTGTAAAGCTAAGCCGTAGTACTGGAAAGCTAAGAAGTAACAGGACCAGGTAGCTTATACTCGTATCACCAGGTAGTATTTTTTTTTTTTATTATTGTAGTTAAATGAAGTTTACATTTCAAGTTAGTCTCCCATACAAAATTTTATACATGCATTGTTATGTGACTGTAATTGCTCTCCCCATACTGTGACAGCACACTCCTCCTTTCTACCCGATTCCCCATGACCATTCAACCAGCTCCTAACCCTCTCTGCCTTCCCATCTCACCTCCAGACAGAAGCTGCCCCTTTGGTCTCTTGTAGCTACTTGACTAAGAGGCACACTCCTCACGAGTATCACTTTATATCCCACAGTCCAGTCCAATCCCTGTCTGAAGAGTTGGCCTTGGAGATTTTTTTAGTTCTGGGCTGATAGAGAGTCCAGGGGCCATGATTTCCGTGGTACCTCCAGTCTCAGTCAGACCATTAAACCAGGTAGTATTAAAGAGACTTGAGGAACATAATCGGAACACATTTTTCTGCTAGGAAAGCAGCAACATTCTTTAAGCTAGGTGATCTGACATGGCAAAGCAACTTAAATTATAAATCAGTATTTCATTTTATCCATTCAGTTGTCCTCAAACATCCTTGGCTTATTCAATCTTCCCTCCCTTCCTATCCAAATTCATCCCATTCTTGTAGACTGAATTCTAGTCTCATCAACCTCAATTCTTTAGCATTTATTCTGGTCTCCAGATTTATGAAGTTATGTCTCCCCACTCACCGCTCCCTCCTGGGTTGTATTACCTAAAGCCAGTTCTAAACAAAATGGCACATAGTACTTCCAGTCTAGTTTCCCAAAAAGGGCAGTGTGTTTATTTTGAGGGCAAGGATTATATTTTAATTTTATGTAGTGTACATCATTGGTACTCAGTAAACATTTCTGGAAAGCTGTCAAATTTCAGAGATGAGAAAATAAAGACAAGGAGTGGCATAGTGGTTAAGAACTCAGCTGCTAACCAAAAGGTGGGCAGTTCGAATCTACCAGCCACTCCTTAGAAACCCTATGGGGCAGTTCTACTCTGTCTTATACCGTGGCTATGAGTCAAGATTGACTTGACGGCGATGGATTTTTGCTTTTTTTAAGTGAGCTTAAAGGCTGCTTTTACATGAGTGTGAGCTATGTACAAAGTGGATTGCAAATTAAACCTAAGGTATCCTAAGAAAATTTACAGGCACATAATAAGGGAAAAAGGAGATCTGAAGTTAAGAGAAATGATTCCTCAGACTTATCAATTTTCAATAAAATTAATAAAGTCACAATCCATTTAAAAATTTAACATAGGAAGAAAAGGGGTTAATAATTCCTCCAAGAGAATGCTGTTTAATGTGACCAGAGAAGCTTAGAAGCCGAAATCACATGCTCACCACATATTAATTTGTATTTTGTTTCTCAGCACCTAACAGAGGGAAGCTGATGCCATCAGGCTCATCTTCTATGGATTCCTGCTTTATTTTTGTGTATGAAGCTGCTCAATTTAACCTGAATTAATTTTCATAAGTCTGGACAAATGAGCTGATCTAAAAAGTAAATATGTTAAAACCAACTACACAAAAAAATTAAAAAGTGATGGCTAGATCAGCAATATTGGCACAAATCTCAGTGACACTATCAGCTTAAGGAAACCACAGAATCACTGGACATAAAATGTTAATACCAGTAGAGACCTTATTAACTGAGGGTATTAGCAAAATATTCATTCTTGCAATAGGTTACAGTTTGCATTAGAAAATGGAAGTATATTTATTAAAATCATATTTACTGACAACCACCACAAATTGAATATTGATGTAAAATTTTTAAATATCAGAATGTGTTATTAAATCATCTATACTGACAAATAAACACTTGCCACAAACGGAATATTGGTGTAAAATTTTTAAACGTCAGAATATGTATATACATATGTATAAAAGCCAAATCAAACCCTTTGCCATCAAGTCGATTCCAACTCATAGCGACCTTCTAGGACAGAGTAGAACTGCCCCATAGAGTTTCCAAGGCTATAATCTTTACAGAAGCAGACTGCCACACCTGTCTCCCACGGAATGGCTGGTGGGTTCGAACTACCAAACTGTCAGATAGCAGCCAAGCACTTAACCACTGCACCACCAGTGCTCCCATACATATGTATAGTAATAATTATTTATTTATAATATAATAAATAAAACCAAGATTATACAATACATGCTTTTTCACTAATATACTGGGCATGTTTTTCTGTGTCAATATAATCAGTTAATATGGAGAGAACTGCATAATATTTCATTTTATGGATATATCATAACTTATTTAATTACATCCCTATTAAATGATATTTGGGCAGATTCTAGGGTTTCTCTCTTACAAATAATGTTTCAATGACTAATCAGACTCTATTTGAATAATAATAGAAACATGAAACAATAATAAAATACCAAATACTTTCATTAAATAAACAGGAGCCCATAATCCTAAACACAATACAAAATATTCAATTTCGTACACAAGGCTTTTAAGTGATCCTCTTTTATATTGGTCCATCTTTAATAATATGCTTCTTAAATATATCAGATAAATTATATTTGTTTCTTCTTCCTGACAGAGCTACTCTCTTCCAATAAAGTTATCATTAATAGAGTCTGAGTAAAACTCCCAATGTCCATGTCTAAGCAGCACAAGACACAAAGAAATGGCTGAGCTGTACGCCTCTGCAAATGGAGCCTTAGCCTGATTAAGAGAGTTCTTAGTCCGTTAGTCCCAGCCCACTAGGGGTGCTTATGTTTGAATCCTGAATATTCTGTACCTTCTGGGATATAACTGACATAAAATATCAACTTTTTTTTTTTATATATAATGTGATGACTAACTGAAGACAGAGAAGGTTCTTTATTACAAATCTTGGAATATAATATACATGTGTACCTGCATGTGTGAAGTACATCGTGCTTGGTAAAGTGGACAGTCAGCAAAAGAGGAAGGTCTTCAACAAGATGGACTGACATGATGGTTGCAACAATGGGCTCAAGCATGACAATGATCAGGAGGATGGCACAGGACTGGGCAGTGTTTCATTCTGTTGTACATAGGGTCGCTGTGAGTTGAAACCAACTTGATGGTACCTAACAATAGCAACATGCTATTGTGTGTGAGTGCATGTGTGTTCAAACAGACAGATATTTCATATACCAAAAACTCCACTGCCATCGAGTCAATTTCAACTCATAGTGACCCTAGTGGACAGAGTAGAACCCCACAGGGTTTCCAAGGAGCAGCTGGTAGATTCCAACTGCCAACCTTTTGGTTGACAGTCAAGCTCTTAACCATTGCGCCACCAGGGCTCCATATTTCATATAGTTACAGTTACTTAAAACATGACATTTTTACCACTTTTGAGCTTTGTGAAAAGTCTTCTACCAAAATATCATTCCTTTTTCAATGGCTTTATTCCAAAGAGAAACTTAGAACTTTTCACTATAAGTGGGAATCAACTCGATGGCACTGGTATTGCTTTGGTTTAATGGCTTTGAAACTATGTTGTTGTTACTGTTAGGTGCTGCCCAGTCAATTCCAACTCATAGCTATCCTATGTACAATAGAAGGAAACGCTGTCCAGTCCTGTACTGTGATGGTTAAGATTGTGTGTCAACTTGGCTGGGCCATGATTCTCAGTGTTTTAATGTAATCACTCCTGTGATTGAATATACTGTAAGTAGCCAATCAGATGAAAGGGAGTCTCCTTGGGGGTGTGGCCTGCATCTGAATATAAGCGGACGCTCTGGCTTTTTGCTCTCTCTGGATCCTGCAGCTGTGTCCTGTCTTCTCATCTCCCGTTCTTGGGACTTGAGCTGTCAGCTTATCTGCTGTACCTGGGATTCGTCGATCTGCACAGCCTGTGAGCAGGAGCCCTGCTCTCCCACCTGCCCATCTTGGGCTTGCCAGCTTCTGCGGCTGTGTGACTTGGGAGAGGCCTCTACCCTGATCCATGAACTTGGGATGTTCTAGCCTCTGCAATCACGTGAGCTGTTTCCTTGATATAATCTCTCTCTCTATATATATATATTCATACACTTTACTGGTTTTGCTTCTCTAGAGAACCCAGCCCAAGACATGCACCATGCTCACAATCGTTGTTATGCTTGAGCCATTGTTGGAGTCACTGTGTCAATCCGTCTTGTTGAGGGTCTTCCTCTTTTTTGCTGGCCCTCTGCTTTACCAAGCATGATGTCCTTCTCCAGGAACTGATCCCTACTGATAACACGTCCAAAGTATGTGAGACATCCTTGCTTCTAAGGAACATTCTGGTTGTAGTTCCAAGACAGATTCGTTCGTTCTTCAAAACATAGATCCACACATTTGGTTTAATTAAAATATCTTTAAAAACTCAAAAAATGCAACAACAACAAAAAAGTGTCGGAAGGATCATCTTGAAAAGAAGTTATTAGATATTTCTGTTGGATCTTTCTGTTTCTCTTTGGTCAAGTGGATTTTTTTTTTTTTCCCATGTGGTTTGAACTCATCCCAAGGACACCAACTATAAAGAGATAAAGCACATCTCTGCTTGCCTATATAGAGCTCAACTAATCTAATGTGTGGCTGACTTATTCAGCAGTGAGTTAATGACTGCTATAGAGGACATTTTTTCCCCTGCCAGTTAAAATCAGGAGTTAAAATTAAATGCTTTCTTTTCAGAATCATTAGGATCTTCTTTAAAAGAAAACAGTGTATCCACATTGAAGTGTTAATCAAATGACATTGACAATGTAATTTCCCTGTCTGCAAAACTGGTCTCCCTAGGCTAAATTTTTCCTTAATTGGAATGTCTTTAAAAGACTCAACTGATAAAAAGGTGGACAGGTCTAACTTTAAGACAATGAAACTGAATAAAGATACAGTGCTGTTCAGGGAGGGCCCAAGCCCCATTCTTATTATCCTTCAGGTTGTTTTATGTTGTTAATGTTCAGCTATTAACTTCTAGTCTTCCAAAACCTTTGAGAAACAGGCCAGGGAACAGACTTTTTAGAAAACAAGATGTAAGCAACTTTCAAAAATGGAATTTAAAGTCCAAACCAAATTTAGAGGTCACACAGTCCAACTCACCAACCAATAATCTAGCTATTGCTTCAAATTTTCCAGTCGTGGGGAACTCATAATCTCACAAAGGAACATATCTTGTCTGTCTCCCAGTGTTAGCTTCTGGAACACAATGAAATAGTGTGGCTCTTTCTTTGACATGCTAGCTCTTCAAATATTTGAAGATAGATGTCATATCTCCCATAAATTTCCTCTTAAATAAACATCCCCACTTACATTATGGTATGCATCTTGATCATTAATTTTTGTTAACCTCCTCTGCATAAATTCAACTCTAACGAGGTCTTTTAAAATATAGCATGACAATGAAAATAGTACTTCAATGTGATCTGACTACCACAAAATACAATGTTACTATTACTTGCCTTGTATATATTGGCTGTTATATTACAATTAACAATCAAACATTTTATTAGCTATCAAAATAGAGGAGCCCTGGTGCCGAAGTGTTTAAGAGCTCAGGCTGCTAACCAAAAGATCGGCAGTTTGAATCCACCAGCTGCTCCTTGGAAACCCTATGGGGCAGTTCTACCCTGTCCTATAGGGTCACTATGAGTCGGAATCAACTCAACGGTACACAACAACAAAATAGTAGAAAATTAATTCCCTCTCCCTTCTGCCTTCTGAGTCCTGGTGGTGCAGTGGTTAAGAGCTTGGCTTCTAACCAAATGGTCAGCAGTTTGAATCCACCAATCACTCCTTGGAAACCCTATAGGGCAGCTCTACTCTGTCCTATAGGATCGCAGTGAGTTGGAATCGACTGGATGGCAACAGGTTTGTTTTTTCGGTTTGGTCTTCTGCCTTCAGATCCACATTATGGACCAATTCCTAGAGCACTGGGAACTCCTAATCTTATCTCCTTCCTGTCTGAGGGTAAGTACCGTTAGGGAAAAAAAAGGGGGGGGTGCGCGGAATATAGGATAAGGAGGTCACGCTGAGTGGGGAAGGGGGACGTGTGAGGGGGGAATATGACTGACATGAAAGTGTAATGTTAAAAATATCTGGCAATGGGAAAGAACTGCAAACTTTTTAAACCAAGCAAAGCCTTAAAGGCACTCTTCTAATCTTTTACTTTGTCTTTTAGCAAAAAATCTAGTTTGCATGCTTAAAAACACAATTGATAAAAGTTCACAGATAGAAGATCAAACATTTGTCTTCACTGAAAGTTTCCTTGGTGTCCATGACTAGGTGTCTATTCAGGTAAATATAAATATTTTGTGGCTTCTCATGGGATTTTCCAGCTGTCAACTGACATTTCTAATTGTAGGGAGGTCTCTTGGAAACTATCTAAGCCTTTATGGTTGATTCCCCCAACAATTAATTTGTGTTTAGAAATTCTAGGCTCAAAATTAGCATTAACTGATTTTAGCCAACGAGTCAAACTCATCTCTTTCCAAATCAACTGTCTCTTAGACCAAGTCCTATTGAAAGTCACCAAAATAATTAATGAGTTGAATAACAGACCTATCTTGAAGGGAAAATAAAACTATAACAGAAAAAAAAAAGTACAATTTAAACAATTTAATCCTCAAAAGGGAACCCAGAGGTAATACTTTAAAATTATCTCAAATATTAGGCAGTTAAAAGTTTAGTGTTGTTTTGTTTTTATAATGAATGGATGCTTTCATAATGCGTTATCAAGAGAGATTACAGAATCATGTTCATGAGATAATTTCACTAATGATATTGGAAACTATATTATGGAAACAGTTCAAAGAGATGACTAGAGGCTCTATACAATATGGGTCTGAACTGCCTTTCTGCTGTTGCTCCCAATCCTCCCTATTGTTAGGTGCTGTCAAGTTGGCCCTGACTAACAGCGACACCATGCACTGCAGGATCAGACCAAGATCCATAGGGTTTTCATTGGCTGATTTTTGGAAATAAATTGGGCCTTTTTTTCCTAGTCTGTGTTAGTCTGGAAATTCTGCTGAAACCTGTTCAGCATCGTGGCAACATGCAAGCCTCCACTAACAGACAGGTGGTGACTGAGGGGCATCATATCCAGGTGTCCCACACGGAAGGCAAAAATTCTACTCCCAAAATACCACTGCCCTCTAATTCTCCCTATAAACACTTTATAATCTAGGCAGCTATCAATGCTAATTCTTCCAGCAGATTCTCAAATTTCCTATCTTTGTGCTTTTTAATCATCCTGTAAACTTTTGCTTGAAAAATTCTCATGCAATTATTTCCACTGATGAACTATACACTTCTATTCCAGTTAATCTCAAAGACCACTTCAGTCATAAAATTTGATCCTGAGAACTCAAAATGGTCTTTCCTTCTCTTGATACCCATAGCACTTTGTACCCCTCCTAAGACTACAGCTTTCTACACTGTGTAATAACTACTGATCTGTGTGACTTCCAACTCTTTCTCAATTTTAAGTATCTCAAGGACAGGCCCTTTATTTTGGTATGATGGCTAATGCTATGTGTCAACTTGACTAGACCATGATTCTTAATGGTTTGGTAGACACTGAAATGGTTGCTCTTCTATAACATGGTATAATGTGATCTGAGGTGATCAGCTAATCAGTTGAAAGAGGAGTTTCTCTGAGGGGTGTGTTCTGCCTCCCGAATATAAATAGATGTTCTGGCAAAACATGCTGTCTCTGAATCTTACACTCTTCTCGTTGCCCGACTTCCAGTTCCTGGGATGTAAGCCTGCAGAAGTCTCCAGCCTGGCCCTGACCTACAGATTATGTATTTGTCAGCCTCTGCAATCCCATGAGCCAGGAGAGGTCACAGCCTGCTGCCTGACTTACGGATTTGAGACTTGCCAGCCACCACAATTGTGTGAGCCATTTCCTTGAAGTAAATCTCTCTCTCTCTCTCACTGGATTTGCTCCTCTAGAGAACCCAGACTAAGACACTTTGGGTCATAGAGAAAGGGTATATCACTTTCTGCAGGTCAGGAGAAGCTTTCCAGGGATACTCACTCAGTACACGTTTGTTAAATGGAAGATCTTAGTGTTCTTTTCCACTCTTTGATTCTATCTTTATGCAAAGCCACAAGGAGCTTATGGTTGATTTATCAAATCTAAGAGCCTAATATTAATATGTTGTCATAAATTTCAACTTGATATTTATTATACCTTTACAGGATTCTCATTTTGCAATCTTATAAAGAAAAACCAATTCATAATTTATTTGCTCTAAGCATAAGGAAAGCTATACTCCTAAAAGGCTGGTTTCTAATGATGCAAGCATTACTTACATTACTTATAATTTTCAAATAATGAAACATAGGGTACTCTTTCTCATACCAAGAGAGGTGATTTGTCAAATTATAGGCTGAAGGGAAGAAATTCTTTTAAAAAATTAAAAACTGACAGCTAAATTGCCCCAAGTTTGCATATTTAAGCACAAGCAGAAAAAATCCTGACACAAAAATTAATAGGTGAGAATTTCTTGGACACTTCAATAATGTTATTAACGACTGAAATGATGGAAGAATATTCAGCGACCTTGATATCTGATGGCTGCATGCAGCTTTTTAATTGCCTGTAAGGTTTGATTACTTATATTTTCTTATCTAATGACTACTGTATAGCATTTATTATAAGCCAGGCACTGTTCTAAGAACCTTACACTTAATTTAATTTACATAAAATCCTTTGGGATTGTACTATTATTGTCCCCATTTTACAGATGAAAACATAAGCGCAGAGAAGTTAAACAACTTGCCTAAACTCAGAGAACTACTAAATAGAAGAATCAAGATTTGAACAGTCAGTCTGGGTGGGTTCTTAACTGCAACACCATGACACCATGATGCACTCCTTTAGATAATATTCTTCTTCAGATACCTATACACTACAGAATTCCAAGAGAGCATGCTAAGCATGTGCTCAACACTAGAATTAAAAGTACTATTACTATTATTATTGTTTCAAAGTATCCATCCCCATATGTGTACAGACACAGCTTAATTTTAACACAAGCACTAGACTGTGGAAAAATCATGAGACAAAGATTTCAACTTTAACGGTGCTCTGCCACTGAGCAGGAATCTATAACCTTGGTCTAGTCATTGCATGGCTCACAGAATCACTTTTCCCATCTAACACTGGGACTGGTATCAGTTCACCTGTTCATTTCACAATGTTATTACAAAGACTATACTAACATTTTCATGAGTAATATACTGGGAAAATATAAGGCACTATAAGAGGAGAAAGGAGACCTGGTAGTGCAGTGGTTAAAGGGACTGACTGCTAACCTTAAGGCTGGCAGTTCAAAACCACCAGCGGCTCCATGGGAGAAAGATGAGGTCGACCCCTATGAGGTCGCTATGGGTCGGAATCAACTTGACGGCCGAGGGTTTTTATAAGAGAGGAAAGGGTTAAGAAAAATGTTCTCGGCATTATGATGATTGTTATATTGTATACAATACTATCTGTACCACCCCCTTCAATGTTCATACTGTGATAATCTGATAACTGGTATAGCTGGCTGTGAGGTAAACCTTACAGTATTGGGTTAAGAAATCACTGTGAAGCATAATGTATCTTGACCTCCATACTTGAATAATTAATGAAATACAATTTTAGAAGTCAGAAGCTGTTCTGTGACGCACCCCAATTTAGCCATCACCTGGGAAGCCAAAGTCACACTGGACTTTATATATGATTGCTTATAGTTTGTCCTTTTTCAATGAGCTGTGAGTCGGAATTGACTCGACAGCAACAGGTATGGCTTCCCATAATAATTTAAGTTTTTAGGTGAAAATAAAAGGAGATGAAGTTTCATATGCTATTAAAAAATATAATGATAAAACAGTCTCTTCTTTTGCTTTCCAGTATTTTCATCTCCTCCTATTGTACAATAACTCAAATCTACATCACTATGGTTAAGTGGACCTAAGTCTATTAGGCTTCTTTTTCATTATAAATCCATCATGATAGAAATGTTTATCCTCTCCTATATAAGCCTTGTGATATTAAAGGTTTTCAAATAACACTTATCACAGCCATGTACCTTTAAGAACTTATTCTAAGGAGACAGGGTTGAAGGTACATGAAATTTAGTTACAAGAGTGCTTACTAAAATGTTTATAAGAGGGGGAATTTGTGTAAAATGTAAACGTCCAAAAATACCAGCCCAGTGTCAGGGAGTCCATTCCCACTCACTGCCACCCTACATGTGTCAGAGTAGAACTGTACTCCGTAGAGTTTTCAATGGTTAATTTTTCAGAAGTAGATCGCCAGGGCTTTCTTACAAGGAGCGGCTGGTTGGACTCGAACGACCAACCTTTTAGTTAGCAGTCAAGTGCTTAACTGTTTGCACCACTCAGGGATGGGGCTGGTTGAATAAACAGTAGTAAACGCTGAAATGTTATCTTGCTGTTTGAAATGATGTTATGAAAGAATTTTTTCATGAAATGGAAAGATATTAATTTTACAGAAATGCTATACCTCAAATGAAAACAATAAAACCTATCATTGAAAAATATGCACTATGTATATAACAAGTTTTATATACACATACATATACACATAAACATACTGTGAATAAAAAAACAAAACAAAAACCAAACCCATTGCCACTGAGCCGATTCCGATTCATAGCAACCGTATAGGACAAAGTAAAACTGCCTCATAGAGTTTCCAAGGGGCGCCTGGTGGATTCCAACTGCTGACCTTTTGTTAGCAGCTGTAGCTCTTAACCACTACGCCATCAGGATTTCCCACAAACACACAGAAACACTAAATTCTATATGAAGTATTCAACTTAAATTGTTATCACTCTTTATATGATTGCATATGGTTATAGATACATACATAGACTGATAAATATAAATAAAAGACAGAGAAAATCTAAAGTATATATATATATTCTGTATAATTAACTGAGGATTATAAGATGATAATACTTTTTGTTTTCTTCCTTTTATTTGTATTTCCTAAACTTTTATATATTACTTTTTTTAATAAACAAGATAAATTCTATGTAAAATATAAATTCTTAAATAACTTTGCTTATACCCAAGACAAAAACAGTCTATATACTATTCATTTTTCTTCCTGCTGAAGCCATTCAATAACTCAACCTAGAGAAAAGTATCCTTTTTTTTTTCTGTTTACTTCTATTACAATCATAGGAAGAACATTTTGTTCATTCTACAGCAACGTATCAATTTCCCTGTGATGATAAAATTTTAACACACCTTGATTGCTTAAAAATCAACATTATTATTTTAATGACTCATTCTATTCTGTATACCATAGATTGGTGTGTAATCAACTCATTGTAAAGAAAGAAGACAATAGGTATAATTTCCTAGAGTCCAGACACAGGGTCAAGTTGAAAATCAATGAAGAAGATAAAACTAAGTAACAGGATAGGGGGTTTTAAAGATTGTTGTGTATGTCTTAAATAGTTTACAAGTCATTTGTGAGAGTTCTGTAAACCTCTGTTACATGAAACACTAAACTGGGAAGAGAAAATTTTTCCAGAGATTAATGCTAAATTTCTCACTATGGCCTATGACTTTATAAATGA
This sequence comes from Trichechus manatus latirostris, assembly GCF_000243295.1. Lineage (NCBI taxonomy): Eukaryota > Metazoa > Chordata > Mammalia > Sirenia > Trichechidae > Trichechus > Trichechus manatus. Next base: position 1,851,158 of record NW_004444153.1, read on the forward strand.
GAATTTTTTTATTTTCATAGATATATAGAATTGTACATTTTCGCAGTGCCACAACTGGCTTCATGCAGCTCCATCTGGAATCTGAAACAAAGGACAATTTAATGTCACTTTCAATTTTCCCTTTTCTAATTTGAGTACTCAATATATTTTCCTAAAATAGTAAGTAAGTGTTTCCTTTTTTGAGACAGCTCTTTTTTCTTTCTTTTTAATGCAGTCCTCCCTTATGAAGAATGAAAATCAGGGGTGATTACATAAAACCAGTGTTACTAGAATTTGTGCTTTCACAGTCAGTAGCATAAAAATAAGTATCTACAAACATACCTATGTTTATGAACATTTTTTGTATTGCCAATAAGAGCTCTTAAAAAATAAATTGAAAAGAAAAAGTAACTAACATCCTATTGTTGTTTTTGTTGTGTGCACTCTAGTAGATTCCGACTTATCAGGACCCTTAGTAGAGTGTAAAACTGTCTACAGAACCTTCCCTTTCTTGTAACCTCATCCTTGCAATGTGAACTTCCAGATCTTCCCATCAAAAATGGTGTTAGCTAATGTGACACAAGCTAAGATTTGAAAAGTGCTTGCACATTGAGGCTTGATCTTTCTTATTGCTCTTGGGATCTTTGCTACTGTCACTACATAAGGAAGCCTGATCGAGCAGAGAGGAACTACCCTAGTGGAGCCATCTTAAAATACCCAGTGCCAGTCAACATCAACCTACCAGCTGACTACAGACTCAGGTGTATGTTTTTTGAGAATGAACCAAAATTTTCAGGCACCTGACATGAAAAGATGGCTGAACTTAGGTCTGAGCCAAACTCCATTTGGATTATGAATTTAACTTCTGCTTTAAGAACGCAACTTCTGACCCCTGTAACCTTCCACTGTACCTGTATTCTACAAAATAACTCTAAAAAAAAAAAAAATGTGCTTATGCTTGCTGAAGGATGTGGCAGTTGTTCTTGTGACCACTGTGTGATATGTTCCAGGAAGAAGGGCCCAGACAATTCTAGGAAAAATGCTAGCACAGATGTATGTCACAAAAGCACACGATGAGCTTAAGAAATGTCATGTTCATAAATAAGTCAGCTGATGTTAAGCAAGATATGGTTGGGGTCACAAACTTGTTTTCTTATGTAAAAACCCTCTGCACCATCTGAGCTTTGGAGCACATTGTGGTTTCTCTTTGTGCTGCCTGATTCGCTAATTGTATCTCCCTCAATAAAACTCTTTGCTTTTACATTTAAGAGATTCAGAGTTTTTTTCTCATTGACATTTCTTGGTGTCAGGATACTGGGATCTGAAGGTGCACTATCTCCAGCAACGTCCGGGATGCTCAGGACTCAGGTTAAGGTACCGAAGGAGCCATTTGGCTCTCCACTGTCACAGAACTCTTAGGAGTCACCTAGGGTAAATAACCTCTCAGATTTGAGCTCTGCTTCCTTGTGTTGAAGCTCTCTTTGTTTTAATTGAGGGGTTGCCTTTTTACTATTATTGACCTAGGTTTGGTGCACTAATTGGCTTGGTGGAAATCATTACAAGGAATCTCTGTGTCTTCTTCCCCCAGTAGGAATTTGCCTTGATTCTGAGAAACCGTAAGTAATGATCCACTTTCAAATTCTGAATTCTTTCCATGCACATTTGTTTCTTGCAAGAAAATGGGTAATGCCAAACTGAATAATGGAGAGTTCCCTTCTGAGAATCCCATTAGTTATATGAACCAGCACTTTATTCCCATAACATGCTCATTCTTAAGTGTGATCATAAACGTTATGTGTCAACTTGGCTTGGCCATGATTCCCAGCAGTTTGGCAGTTATAATGTTATGATGTGATCATTTCCATGATGAGATTTGATATAATGTGATCGCCTCCATAATGGGATCTGCTGTGAGTAGCCAATAAGTTGAAAGGGAGTTTCCTTGGGGTGTGGCCTACATCAAATATAAGTAGACATTCTGGCAAGGCTCGTAGGCTTTTGCTCACTCGGGATCCTGAAGCTGGCTCCTGTTCATCTGACCTCTGGTTCTTGGGACTTAAGCTAGCAGCTTACCTGCTGATTCTGGGATTCTCCAGTCTTCGCAGCCTGTGAACAAGAGCCCTGCTCTCTGACCTACCAATCTTCGGTTCACCAGCCTCTGCAGCTATGTGAATCAGGAAAGGCCTCTATCCTGACCCATGGACTTGGGACATTCCAGCTTTTACCATCACGTGAGCCATTTTCTTGATATATATGATATGCTATATATATGATATATATCTATATTTAAATGCTTTACTGGTTTTGCTTCTCTAGAGAACCCAGTCTAAGACATTAAGTAATTGGCATAACCCCACTAGGGACAGTTGGAACATCAGTGGCCTCTGTGGGGGGTCTTCTGACCTTTTCCTTTTTCTGCACAGTAAGTTAGAGAGCCTTGTTTGTATTTGGATTTTTATTTGAGCACCCTAACTACAGTCTGTTAAATCAGTCACCACTTTAGCATACTTTCCAACTGGAGAAACTAAAACATTTAAGTTCTAAAACAAGAAATGAGGTATCTTGCCAGCAGAGTGAATTAGGTTCAAAAAGAACAAAACCAGGTTTCATATGACTGTTATAAAAAAATCCCAGAGTTTTTAAGAGGTTAAAAAAAAAAATGTGTGCACATGTTTGAGTATCTTAAAAGCCTCTAGTGCACTTGCCACCAACAGAAAGACACCCATGAAAGGATAAGCTGAGACATAAGTTGGGCGAGAGCATTAGGCTGCCCACCAGTCACAAGAAAACTCTCATGCAACAAAGGCACACTGTTAAGCAAAACACTGACCAAAACCTGTGGCAAACTCCCTGATACAAATTTTGTCTCTGGGAGGTGAAAATTTTAACCTATTCTTAACACCCTTTATACATGAGCCTGGATTTCCCCTTTACTGAGATGCTGGTTTGGGGTTCATGGTCAAAAACACTATAAACTCAATATACTAAAAGTAATTTGGAATTTCAGTGATCACCTTAAGAAAATGAGTTCCCATTTGCATTGTCTTTTCTTTCCTCTGGGGAACTTTTGTTTGATCCTCAGGTTTTGTTAGAGGATCTGATATCCCTCTATCTGAAACTCTGGCACTTTAATAAGTTTTACCCAGCACCTGTTTTTCTGTTGAGCTGAGTTGATCTTGGCAAAGACTTACTGTAAACATTTTAAGAAACTAGGTTGTTTGTATTGTATAGTATTGTATAAGCATGGTTTTTGAGTTGGTCTCACAGACAGGTGAATTTATGTGGTTTTTCTGTCTCGATTTACGTCTTGAGTTTCTGTCTTGTCTCAGGAAGCTGTGACTGACTTTTTTTTTTTTCCTTATGAGGCAGTTTTTTAAGTCTTAGTTGTTTTTCTGTTTTTTCTCTTCCAAGAAAAACTGCTTCTTGCGCCTATCGCATGATCTGGGCTTTTAGTAACTACTCTAAGAAACTTTGATATAATTTAGTCTATTTGAAACGTTCACTGAAAAAGGGCAAATTATTCTAAATTGCTTCTTTAAAGGATTGTATAAAGCATGCAAAAGACAAGGTTATGAAAATGAAATAATTCCCTACTTCCAGATGTTATTATTAAATTAGATTATAATAATTCTTCAAAGAACTTACTCTAATCAGTTTAATGATAAATAAGCACTTATGTAAGTTAGACAGTCCTAATATTCCTAGGAATTAATTAAAATGAATTCATTCTAACAAAGATTTTTACATTTATGTCAATCTTGAAAGCAAACTTTTCTCAGTAACTGAAGCTAGTTATTATATGAAACGTATTTTATTTAGAGAAAGGGAGTAATTTTTATTAATTCCAGAATGAGAAGAAAGAAGGTTAAACTGTTTACCAAGAGAATAATAAAAATTAGAAGGAAAATCATTTAGTTATGTCTTGTCTTTCAAAATACTTAGGCCAACTTAAAATATGTAAATGAATTGAGATTAACTGATTCTTTTTTAATAATGAGCTTCTGATACCCACACTACTCAAAGAAGGTTTTGAAAAGACCCCTCCCAACCAGATGGAAGCCTAAGATAAAAGAAAATCAG
>NW_004444153.1:1855363-1882118 GCF_000243295.1 Trichechus manatus latirostris
TTGGATAGAAATAGAGACTGTTTAAAGGAATTTTACTTCAGCAATAATTATGTTTTGTAGTACACAGGCCTTAAATTAATTTCCAAGGTTTTTAGGTAACTTACTGATATTAAATTGAGTTAATGGATACTCATTATAATTGAAGTTTATAGGATCTTTTTATGTCACAGAGAACGAATACAGTTATATATGTTTTAATCTAATAATGACTGTTCATTTTTGCCACTTAAAACAGTTGTAAGAAATATGTAACAAAGACATGAAATTTTAAAAGTTTATTAAAAGGAAATTTATTCGATATGGTCAAAGTCCTTATTTGTTGCACCCAAAAGTTTGATGGGTTAGTTTATGACAATTTTTAGGAGCTTTAATAGCAAATAAAGAAAGAACTATGTTACTCACTGTTAAGATAACAAAATTTTATTTGATTACTAGGTTGAAGCATTAGTTTATTCTCTGTGCAATCTGCCTTGAAGGTAAGGGTTTGACAGAATAAATTCCTGAGTCAAAAACTAAGCCACATGGTTTTGGGAAAAAAACAAGGTTTTAACCTTTAAGTTATTTGGTTAAATAACTCAAGTATTGTTTCTCAGTGACCTATGATAAACTCCTAACAATTTCAAAACTTTGTGTAAAGAGACAAAAGATTTGCTTCTCTTTTATAAAGAAAAAAATGCTAAAAAGGTTTATTTAATATGTTATGAGTTACATGAAATGTGTTGTCAAATCAGGAGAAATGCCAAATTTTCTTTAAGTTAAAATCTATATGTCAATGATGTCTGCCTGATATTTAACAAAAAGCACACAATATTATGTCATAATTTTATTATTTCAATTGCTAACTTGGTCACAACTTTGTTTCCTTTGAATCTAACATCATCAAAGCCAATAGTTCTAACTAGGGAATTCATATCATTTACCTATGGAATTTTTTATTTACTATTTAGATGTTTAGAGACTTGATAATCTCAGTATATTCTTGGTATATCCTGACTAATATTATGTTTCCAGTTTATTATACGTTATATCTAAAGCTCTTTGAAAATAAGGTTAGTCATTATGTTTACAGATATTTTCATCTAAAGTCTTTTTTCTTTAATTGACTTTATTTAGCTTTGTATTAGTTGTGTAATTAATTACTATCAGGTCTTTCATTTTTAAGAACAATTATTTTAAGTTAACCACTGATATTTTTAAGTTGTCATATGCAGATAAGTTTTCCTTTGCTGATTCACTGAAAAGGCTTGACCAAAATATTTCAACAGAAACAGTGCTGGTAGGCGTATGGTCCTTCCTTATATTACTTGTACTGACCTTAATATTGTACACTCTGAATTGCTAAAGTATCCAATCTTTAACCCAATATTCTGAAGAGTATCATTCAGAGGTGAGAGAATCTTTAATGAACAAAAATTTGACTTTTGAAGCCTGCCTAACATAGCTCTGGGAGAATATGTATATTGGAAGAGACATCAATTAAAAAACTCTTTAACTAAACCAAACCTGTTGCCATCAAGTCGATTCTGACTCAAAGGACTATATTTAGTTCTTCTCACCAATCCCTATGAAGCTAAACTTAAAGAGGTTAAACCTTGGCTCCATCTATCACAATTAAAGAGGACCCTGTTCCTTATTTGGACTAGTTAGCCCTTTGGAGATTTAAACTTACCTACAAACGTCCCTGCTGCCAGAGGAGATGACATCTGAGGTAAACAGCTAATCCCAAGATCACGGAACAAGGCCCTATGCATGTTGATGAATTTTGTGGACTTTGCTTAATAGTTGTAGCTATCCTTATGCTCTTGGCCTTAATACACGCCTATGGTCTTATTTCCTGGTAGTTTATTTACCATGAAGGTTCAAGTAGGCCTTATTTTTCCTCAGAATGAAAAGTCTATTTGTAATTTGTCTGCTACAATGGCTCAAATCACTGATGACACCACAGATGGGATGTCAGCTCAGCAGAAGTCTAGAATCTCCTGCTAAGTAGTCTTAGAAACAGAATACTTTAGATTTCTATTAGCACAGCAAGAAGGAATCTGTGCTGTCGCTAATAACTCATGTTTCACCTGGATAAATGCCACTGGAGAAATGGAGCAAGACATTGATAGAATTCTTCAGCAAGCTACTTGGCTAAGCTCCATAAATTCCCTGCCTGATTCTCCCTTTTTAGATTTTTAGTTGGCAACCTTCTAGCACTGGCTCCTGGCTTTGTTCAATACTAAAAACTGGAATAATCATTTTTAATCATTATGTTCGCTGTTATTAAACTAGGTAAATGCATGATGAAATGTATGTCTACTGCCTTTAATCAAGCCAGAAATTCTACTCCTATGAAGAAAATTATAAATTAAAAAAATATATATTACCTTTTCAGATGAGTTTGACTTCACTCCTCAAGTCCAGCCCTCTAAGAATGTCAAGTTGTTCGTTTTGAATGTGGCCCTATATCTCTTTCACACTCCGGTATGCAACATCAATGCTATGATTAAGCCCTTGCAGAAGAAGTGATACTCCTTTGTAGGCAATTACTATCCCTAAAGTAGACTTAAGAATCTGCTCACCCTGAAGATGAGGCTCCTAGAAATGGCAAAGGGAAGAGTTAACATTGATCAAGGAATCTGTTTCACAAAGATTCCTGATCAAAAGGGGGTAATGTGTGAGAGTAATCTAAAATTTTCAGGTGCCTGATATGAAAAGATGGCTGAACTTAGGTCTGAGTTAATCTCCATTATGATTACGTATTTAACTTCTGCTTTAAGAATCCACCATCTGATCCCTGTAACTGTCCACTGTACCTGTACCCTACAAAACAACTTTAAAAAAATGTGGTCATGTTTGCTCAAGGATGTGGCAGTTGTTTTTGTGACCACAGCATGACATGTTCCAGGAAGGTCTGAGAAAATTCCAGGAAAAATGTTAGCACAGATGTATCTCACAATAGCACATGATGAGCTTATTAAATGTCATGTTCAGAAATAACTTAGCTGATGTTAAGCAAGGTATGGTTGTGGTCACGTACTTATTACGTAAAAACCCTCTGCACCATTTGAGCTTCAGAGCACATTGTGGTTTTGCTTTGTACTGCCCGATTCATGAACTTTATCTCCCTCAATAAAACTCTTTTCTTTTAACAGACTAATATTTTTCTCTTTGACAGTGTCCAGCAAAGATCTATGGAGATGTCCCAGACCAAAAGAATCACTTAGCAGACTCACAGAATTTTGAGATAAAGGACTGTTGTTTTAATTCACTGCATGCTGAAAATTTGTTACACAAAGAGAACTTACTGATTCATATCCACAATCACTTCATACAGAAAAGGTATTATCCACAATTAATAAGAAGGGTACATGCTCAGAAGAAAAGACAGTGGTTCAAATGCGTACATCTAATTTTTGGAATGTGTTACACTGTCCCTTCTTAAAAATAAAAGCTTTACCATAAACTGGTTTTGGTCCTTGGACTGGGAATGTGGGGGTTTCTGGACTTGATAATTTCAAAATCCCTTGTAGTTCTTTTTTTTTTTTCTAAAGTTACCATACAGTTGCTATTGTTTTGAATTGCAAGCTAACAAATTCTACTCACTGAGTTTAAAAATAAAATAGAGTTGTAAATCAATCAGATAATGGGTTTATAAGTTATATTGTAGAAATTTTTATACATAAAAGACAAAACAATTTTCTGTAATATATGCAAAATAAATACAATTATTCGTTAAACTATTAATTCTATCATCTTAACTGTAAACTTCTATTTGTTTGTATAAAGACATATTAAGTCCTTATTATTAGAAAAGTAGGTAACTACAACTCAGAATAAATCCCATTGACTCAAGTTGACTGTAAACTTTCTTAGCAATCACCTACAGCTATCAGTTTTTGAGATATTATTTTAATTCATGCAGAATAGTTCACATTACGAGAATTTCTAGAGAGATGGATTCAATCATGAGCTATCCTTCTTTACTCTAAGAAGTAATCTTAAAGAGGGGGCAATCCTAATAGCTGCTCATAATTTCATTTACTACGTGAATAATTTAACTGAAATTTACCAAATCCCTCATTTGGTAACCAAAGTAGGGGGATCTAAAAATAGGCTCTCACCACCCAAGAGATCTACTTAAAGCTTGTTAACATTCTGATATTTCATAATCACTAACAGGAAATCTTTTCAACAGAGCCTCTGTTATACTACTTGGTATTCTGACACCGATCACCTTCTAAAATATAAACAGAGTATAGAAGTGATCTGTGAATGGAAAAATGAATGGCTACTCATAGAAGCAAATACGCAGTGAAACTTGTAATTTTTTTTTTTTTTTAAATGTAGGACAGTCTTTATGTTTCTGGGGTAAATATAACCAGTTTTTCATAATAAAATGGAACCAGTAGGACAGATTAGCAGTAATGGGATTTAGGGTCACAAATTTAACAGTATCTGAATTCATGACAGAAAAAGGATACCAATTACTGAAGAGAAATAGATTTGGAGGGGGTGCTATGGATAGAATATGAGAGGATGACTCAGAATAAAACACCTTCATATTTATTTTTTCTAAATAAGAAAGCCTAGTCAGAAGCCAATGCAACTACTGAGAGGATGAAGAGAGAAAATTATAAATGAAATGACACACTGACTTTGTTATTCCTGAATAAAAGTACTGAACTACTTTAAATTTAAAAGCACTCTGAATTATTTTTCCAAAAGTGATGATTGCTTTTATGCTACTACCAAATTTGAATGTTTACATCCTTTGTTTTCAGGCTGATAGTTTTAATAAGTTAAATGTATGCTAAATAGTATTGAAATTTCTCTATGAGTCATCTAAATAGCTTATAATAAAACACAGGCTAAGGTTTTACATAAGATTTATGAATCATAATGACACTGCAAAGTCTTTCATCTTAAAGAAAAAGTCTTCCTTGACCCTAATTCCCATTCAGCTACTGTCCTTTCCCTCTATCCCTGCACAATGAAGTTGTTTCAGTTGCACTCGCTGTTCAAACAAAAACTTCTCAGTCTTTCAAACATCAACTTCTCAGTCTTTCCTAATGATTCTATCCAAAGATATACCTCCTCTCACTTTACCTCACATTTGGCTTTATTTTCCTTTATAGAACCTATCATAAGTGTGGTTGTTTATTGCCTAGTTCTTTCATTTGAATAGAAGATCCATGAAGACAAAGCCCCTCTCCCCCTTTTTTTTTTAATGGTTGTATCCTCAATGCCAAGAATATGCGACACACAGTAGATGCTCAACAAATGTCTGACTAATAAATAAATAAATGAATACACAGGTGTTTGTTTTAGCTTTTCTTTTTTATTTTTTTTTTAACCTTCCACTAATTATTCCATGAAAAGTCTAGGTCTTTCCCCACAACTCCAGCAGAACTGATGCTGGCAATATCATCCGTAAATCACAAGCAATCAATGTAAATCCTTATCTTTCTCAAATTTTCCACAGTATTTGACATTGCTGATCAGTCAGTCTTTGAAACACATTTTACCCATAACTTTTGGGAAGCAACACTCTCCTGATTTTTCTTCTATCACCCTGACTAATCCTTCTTAGACTTTTTTTTTTATTTTAATAAATTAAGGTTTCTCTACTTATTCCTTAAATATTGATGGCCTTCTTTGATGTTTCCATCTCTAGGTCCTCTATTCTTTTCACAATTCTTCTTCTTTTTCTATTTTGTAGGACCATCTTTATATCCCGGGGTAAATGTAACCAGTTTAGCATTATGAAATGAAAACATGAGGACAGAGTAGCAGATTTATCTGTTCCCTGGGCTTCAAAACCATCTGCATGATCATGACTTCCAAACATGTGCTTCCACCTGATTCTTGACTTCTTAGCTATAGGTAAACAGAATTTCACAAATTCAATATGTAAAATACTGTACTCATTTTCTGCCTCCCAAACCTGTGTCTTCTCAATTTACAATATCTGAGTCAATGACACCCAGTTTCTCAGGTCAGAAACTAGGATGCTTCTTCTTTACTCCCCGCTTCTCCAAGCCCCTCTTCTTCAATACTCCATAAACAACCAATAAGTATATATTGTATTCTATATTTATTTACTCTCTCCATCCCCTTGCAATATGCTGATATAGGCCAAGAACATGTCTGGCTTAATCTGCTGCTGTTGTTGTTGTTAGGTTCCTTCGAGTCAGTTCCGACTCATAGCAACCCTATGTACAACAGAACGAAACACTGCCTGGTCCTGCACCATCCTCACAATTGTTGTTATGCTTGAGCCCATTGTGGCAGCCACTGTGTCAGTCTATCTCATTGAGGGTCTTCCTCTTTTTTGCTGACCCTCTACTCTACCAAGCATGATGTCCTTCTCCAGGGACTGATAACATGTCCAAAATATGTGAGACAAAGTCTTGCCATCCTCATTTCCAATGAGCATTATGGCTGTACTTCTTCCAAGATAGATTTGTTCATTCTTCTGGCAGTCCATGATATATTCAATATTCTTCACCAACACCAAAATTCGAAGGCATTGGTTCTTCCTAGTTCTTCCTTATGTATTATCCAGCTTTCACGTGCATATGAGGCGATTGAAAGCATCATGGCTTGGGTCAGGCACACCTTAGTCCTTAAAGTGACATCTGTGCTTTTTAACAGTTTAAAGAAATCTTCTGCAGCAGATTTGCCCAATGCAATGTGTTGTTTGATTTCTTGACTACTGCTTCCATGGGCGTTGATTGTGGATCCCAGTAAAATGATCTGCTGCAGTGGTGTTCAAACTGTCCCCCTGCCTTACTTCGCTCCTATATATTTTAGTATTGCAGTGATGGGAATCTTCCAAAAGTACAAATCCTCTTCATTGCTCTTAGTGTAAAGTCCAAGTCCTCAAGACATCATGCAAGACTCTGCAGAATCTGGCATCCTCAGCCTCACTGCTGGCCACCCCTTTTCTCCCCTTCAAGCTCTGGCCACAGTGACCTTCATCATTCAGTTCATAGACTTCACCATGCTTTTTCTCCACCATTTGTCTCATATCATGACTTTTCTACACATTATTTCCTCTGTCTGTAATACTTTTAGCATTCTTCCTGATAAACTCAAATTATTTTTAGAATTTTTTTTTTTAGGTAAGTCTGGAGTTCCTTGGTGGTGCAAATGGTTAAGGGTTCAGCTACTAACCGAAAGGTTGGCTGTTGAAATCTACCCAGAGGTGCCTCAGATGAAAGGCCTACTCTGACATACATGGGGTCACCATGAGTTGGAACTGACTCAGTGGCAAATGGTGATGGTGGTGGATGCATGGCCTGGCAGCCAGGTTAGGTCCCTATGCTTCTCCTTTCATAACACCCACCATATTTATGTATTTATTTATTTGCTTTCCTAGTTAGATAGCAATTTGTGTGAATTTGTTTATCATAGTAAAAAAAGATGCTGATCACTCATTTTTTCCCCCCTTGATTACATTAATATGCTGGTTATTTGAGTTGTAAAAATCTGTTACTTGTTACTAGTTTACTGGATTGCTCGGATTGCATGCAGAGAATTATGCCACCAAACATGAACAATTTAGTAATTGCCAAGGTTTCCATACAACAACAACAACAAAGTTTCCACATATAAACTCTATAGTGTTCCCTGGTAATAGGAAAGTTCTGTATGAAATAAATGTCAACGTTTGGCTTCAAATTTCACAGCACCATCCAGAAACATGAGTACGTAACTGGGAAGTAACTTGGGGCTTAGCCACAAGGTTGTTTGCCTACAAGCCCCTGCAGAGGGATGCAATGTCCAGTGCACATCTGTGCAAACACTGGCTAACCTGGCTGATGTCTTAAAATTTGAGGATGTGAAATGAGGACTTTTTCTTTCCTTTGCTCAGTGATGTGTTATCGTTGTTTTCTGTGGATATCAAAAGTGAATCTTAAAAATTCTAAGAGGCTAAGGAGACTAAACTGTGTTAATGTATATGAAGAGAGAGATAGAGATGGATATTGAAGTAGACACAAGAGAGCCCAAAGGAAAGCAATATTCTCTACTGAATGAAGTGCACAAACCTGAGCAAGTCAATTTCTCTAAGATTCCACACATAATATGGGAATGTAGGTGATGTGAGGATTGATTGCAAATATGGTAAAGTGTTTTGTGTTATATGACATTAGATGCTTTGGGAGGAAAGAGAAAAGTACAAAACTGACTGAGAAGCTATTTGAAATAGGTATCATCAAGAGTGATTAACAAGGCTACTGAAAGTAATGAGGTTCAGGTTTAAAATCATGAAGGGATTTTTATCACTAAGAATAGCATGCATCTGAAATTCTCCTTTCCAGATATGCTACAATGAGAAGAGTATATGTTTGATTGTAGCATTTATGGAGTAAAAATAATGTTTTAAATTGGGATCAAAACACAACTTTTTCTAAGCAAATATAAACAAAATTGTTTTATTTGGAAATCGAAAATAAAGAGGATTAGAACTTCATATAATCATAAAATTTATATGGTTCAGAAGGTTACAAGAAAACTTACACGCTTCTCCATCTTTGAGGGGATCAATGTATTAAGTACACATATACCTATGATGACAGCTCAAATTTTATGCTGTCTTTTAATATAGTATCTTAAAATACCTACTGATTGTTTGTATAAAATCTCGGTGCACTCTGTGCTTTCTGCATGGGTCCTACCTAATAACATGGAAACAATTATCTTACAAGAAAAAAATATACTGGCAAAGTGGTTGATTTTTAAAATGAAAAGGCAAGAGAGTCTTTAATGACTGAATGTTTCAAATATCTTGTCCCAATAATTTGTTTCAAAAATATGAAGGAAAAAAAAAACCTAAGGAAAAGTTCTCTAGATATTAAAGCCACTGCCATTAAGTACTAGTATTCAGTAAATATTAATGATGTCCTTATATGCAAGAATATCTAGGGTTGAGAAAGAGCTAGCTAAAAGGCAAGTAAGATAAAGTGCTTGTCCTAAAGAAATATCTAACCCAAAAATTGTATTTAACTTCCCCTTATTTTCTCACTCTTTACAAAATTATTTGAAAATATAGAAAAGTTGTATTTAAGTAACTATGGGCATTTTAAAGTTTTAGGGCATTGGTTTTCTAATATTTTAATGCTATAGAAGCAATATATGACATTAGAACTAACTGGTCTAACCAACATCCTATGCTAAATTATAAAAACCAAACCTGTTGCTGTAGAGTCAATTCCAACTCACAGCGACCCTATCAAAGCAAATGCAAATTGGACCTATTTCTTCCAAAAATTCCTAAATATAACTTATAAAAGGTTAGGACTGCATGAAATAGGTAGTAAAAGCATATCGCTTCAGGTGATATAACAACCCTATTTCTCAATATGTGAGGTGTTGCAGTAATATAAAATAATGCATCTGAATACAATTTTACTCTGTAAGCATTTGATTCCCCAACATCTCATTGCAATGAATGGACTAGAGCAATGTGCTTTAAATGTTGCTGCCCATAATATCACTCTCCTGATAAATGATGAATGTTGAATTAACATTTAAAAATATGGTCTAAAAGTATTCACTTAGAAGATGCTGGTTTCTTCATTACTCAAATGTATGTCTCTTGAATTACAAATTTGGTTCTTCCAGAGTAGTGACAAAAACATCACATACTAAAAATTTAAGGCACTGTCAATTTGGGGTTAATGGGATGAAAATGAAACACTAAATTTGAATTCTACTCATACCTTCCTGTTAGGAATATTTATGGCTATAATTTTCTTCAGAAATTAAAAAAAAAAATATTTCCTGAAGATACAATTCTCATATTTGAACTCTGAAAAACTTACATAATTTGGAGACTGGACCAAAAGGGTTACTACAGTTTTATTTCTATGGCACTGTATCAATCTCCCTAAAATATCAAGTTATAATAACATAAAAGACAGAATTGTCTTTGAAATGAATTAAATGAACAAACTATCTTTCGGTAATATCATAATGGACTCTTTCAGAAATAATGAATTATACTAAGGTAATATAAAAAACAGGAGGAAAAGATTTTTAAAAATATAACATACTAAAATCCAATAACTAGTGGCCAATAGGAAACCCTGTGGCGTGGTGGTTAAGAGTTCGGCTGCTAACGGAAAGGTCAGCAGTTTGAATCCACCTGGTGCTCCTTCGAAACCCTATGGGGCAGTTCTACTCTGTCCTATAGGGTCGCTATGAGTCAGAATCGACTCTACGGCAATGGGTTTGGTTTTTTTGGTTTTTCATGGCCAATAATGGCAAGTTAATGGTTTTATTTAATAATCTTTTCATTCATTCAAGTAATAGCTATATGCATAAAATACCTGGTTAGGCACATCTGTATAATGATGGGTAACTTAAACTAACCCCTACACTATTATTTTTCTTCTTCAAAACTATTTTTCAAAGTCCTTGAAATCTTCAAGTTTTCCAGTCTGTATGCTGGTTGGCAAAACTTCAATCCAAATCATATTTGGTTTTCTTGTACTGAATATATATAGTTATTTTGTACTCTTCTTGATACTGATGTGGAAAAACACAGAAATTTTTTCAAACTTAATCACGGAATTACCTTCAGAGAGAAAATTTATACAGTGTTAAATTATTTTAGAGTACAGCTATTTCCTTAATGGAGAGTTATTTGGAAATTATGGAAGTTATCCTGAATCCATAACTATGCATGCCAAAGAAGTACTTTAAAGATGAAAAAACATTTTCAACGTGATCATCGAATCTGATTAATGTTTACAAAGCAAAGTTTTTGAAAAGACTTTAAAGATCATTGTAGTTGGAATATTTTGTTCTTTTATGTATTTATATTCTCAGAAAAGTAATGATTAGAACATCTATAAAATATTAATGGATATTAGCATAATTAAAATAACTCCTATTTCATATACAGTGACTAACTTGAATAGATTGATGTGGGGTTTATTTTCCAGGAAGAATAAAATATTAAATTTATATTATTATTAGAGATAAAAGGAATTTATTACATCCAAGTCTTATCTGTAGTGCCTTTAAGTATAATGTGAATAACTAAAAATATAAACAATGATTTATTTTAGGATACAATTCATAAAAATATAATTTAAGTATAAGCTAGTAAAGGCAAAAACTGATAGTCCTGTGCTGCAGTAAACTAATTTAGTAACATAAAGTAATCTTATTTGGATTACTCAAAATGAACCCCAATCAAATTTGTCAGTCACTTGAAAACAAAAAGGATAACTACGGAAATGTTTAAATCTTGCACTTACCAACCTCCACAACACTAGAACAGTTGGGATCTGTGAAGCCATCTGCACACTCGCAGGAAAAGGAATCCTTGGTCAATCCTGACAAACAGATACCTCCGTTTTCACATGGATTGGGATCGCAAATATCACCTGAGGGTTAAAGAAACAGAAATTTACTTTTATTTGGTCTTGGACACTGAAATATACTATTTCTCATACCCACTGATCTTCATTAGAGAAAGTAAGTCACTGTTCTACTGAGATATACATATAAGGTATGCAAGACCCATTTGAAACAATGTGCTTTTAAGAGAGGTGGTATATAACATGGTAAAAAATTAAAGTTTATAATTCAAACATTTCATATTTTAAATTAATAATTCAGTTTTGGGTTTCTTCATTACATGTGAATAAAGCATCTAATTTGTTAAAGAAGATTAACCTAGATATCTCTGAATTCAAGAATTACTTTAATAAACAACCAAAACAACTTGTCATGGGGGGTTGACTCCAACTCATGGCAAACCCATGTGTATCAGAGTAGAACTGCACTCCACAAGGTTGTCTTTTTTTTTTTATTGTTGCACTTTAAGTGAAAGTTTGCAATTCAAGCTAGTCTCTCACACAAAAACCTATACATACATTGTGAAGTGACCCTAATTGCTCTCCCTATACTGTGACAGCACACTCTTCCTTTCCACCTATCATTTCCCATGTCCATTCGACCAGCTCCTGACCCTCTCTGCCTTCTCATCTCACCTCTAGACAGGAGCTGCCCATTTAGTCTCATGCATCTACTTGAGCTAAGAGGCACACTCTTCACGAGTATCATTTTATGCCCCACAGTCCAGTCTAATCTTTGAAGAGTTGGCCACAGGAATGGTTTTAGTTCTGGGTTGACAGAGAGTCCAGGGACCATGCTTTCTGGGGACCCCCAGTCTCAGTCAGACCATTAAGTCTCGTCTTTTTACTAGAATTTGAGTTCTGCACCCCAGTTTTCTCATGCTCCTTCAGGAACTCTCTGTTGTGTTCCTTGTCAGGGTGGTCATTGGTGGTAGAAGGGCACCATCTAGTTCTTCTGGTCTCAGGTTGATGAAGTCTCTGGTTTTTGTGGTCCTTTCTGTCTCGTGGGCTAATACTTTCCTTGTGGCTTTGGTGTTCTTCATTCTCCTTTACTCCAGGTGAGTTGGGACCAATTGATACAACTTAGATGGCCACTCACTGGCTTTTAAGACCCCTGATGCCACTCACCAAAGTTGGATGCATAACATATTCTTAATAAACTTTGTTATGCCAATTGACCTAGATGTCCCCTGAAAGCATAGTCCCCAGACCCCCACCCCTGCTACTCTGTCCCCTGAAGTGTTTGATTGTATTCAGGAAACTTCTTGGCTTTGGTTTAGTCCGGTTGTGCTGAGTTCCCCTGTAGTGTGTGCTGTCCTTCCCTTCCCCTAAGATAATTCTTATCTACTATCTAGTTAGTGAATAACCCCCTCCCTCCCCCCTCAACCCTCGTAACCATCAAAGAATGTTTTCTTCTGTGTTTAAAACTTTTCTTGAGTTCTTTTAATAGTGGTCTTATACAATATTTGTCCTTTTGTGACTGACTGAATTCACTCAGGATAATGTCTTCCAGATTCCTCCATGTTATGTTTCACGGATTCATCCTTGTTCTTTATTGTTGCATAGTATTCTGTTGGCACTCTACAAGGTTTTCAATGGTTAATTTTTTGGAAAATATACTGTGAAGCCTTTTTCTGAAATGCCTCTGGATGAACTCTAACTTGCAACTGTTTAGTTAGCAGCCAAGTGTGTTAAACAACTGTACCATCCAGGGACTCCTAAAGAAATAAAAAACCAAAAAACCAAACTCATTGCCATCGAGTCAGTTCTGACTCATAGAGACCCTACAACGACCCTATAGGACAGAGGAGAACTACCTCACAGGGTTTCCAAGGAGCGGCTAGTGGATTCAAACTGTCAACCTTTTGGTTAACAGCTGAGCTCTTAACCACTGAGCCACCAGGGAGGACTCCTAAAGAATTAAAGTGAGACCTAAAAGATCCTCTCAGCTAAACAGAAGGGCTTCTAGAAATCTTAAGGGCATTGTCTCAGAGCAGCCTGACATGTCCATAGTAGTAATGATTAAATCTGGAGTATAAAGCATGCTAAAGACAATATGGGTGAGGTTTTACTACACAGAGAGGATTTGAATCAGATTCATAAAAGGTGAAAGGGGGTTTCTGGGTGGTGCAAATGGTTAACACACCCAGCTGCTAACTGAAAGGTTGGAGATTCAAATTCACACCAAGGCACCTCAGAAGAAAGGCTTGGTGATATAATTCCAAAAAATCAGCCACTGAAAAACCCTACGGAGCACAGTTCCACTCTGACACACATGGGTTGCAGTGAGACAACTGGTTTTATAGATGAAAGTATCACCTCCTGGACTAAAAAGGAATGAGATTTTTCAAGATTTAAAAAGGCATTTGTGCCCCCAACTTCCTATGTTGTATTTCTTAGGAACTTTATTCACTTACAAGAACTGTCAAATGAATTATTTCACCTCTACCCCAGATGAACATTTTTCCATTTTAGGAAAATGAAAATAGTAATTAAAATTTTAGTGAAGTATAGCAAGTCATTAGTCATACTAAGATGATAGATAAAAATACTACATTAACAATGAGACAGATCTTAGACAGTGCTTTGAAGTGAATGAATGAATGAATGAGTGTATTTTTGAATACCAAAGAATTTAGCATGGCTGGAACATGGAGTGCTTGGTTGGGAATGACTGAAGAATGTGTAGTAGATATGTCAGATCAGGAACAGTAAAAGGTGGCATTGTCATTGATAAACTAAAATGTCATTGATGTTTTAAACAAATTTTAAAGTTGGACGCAGTCAGATCTGTATTTTAGGATGATAACCCTAGCAGCACTTCAAACAGTGTATTTGAATGGGGAGGTTGAGGACTGTAGAAAAGATATTTCAATAGACTTACTCTCTAGCTTTTTACTTATCTAGCTAGCCAGCCATCTAGGCAGCCCTCAGCTTATCTATGCATTCACTCAAAGCCTTCCATTCCTTGAGTGCCCACTGAATGTTAGGCACTAAGCTAAGTGCTAAACATAAAGAAACTGAAGACACGTCTTTACCATCAAGAAGTGCAAAGCCTAATATGAGAGATACAAAGCCAGGAACAATTACACTGCATAGTAATAAGAGGTCTGATGCACGATCTAAATTATGGGGTCATAATTTAAGAGGTCAACAAGACTTCCAAAAGAATTTAGAGCTACCCAGGTGACAGAGAAGTGGGTACATGCTCAACTACCCAGGCAAAGGGAATTAACATGTAGAAAGGAAAAAAAAAGATCATGCTCATTCCAGGAACTTCAAGCTGCCCTCTATAGCTAGAGCAGAGATATGAACATGAAACAGAGAGATGCGGTCAGAATGGTAGCAAGGTCATAGAAATAATGGCCTTGTATGCTGCGCCAAAAATTTTGGATTCTATCTTTAAGTATTGGAGAATCATAAAAGGACTTCAAGCATGGGAAGTATATAGCCACATTAGCATTTTAGAATAATCACTCAAGCAACATTGTTTTGGATCAAATGGAGGGAGGCAAGGCTGAGGGCAATGGATTAGGCATAAATATTTTGAGGCAGTCACAGAATATATGATGAGGATTTTCCTGACCCTCTAATGATCAAGAGGTAGATATGGACAGGAAAAGTAATGGAGGTACTATCCCAATCCAGTTTATAAATACTAAGTAATAGAACGAGAAATGAAAAGTCTCCCACAATCGTTGTCCTTGGTAATCAATTCAGACAAAAGCAAAGTGTTATTATTGAGAGTTTATAGAAAGAGTCAATTATAAGGTTAAACCTGGGATCATGCCTCTCTGCCTCTGGTGTCAACAAAGCAGCACAGCTTTATACAGTCAGACTAGCAATACAGTCATCTAAATGCTTCACATATCGCATAAAAATGAGTAATAACCCCAAACATATATTTTTTATAAGATACCAGTCATAATTCCATTTTCAATACTACCAAAAGGGAAATTTCTCTATCTCCCAGACTAGAATCTATTGGTGTAGCAATGTCAACAGATCAAGGGTAGCACAGTGGGTGAGAGCTCAGCTGCTAACCAAAAGGTCCACAGTTCGAATCCACCAGCTGCTCCTTGGAAACCCTCTGGGGTAGTTCTACTCTGTCCTATAGGGTTGCTATGAGTCAGAATCAACTCAACAACAACGAGTATATTGGTTTATTTACACTGACATTAGCAAATTCTATGAGAGAAAAGAAAGATGTGAGCAGTACTCAAAGACGTTCTCAAGCATACGAGGTTGGATTTACATACTTATCCAAAATCAAGAGCCTCTCATTCTGATCCCTCTATCTCCTACATGGAAGTTCCTGCATGGTATATTTACTGATGTGGGATCCACTACTACCAGTTGCCATTGAGTCAACCCCAACTCATGCAACCCCTTGTGTTTCAGAGTAGAACTGTGCTCCCTAGGGTTTTCGATGGCTGATTTTTCAGAAGAAGACTGTCAGGGCTTTCTTCTGAGGTGCCTCTGAGTGGACTCCCACTTCCTACTTTCAGTTACCAGCTGAGTGCATTAACCATTTTCTCCACCCAGGGGCTTCAATGTGGGATCACAGTCCTGATATTCCCAGGACCTCATGAGGCCTGCATTTCTGGCCCTTTGATTATTCCATTATTATGGGGAATGTTTGATGTCCTAAGAAACCTTTCTTGGCATCTGTATACCTATTATGTAGAAAGAAACCTATTTCTACCAGGTGTGTGTGACAGTCATATAATGCTTCTGTGATCAAGATGATACAGGACTGTCTGTTCAGTTTTCATTATATCTTGTAGATGCCAGCTGCTGTTTAGCTGATCTGTCTTTTCTCACTTGTCCTTGTACGTTTTGTTCTTCTTTTTGCTTATGTCTATTTTTTCCTAATATACTCTAAAACTTGTGAATAGTCATCTTTTATTTTACCCCATCATTGATATTTACTGTCAGTATCTTTTTGAAAGGTAAAAATGAGATAACAGTCTGATCAAAATTTACGATGTAGGATCAAGATAACATTATCACCAAACTGAGGTGGGAACTGAGGGGAAGCAAGGAGTCTGAGTTGATTTCTAGAGCTATTGTCTGTATATTAAGCAGCCATCTTTCATAAGGAAATATATTTGGTTTAAAATAATTGTTGTTTGAGAAGTCTCCGGTACATCCAAAGTGTAAATGGGCAATAAGCTATTGAATAAACAGGTACAGTACTGAAGAGGTTCTGCTGCAACACGAATTGGTGATTTTGGATGTGAACGATGTATTCCAGTGATAGTCATTAGAGTATGGTAGAAAAAGGACAAAAGAGGGGAGGAAGGGAGTGAAGAGGATAGCTTCTGTGGCACACCAAGTAAGTGAGGACAAAGAAGGAACATCATTCGAAGTAGAAAAAGAAGGAAATTAGTACTGAAAACTACAACATAAATATTCAATTTACTCAATTAGGGTTTAGTACGTCAACATCTGCCTGAGATTAATAAAGGCCCCCACATGTAAATGTATTAGGTGAACAATGACAGCAGAAAGAAAAGTTATGGCCTTGAACATGAACTAGAGAATGAAGACCAGAAGCCCATCAAATATAATTAGGGTGATCACAGGTCCAGGTTTAAACCTGTCATCCCCATGCCGAACTATTAATAGCATCCCTGGATTAGACGGATTCTCTGGAAAGCAGAGGTTAAGACAAAGTAAGTAGGGCAAGAAGATTTTTGAGAAGTAATGCCTGAGAATGATAAAATGAGGAGGCAGAAGAAATGGGCAAGGAAGCCTTCATTCTGTGATGCAGCTCTGAAATCTCTGAAAAGAAAGGGGGAGTTAGAAGCAGGACTGAGCAGGGACAGACTCAGAACATGATGGATGCAGTCTTGGGCAACTCAATGAGGGAGCTTCAGAGAAGTGTACCCTTTTTAGAGGAATCCCTTCTATGGCAGAAATGGCCAGGCATGAAGACCCTCACCGTGTTCCATCATTGGATGGGGGCTGCCCAGGCTGACTGAGGCTCTAAAGCTAAGGTGGAATCCTGAAGGTGCTGCAGATGGAAGTTGTCAGCTAACTGCATTCCTTGCAGCTGAACGGCATATTCTTTTTTGAAGTGATATCAGAGCCTAGCACCTCCATGGGTGCCACAATCCCCTTACAACTTCAAAAGTGTCCTGGTTGGGGCAAGTTAGACAGTTATTTTGCTCAAAATCATCATATCTTAGCCTTTTGTTTTCTCTCCACACTCATTATTTCAGTAGATAGTACAGAAGTGCGCTGCTACCTTCAGTAGAAATAAACTCTCACAGTCTGGAATTTCAAGTCTAATTAGAGAATGCACTGAGGAGTCTTCTACTTCCCTGTAATTTCAATTAATCTTAGGAAACATCAACTCAGGTAAGAAATCCTGATTAAAATGCAATAGACTTCTGGACTTCAAATCAGTGTTTTTGTCTGTTTCCCAGTGGATACATTAGCAGAGTTTTTTAATTCTAAAAGGCAACCAGTACAAGAAGGCAGGCCGAATATAGGAAAATAGGACAGTACAAGATTTCATAGTTCTATGTGCTATTGTCAGCAGGCTCCTAAAATATACCACTGCATAGTGTAATCTGTGAGCAGTGTTAATACTTGATGTTTCCTGGCTGGCTGGCCTCACCTACTTTAGATTAGGACAGATGTGTTTAATTTGAATCTAACTATGTTTTATACTCCATCTGCAGTTTATGGCAGACTCAGGCAAATGCAGCTAATGCTGATTTGCCTTTTGGCAATAGAATGAAGCAATTATTTTTCCCAGAGGCAAGAAATCACTGTAGGCTAAATTTAACTTACTGTTTACCTGCTCTTTCCACCTACTCTCCAAAGTTCGGATCGGACTGGGATGAGTCTGCAGGTACTGAAGGATGGCTTTATTCTCTTCACTAATGCTTTCCGTTGCTAGTCACCTCATGTTCAAAGTAATTCAGGCACTGTCTTATTTCACTTTGCAATTATCAGTTCGCAATCCATGATCTTTTAACTTAGATAGTAAAGTATGTATGCACCTATAGAATATTGTATAGCACTGCATAACACACACACACACACACACACACAAACTAAAATCTGTACCTTTATGGTTGTGGTTGTGCTTTTTCTGTGAGCTCAGTCTACAACTAAGCAACAATGTCTAATGCTACGTAAAGGAGAAAATTCTATGTTGGCACTGCTCTGGGAGTAAGGGGAACAGGATGGCTGATTTATGTCACTGACATGCAAACTCTCAGATGGTTATGTACTCAGTTTTCTTTATACATTAGTATCTGTATCTAGTTCACAGATCAGCGAATCACTGATTCATCCATCACATATTCGTGTACCAGCTCCAAATTAAACATTGGGAACACAGTTGAAAAGACACATAAGATACCTGCCCTCTTAGACCTTATATTGTAGTGGAGGAGATACATAATGTAAAGCTCACAGATACATAAGCAAGGTAGTCGCCTACTATAATAAAATCCATGAAGGAAAAGGAAAAAGAAAAAAGACAGATTGATGAGAAAGATAATAAATAGAACTGATTATTTTGGATAGACAGTCAATAAAGCTTCTCTGAGGAGATGCCACTTGAGGCGAAACTTGAATGAGCATGAGCCAGTCATGTTAGAAGCTAAGAAAGAGCATTATAGGCAAAGAAGACAGCAAGTGTGAAGCTCTAGAGAGAGTCAAGAGAATGATGAATTCAAGGAATGGAAAGGAGGCCAGTGTAATAAGCACATAATAACAAAATGTCACTAATTGTTTTTGTCAACAACACAGTTTTAAAAGGAACTAATTTATAATTTCAATCTCCATATCTGATCCTCTGTCCTCATAATAATCAAAGGAATTTCTGCTAAGCTTATCCTTTACGTATCAACTATCTACTGAAAACATTGTATTTGCATGTTTATGTATTTATATATTAATTGATATTTTTACATATTACTGTATTAATGTGTTTACACAGTACTGTGAATGTATTAATGCATTTACACAGTAATATAAATATATTAAGAATTTATCTGGATGACTGCTTACTTCTCCGTTTTCTCTGTTCCTTTAGGCAGCCACCTAGAATATGTCTGTACCCTTATGCTTGCCCCCTCTCCATTTCTGTAAACAAATTTGTAAACGGATGTAAAATTAAAAGCAAAAAAGTGGTAGCATATCACTCAAGCATGTTACTTCACTAATACAATATATTTTTTAATTTCTTCAATATCGCCACAAACTAGATGGTAAGAGTATTACAATACATATTTATATATGAGGAAATTAAACACAGAGACCACTTAAATTCATCCTCCATAGCCACGACAAGGCAAATCTGTGCATTACAACCTTGTCTTCAATTTATTGCTCTCCCATTGAAGTTGGCAGCTATACTCCTATCATTTCATTTAAAAAAATGAACAAAAATAAAAGCTTTGCCTTCAATTGCACAAGTCAGAATTTGAACAATGTATAAACAGAATACTTGGCAGAATGAGCCAACTTTAGCACACAAGTGAGCAATAACTCTAGTTAAGATGAGATAAAGTTCATGAGAATTTGCGTACTCAGTGGCTAAAACTCAAAGAAAATGTTAACAGCCTATGACTTACCACCTGTGAAAATGTGCAGAGCAAAATAAATGTCACTTTTTGAATCAACAACAGGCATCTCAATTTACTTGGATGCCTCTTGAGAGACCATTTGTATGGAATACATACAATCCCCAGGTTACGAAGGAGATCCTTTCCTAAGTCTGTCTTTAAGTCAAATTTGTAGGTAAGGCAGAACAGGAACATATGGTTCTTATTTAGCAGCAGTTAGTCAAATGTTTGTTTTAGTATATACCTTTCCATGCATATAAAACACTCAGTAAACACTTCCAATGTTTTCATGAGCGTCACAAAGCAGTGTGTGTATTCGTTATTACAAACCAGTGTTATTTAACTTAAATTTTTAATATAATAGGCTCTTTATAGCAGCCCGTTCTTACGTACTAGTTGTCCATAAATTGGACATTCATAATCTGAGGACTGCCTGTACTGAAATCTCAGTTGTACACTTTAATGAGTTTGATACATGGATTTTTATTTTAAAGCCTTCTCTCACAAACTAAAGCTTATGAGTGTGGCCACTTTAAATTTCAAAAAATCTGTAAGTTAACGAGTGTGATCTGATACTCATCTTCATATGTTCTTTAAAAAAACATTCTAGTTGATACTGCATACCACCGTGTAATTAGTAGAAGGGGGGAAGAAAATGAGAAGATAAAAATGCCAGTAGGAATGTTTATCTGTATTGATAGGATCTGATACTTTATTGGTAAATCACTGGGCATCCTTATAACAAAAGACCATCTAATTTTGGTTTCCATGGGGCCCAAAAGTAACCATGTTTAGCCATGGAAGACACAAATCAAATAAATAAACTTCTTATATTTAAACTCATTCAGAACCATGCTAATGCTAATTTAAAATAGGATGTCCCTCAGCTGTTAGCCACTGGTTTATCTCACTATTTTTGAAGATATTTTTCTTTTTAGATAATTTTTCAATGCTAACAGCACCCTGGACTGTAGAGAATTCAAAGAAAATCAGCAACAATAGTTTAATGTTGACTACTTGAATTTTACATCCTATAATACATAGCTTCAATCAAGGCAGACTGCATAAAAAGACAAAAATATTTGGGGCACAAACATTCTGAAAGAAAATCTTTTGGCGTATTTTGTATTTTAAAAAACTCTGTAGAGTCCCTTAAATAAAAGAACTTAGAGCTTTTAGAATTGAAAGGATCATTAGGGATGATCTAACCCAGTGCTTCTCAAACTTTGCTGCGTATCAGAATCACTTGAAGAGTTTTTCAAATTCCTGAAGCCCAGACCAATTAAACCAGAATCACCAGGGGTGGGACCCAGACCTCAGTATTTTTAAAAAGTTCTTCCAAAGATTTCATTTATTAAAGGAGAAGGAAAAATTATAGGGGGAAAATAAGAAGAGGAAGAAAGGAGGGAGACCCTGGGAAAGGCAAGAAAAGAGGAAGGAATGAGGGAAGAAGTTAGTTTGTATTTTCCTGCCTTGAGTTGAGAGAGGGGCAAACGAGGGAGGGTATTCATCTGACTAGCTTTCTTTGTAGCGCACTATGAGTTATGAAAAAAATGTTTCCTTTCAGAAGGCTAGAACTGCACATCAAAAATAAGGATGTTCACTAGGGAGAATAGGATAAAAAACCAAAACAAAACACTGAGTTGATTCCAACTCTCAGCAACCCTATACAACAGAGTAGGACAGTTCCATAGGATTTCCAAGGCTGTAAATCTTTATGGAAGCAGACTGCCACATTTTTCTCCCACGGCGCAGCTGGTTGGTTCAAACCACTGACCATTCGGTTAGCAGCCAAGCTGTTTAACCACTGCACCACCAGGGTTCCTTGGGAGAATAGGATAGCTACTATTTAATATTAACATATACTGAATCCCTATTAAAATAATTAGTTGAAATTTTTGAAATCACCAGAAAATTCAACCTTATAGTGGAATTCCTAAGTACTTTTTGACTACTTACATCTACCTATGAGGAATATACACCCAGTTATCCAACTAAAAATTACTGAAGCCCCTCTATGTGCCACTAACTGTGATAATGTGATAATTGTTGGGCATACAATGGGGCCCATCATAGACAAATACCCATTAGAGTCTTATGATGATTAAATAATGGGAATGAAAACAAAAATTCTGGGAAGAGTGTATAGAAAGGTGGCCGAGAAGAGGATACATATTCCTGGACCATGAACTCTCTGAAGTTTGTAATCATTTCATCTTATTCACCAAATTCTCCCCTGTACCTCAGATACTGCCTGGCACATAATCAGTGTCCAATCAACATTTTAAATGCGAACTAAAAAATCCTGAGAAACACTAACATTTTAAAAATGAGCTGAAAGTGTAAGCCATTTAAAGGATGCAGAATTAGGGGCAAAAAGTTTAGAAGAAGAAAAGGTGTGTGAAGTCATAGAAACTAAAGCAAGGGTATTTTTCAAGAGGGAGAGTGAGCACCAGTGTTATATATTGCTGAGAGCTCTGGTTAATGAAACACTGAGAAGTGTTGATTCATTTTAGGAAAGGTGATGATGTCCTTGGTGACCTGAATGGGGATACATTCATGAGAGCAGTGGAGGTAGATGTCAGTCTGCAGTGGTTTAAGAGTAAAAGAGTGGGTAGTTAGAAATAAAGTCTCTTAACAATTGTTTCAAGAGTTTGACTGAAGCATTAACAGCTTGTTATGCGGGATATACCATCGTGCTTAAGAGCCACAGTTAGGCAGGCCAGACTTATATAAGATCCTGCTCTGCAGCTGCAGAAAACAGAAGGCTTCTTGCAGCCTGGAGAAACAGAAAAAAAGATGAAGGGAAGCACTGAGAGCCCTGTTGAGCTTGGAGACAAAAATTTGTAATGGTCCATGTCCCTAACCATGCATCTGGTTAGAACTCAAGAGCTGGAGCAAGGACAGGCCTAGAGCAGACAGCTGGTCCAGACTTGAGGTTCTACCAGACTGGGGTGGTGAGGGTTAATGGGGCATAGGGAGTAAATGACACACGACAGCTTCTGATTTTTTTTGAAAAAATGCATAAAATAGCTTACTGAATTTTATACTCTTAGGTTACGCAAAAATTACAAACCCAGTGAATTGTTCTTTCAGAGATTATTGCAGTTCTTTAGCTGACAGCAAAGGACAAGCTAAAAGATAGAATTTGGCTGCTGTATATAAATAATACAGTACATCATAATGGTAACATTTAGTCCATCAATCTTTGTCAAGAACACAAACTCACACTGACTTTATAAAAACAATCAGGTGATACACAGAAGATGAAATTTGGTGCCATGTCCAAATGGGGACGTTTCACAGTGTCTGCCTATTTAGGTCATGAATATTGGCTTTTCTAACTGTAAAGCTGGTCAGGCACAATTGAAAATAACCTCCAAGGAAAATGAGTCTAAAACAAGCCTACTAAGCCGACCATTTATGAAACATAATGACCCAAAGGAAAAACAGGACATTTTGGTAATCTCTGGATAACCTGTTTTATCTAGCTTTTAGGCAGACTGGATATGTCAAAAAAAAAATTACAAAAATAAACTTGCAAAGCCTAATTTTGCATTTATCTCTAATTTTGTTATAAAGTCATCATTTAAGACAGCAGTAGAATAATTTAGTTTCAAACTACATTATGTAAATCTATATTTTACTGTTTTGAATTCAATCTCAAGTATTTATGGCCAGGATTTTAAAGTCAATCATCTCAGTACATAACATGTTTACAAATGATGCCACCAAACCTGACTGTGTAAGTTTATCCATTTGGTGGCTGGAGGAAAAAAAAATAAAAAAGCACCACAAATATTAAAAAGGGCCCTCTTCCAACTAAAACTAATCAGTAGGCACCTAGTAAATTAATGGAATGGGGTCATATTTAAAAAGTCAGATTTAGATCTTAACTAAATTTTATAAAAATAAAATGATGTCATGTTCATCTCTTAGAGAAATATTTTGACATAAAAACGCTTAATAAAGTAGTCACTGAATGCTCTAATCCCAGATAATCTCTAAAATTTCATAATTTAAACTTTTTTATCCTCAGCCAAAACAGTCTCCGGGAGCAGGAACATAAATCACTTTTAGAGGAATCCCATCTATAGAGATGCTCACTGATAAACACGAGA
Source organism: Trichechus manatus latirostris (assembly GCF_000243295.1). Taxonomy (NCBI): domain Eukaryota; kingdom Metazoa; phylum Chordata; class Mammalia; order Sirenia; family Trichechidae; genus Trichechus; species Trichechus manatus. The sequence goes on from NW_004444153.1 coordinate 1,879,433, forward strand.
ACAAATGAGCTCTTTAATTGTTTCAACAAACATGGAATCTGTTATTCAGATTTAATGGCTAGATGGCCAGTGTGTTTTCCTAATGTGAGAGACTGCCTAACAACGGAAGACAGCTGAGCAATTAACTCAGCAGAAGTCAGAAATTATGCGTGTTCTTGCTGTCCTCTTGGTTTTCAACAGGTTTCAGGTTATTGCTGTTAACACTCTGATTAGCATCTTTACAGGGAACAACTTGATTGTAAGGCTGGAAGCAAAGTGCTCTTTCTTCAGAGATCTGGAAGCCATAATGGAAGTCCATTTAGAATATTAGTGCTTTTATACTAAATAGACCAGGGAAGTACTTAGGAAGTGGGACTCTGATACCTCTCCAGCCTGTCAAATAGAACTGTGACTTGCTAAAAGGAGCTATTAAGCACAGAAATGGACAACTCTTTGAGAATCTGAATTCATTCAAAACTCATTACCTCCATCCTATCAAAACTCTCAATTCTACACTGGATCACACCCTGTAGGCTTACCTCGTATTCAAACTCTGCATCTCTCCTCTCCTCATTTCGTGATCCTTTGATACCTACCAGCTCATCCTCAGTGCCTAGGATCAATCCAGACATAAAAAAGAGGAATGTTTTATGCAGCTCTAACCCAATGCTTAAGTCCCTGAATGGTGCAAGCAATTAGTGCTCAGCTACTAATAGAAAGGGTGGTGGTTCCAGTCCACCCAGCAGCACTTAGGAAGAAAGGCCTGGTGATCTACTTCTGTAAGATTACAGCCATTGAAAATCCTATGGAGCACAGGAGTAATGAACAGCTTCTGGACTACGTGACTTATGACTGTTTTCTTGTTTGGTTGGTTGGTTGTTTTCCTTATGAAGGATACTTTAAGCAACATAGTCAATTGTGCATTTTCTCTGTGCAAACACCAATCCTCTCTGAATCAATACTATGTTTAGAAAAAAAATGATAATTCCCATCTCACACGAAAGTAAAATCGTTCATTAATGACAATTTAAATATAAGAGAGTTCAGATTTAAAATAATAAAGTGAACATTTCAGACATTCTGATCCTGTGATCCACTTCTTTCAGATAATCCTTATTGAGAGAGAGTGGTTGCACTGCTATTAACCTAATTAATCTGCATTGCACACAAAATTGCTCTGAACATAAAGTTTCTACCTTAGGTTTTATGATAACCACAATGATAATAACAACTCTGTTTTATTGAGAATCTACTATGTATGATCCAAGTACTTTTATTGGTTAGAGAAAACTAAGAAAATTGCCTATACTCATAGATTTTGAACCCTGGCAGTATAATTCAGGAGTCTTAGCTATTAATCACTACTTATACTGTCCTGTTCTAAAGTTCAACATTTTTTTCTAATCCTACAAATATTGTATGTTCATTGTAAACAGTTCAAATACTACAAAAATACAGAAAACAGAAAGTACAAATTCAATTCTCTATAACCCATCCCTCAGCTATAATCACTATTAATTTGAATTATATCCCATAAAACCTTTCTCTGTTCAGCTCTCATTTTAATAAAAAAATTAAATTATAAAACAAAAAAAGTAATAAAGGCAAAAAGTTTTTAAAAATTGATTACATGAACTTTAAATGTTACTCTTTTTCCTGCCTTTCATTCCTGAGAAGTAACTATTGTTAGCTTTTTTTCTTTTTTTACACAAGTGGACAGAAACTGTGTATGTTCCATACCTCCCTTTTTTTCCTTTGCAATATATCTTGGAGCTATAACCTCACTATGTTTTGCTTAGCAAATACATGGCATCCTAATATGAGTATGCCATAATTTATTTGTGGCTTCATACCACTGGACATTTAGGAGGTTCATTTTTTTTTCCTGTTACAAACTATGCATCAGTCACTCCTGTACAAACACCTTTGTGAACTTTTACTTGTACTAAGACTATAACGTTAGAAGTGGAAATATGCTTCAAAATTTTTATTAATACTACTTAACATCCTTCAAAAAATATATCTCAATTTAGAATATTGCTCACAATGTATCTCTGGAACTATTTCCAAATTAATTTACACTATTGTAAGCAATAGGTACATATGATTTATGCTCCTCCTTAACTGACGCATTTTACACGATTGGTTCTAACAGGATAAACCCTGAGTTCTTGTCACCTGGGAAGAAATAATAGAGGATCATCTGCTACTTAATTGCTTAACTAATACAAAAGATACACAAATCTAGGGGCTCTTAAAGCTTTAATTCTATTCTGAGTGTTGGTCCCGAAGTTAGTGTGACTGTCATTGGCCACTTTCCCAGACCTAGGATTAGGAAACTCAAGAAACGTATCAGTAGACACTTAAAAAGTCTCAGATGGCCTGGCTTGTCATCCATGCCCTCGCCCCTACCCCCATACTCTTCGATCCTTCCACCCAGACCTTGAGCCTGGCATACTTCTTTCCAGGAGAGCATCAGAATTTGTAAGCATGGGGCCAATGCAAAAAGACTAGTGAATACTGTCAAAACGCATTGTAAAATGAAAAAGCAGTACGTACTCTATGGTCTCTCTTGATCTCCCTCTCTCTCTTTCATTCGTTAGAGTGAGAGAGAGAAAGCTCTAGAAGGATATATACAAAGGAGTCCCCAGTGGCTATCCCTAGGTAGCAAAGGTCATAGCTGTTCCTGGATATCTTTATCATGCTT
>NW_004444153.1:1882276-1884724 GCF_000243295.1 Trichechus manatus latirostris
AGTATTATGATGGATCATGCATGCTTAATGTTTCCTTAGTGCAGGAAATAACTAAAAGTGTGATCTTCATGATCACAACCTGTTCTCCTCATAGTCACATCACAGGTGTAAACTTTCAAGGTTTATTCTAGCTGTGAAATTCGTGAGCCTGCCTGAGGACACATGGATACTTAAGAGTACGCTGGTATTTTTGTTTATCTTATGATGTTCTTCATCAACTCACAATATTGTTGGCAAAATAAATGCCTAAATCAATTTTAATACTGTTTTTGTTTTGATGAATGCTTATCCAGAGAGGCTAATATTTTTCCTTTTGTGCACTTACTTAATTTAATTTTCAAAATTGAATAATGACATTAATAACTACTGTAACGACTGATCACTAATTATACAACAGGCACTGTTCTCAGCACTTTCTAGATATTATCTCATGAAAACTGCATAACAATCATATGACATGGATACTATTACTATCACCATTTTTGGTAATTAAAAAGACTGTTAATGGCAAAAAAAAGGAAAAGTAGCTCACTCTAAGTTTCACAGGTAATGTCACCTCTATTCAGTCCCATGCAATCTGATTTCTTATTCTGTGACCCAGCACCTGATAGAAAGAATGGGGTGATATCCATGCAACAGACAGAAAAGAAAACATTACAGAAACATAACTAATAGTCTGGATCACTTATACAGACAACACCAGAAAAAAGTTCTACTCACCCATCCATCCATTCGAAGAAAATTTACTGTGCTACTACTAGATTCAAGACACAGGGATAATTGGCATGAGAGTTACATCACAAACTTATGATGCAGTCCGGGTCTACCTAAGTCTCTGAATTTTATCTAGACAGTTTAAAGTTCAAAATTCTGAGTCTTCTAAGAGAAATAGATAAAAATGACTCTATTTGAAAATATCAAATTATTAATATGGACTTTAATGTGGAATTAGAATGCCCCTTTAATTGTCACTTAAAATAATGAAGGAACATAGTTTATTACAGAAAGAAAACTAAAGCCGATGTTCACAGCATTCCTTGTGAATGATTTATGTGCCTTTGATTTTCTCCCATGAAACTCCTGGTTAGTGATATGCTTTAAGCTTGTAATCTACTAAGATTTAGTTTACTTCTGGAAAAGAAAATCTATTTTATGTTCATTTAAAAACCCCTTATCAAGTTTTTCACTTTGATTAATGAAATTATGTCTCCTGCTTTTTAAAGTAATTACTTAATTACTAAATCAGCTGCATTCTAATACTATGGGGAATAGAATTCCATTTTAGTAACTTTACTCGCATAATAAAATCTAGATGCATTTCCAGGGTCAATATAGAAGCTCTTTAGCAAGATGGCATAATTCACTGTCATCAAAGGAATTACAGACCACATTTCAACTGGGGGATGATTCAGATTTGCTTATACAATGCTACTGCCATTTTCTCAGAAGCTTTTCTTAGAACTTTTTTCATTTCAATAATTTGTTTTGTGCTTGAACTAAAAGAGAAAATATCTGGAATTACTAACAATACAATTTATATTGGTCTAAGGACAGGAAGTCAAAAGTTCAAGAAGCATCAAAGACTACAGCAATGATAATACTTCACACTTAGACTTTGTAGTTTGCAAAGGCTTTCATATAACTTTTTTTTTTTTGGTAGTTAAGGAAGATATTATTATTTCCATTTGAAGTTAAATATAGTCATTTTCTGTAAGGATTAAGAAGGAACTAAAAAATCTAGAAAACAGATGACATGAATTAAATCCACAATCTTCTAGTTACTACCTACGTAAAATTCTCCAAATCCACCTAGTTTATGGAACTTCGTTTTCCTAAAGTATAAAACAGAAATGAAAATTATAACTACCTCACATACTTGTTATAAAAATTGAAAGAGAAACATATGCTAAAATCAAATTTTTAATTCTAAGATGTTTTTCATTTATTTTTCAAAGATTTATTTACATTAATACAAATTTTTATTGAACACTTTTTATGTACCAAGAAGTATATTTCCTAACCTTATATATATATTTTCTCATTTAATATTCAAAATAACATACGAGGTCAGCATTATTGTTAGCGTTTCACAAGTAAGCAAAATGAGAGTTAATAGGTTAAGACTCTTGCCCAAATAACACAATTCCTAAATAATAAAATTAAATTTCAAACACTAAGCTGACCGATTCCATGTTCTAAGCAACTGAGCTATCCGTAATTCTGTGGTAGGGTGTCAAGTGCTCTGAAACCCCTTGAATGTGAACATTTAGAGAGAAGTGGCGGTCGCTATAGGAAAACCTCTTTAAAATAGCAATATGAAAATCATACTTACTTTAGCAAATATAAAGTACAAATGTATTATTACTTTCTTTTTATTTTTTTATTACTGTACTTTAGATGAAGGTTTACAAATCAAACTAGCTTCTCATTAAAAAAATTAGTACACCT
>NW_004444153.1:1884871-1897353 GCF_000243295.1 Trichechus manatus latirostris
ATCCCTGTCAGAGCAGTCAGTGGTGGTAGGCGTGCACCATCTAGTAGACAGTCTGGTGGAGGCTGTGGTAGCTGTGGTCCATTAGCCCTTTGGACTAATCTTTCCCTTGTGTCTTTGGTTTTCTTCATCACCCCTTGCTCCCGACAGGGTAAGATCAGTGGAGTATCTTAGATGGCCACTCACAAGCTTTTAAGACTCCAAACGCTACTCACCAAAGTAGGATACAGAACATGTTCTTTACAAACTATTATGTCAATTGAGCTAGATGTTCCCCGAGACCATGGTCCCCATGTATTATTACTTTCTTGTTTGAAAGCTGGCACTATGGATAACTTGATTATTTCCTAAGGGAAATGGAGTATAGGATTACCGTGTTGTGTTAACATTGTTGAGTCATTTCGGAAATGTATTGACTTCAGGGGGGTCTGGGGTGGGGTGCCTTCAGAGTGGCAAGTGTTTGTTTACAGTTCTCTTGGCTTTGCTTGTTTCCAGTAGGTCTCAGAAGGTGCCAAAAAGACCAGAGTCATAGCATGACTCACAACCACAAACCACAATATCCAAGAGAAAGTGTTTCTGATAAGCACTCTCTGTTAAGAGCAAGGTAATTTCTTTTCCAGAACACTTGGAAATTTTCCCTCACTATTTATTGGCCCTGTCTTAGTCAGGGTTCTCCAGAGACACAGAACCAGTAAGATATGAGTATATATATATATATATATACACACACACACACACACACACATATATTCTCGTAAGATGTCTATTTATAGTGTGGAGTTTTCCCATGGAAAACTGGATTTTTCCTCTTAAGTCCTTGGGTGATGCAAACTTAGCTACTAACCAAAAGGTTGGAGGTTTCAGTCCACCCAGAGGCGTCATGGAAGAAAAGACCTGGCGATCTCAATCTACTTCTAAAAATGCAGCCATTGAAAATCCTATGGAGCACAGTTCTATTCTGACACACATGGAATTGCCATGAGTAGGAACTAACAGCAACTATTTTGTTTCATTTTTACTTATGTAAACTCCTTGCTTGCCTTTCTTTATCTTCTAATTTTATTCCATCCAGGATTCAACCATGCTCCTCACCTAGGATGCTTTATTTCCGTGGAAAGTCCCATGGTGCTGCCTTCTATCAGGCCCCCAAGTAGTTCTGTAGACCATTTCCTTGTATTCCCATGTCTTTATAATATGGGAGGAGGTTAAGCCACCTTGTTTCATACCTGCACAATCATTCACTCCTTGATTATAATTCTGATACTAGTTAATATTCTTTCCAGTTTAAAATTTTAGTCAATTTAAATAAAATATTAAATAATTTTTATTTAATAATATTGATAATCATATATAGTAAAAATCCTAGCTGTCATAACAACTGACTGACTTTTGGAAACATTGTACAGTAATTAAAATTAACAACACAACCAAAAAAAGAAAGAAAAGAAGACAGAGAGAAAGAGAGTCCTTCAGAGCACAATAGTCACCAGAGTGGTAACAATAAAGAATTCATTGCATTTTACAACAATTTAATTCTTTCAGCATACGTTCACAAATCTACATTTTATTTTAAATCTCACAAAATAAACCTCTAATTTAACACAGATTAGATCCATAAAATTTCAGAGATAAATAAGACACCAGAAACTGTATAACCTATTTCCCTTGCTTTTAATGAATAAAAGGAGGTCTAGAAACGTAGCAGAGCCCTGGTGGAGCAGAGGTTAAGAGCTTGGTTGTTAACCAAAAGGTCAGCAGTTCAAATCCACCAGGCAGTCCTTGGAAACTGTATGGGGCAGTTCTCCTCCATCCTATAGTCCTACAGGATCACTATAAGTTGGAACTGACTTGATGGCACTTAACAACAACAGAAATGTAGCAACTTGTCACGCAGCCAGATGGTGGCACATTTTGTATTGGAATCTTAATCCCCTCATCCTCATACCAGATGTTTTTTCTGTTCGTTTGTTTGTTTTTATTGTACCACACCACCTGCTCCTACATTCTACAGTTAACTCTCATTAAAAGGGTGAAAAAATTGAAGCTGTAGTACTAATGAGGGACTTAAACCCAGTTCAGTGAGTCAACTCCCATATTTCTACTATCTTCTAGGCCACAAAGATGAGAATATATTAAGATCTGTTTTCCCGTTTATATTCAGTAGAGTTTTCTCTTTGTCAAATGTGAAAAAGAATTGATTATCCCAAAAGTCTTGCATTAGTTTTTTTTTTTAATTTCCTACTATACCACTCTCATTTGAAATAGTAGGTTCTTTAGCAGCCAAATAAGGAAATCAGAAAGATCTATAAAACTGTATTAACAGACTCTTAGCAATCCTTCTCAATTATGTAAAACATAATTCCTTGGTTTCATTTACAAATCGAATTACCAATGAATGTTGCCCCCTTATTACTAACCCAGTTGGTTTTAGTATGTGTTATCTGTGCTGCATCTTAAGAGAATACTCTGGGAAGTTCTTCAGTTTCAGTCCTAAAGGAATTTAAAGAACCATAGAGATGATAATCTAGAATGTTTTAGCTCAAGTAAGTGAGTAAGGAAGCATCATTATTCACAGATAACGACTATGAGAAGATAGTAATAACTAAGTAAACATATAAACCGACTCCCTAGAGGGAGGTAGTGAATGGTTTTGAGAAACAATGTTCAAAAACAAAGATCTAATAGGTAAATCTTAAGCATTAACACTTTTCCTGTCAAACAGAACTGTTATCACTAGCTTAGGGCTTCAAATACAATATTCATTGTATTTATATATTTGCTGCAGGAAGATTTCCTGGTATGCATTTTTCATGCATGAGTATTTGGTACGTTTCCCCCTTGTTTTGGTGGGATCTCTGAGTCTTTTAAAAAAGCAAGCCTCAGTTATCCATTGTTTTCCCTCTCACACATCTCTTTGGGCCTTTATGGGAAGCTCCTCTGGTATCTCATCCTATTGTAAGCTATCACATTGGCAGGCTGCTTAGTCAAGCGCATTCGCATGTAGAACTTTCAGTGCGCTTAATGTCACACAGGGAATCGAAAATAAATATGTCTCTTCAAAAGGGTAGAGTACAAGGGTGTGTCAAAATTTACAGTCAGGTTAATTTTAGAAAATATTTACATTTTCTTGTTTATGAATTTCTAGCAAATTCAAGATATGCTTTCAGAATTTTCAGCTTTGCTTCTTAATTTTCCCTATTTATTTACTATCTAACTGTGCTTTAATTGCTTTCTCGATTTAATAATCCTTTCCTTCACAGTCTGTCAACACTAATTGATCAATTTATTTTGTTTATCAATGTCTTCATTTCCTCCTAGTCTTTACTTTGGTGATGTACTTCTTGATTTTCTTTTCATATGAAGTAATATTAGTTTTTCCTAGCACACTTTAAGAACAAATGAACTGAATCAGGCATCTTTTTAACCACTTAAACTTTTACTAAACATATTACTTAAAAATCACTGCTTTGTTATTATTATTCTTTAATCTTGGTCCAGTAACACCAGTAGTCTATAAAATCAACAGGTTCTTCTTCTCAGTACGGCTTAGTCTGGAAGCTCCCTTGAAACTTGTCAACCATGGGTGGCCCTGCTGGTATTTGTAATACCTGTGGCATAGCTTCCAGCATCACAACAATATGCAAGCCATATAGTGGGGGAAGATGAGCCCCTCAGGTTGGAAGGCACTCAAAATATGACTGGGGAAGAGCTGCCTCCGCAAAGTAGAGTTGACCTTAATGACTTGGATGGAGTCAAGCTTTCAGGACCTTCATTTGCTGATGTGGCACGACTCAAAATGAGAAGACACAGCTGCAAACATCCATTAATAACTGGAATGTATAATGTACAAAGCATGAATCATGGAAAACTGAAAATTATCAAAAATGAAAGGGATCGCTTGAAGATTGACATACTAGGCATCAGTGAGCAGAAATGGACTGGTATTACCCATTTTGAATCAGACAATCATATTGTCTACCATGCTGGGAATGACAAACTGAAGATGAATGGATTTGTATTCATCTTCAAAAAGAACATTTCAAGACTGATCCTGAAATACAACGATGTCAGTGATCGGATAATATCCATACACCTATAAGGAAAACCAGTTAATATGACTATTATTCAAATTTGCACACCAACCAGTAAGGCCAAAGATGAAGAAATTGAAGATTTTTACCAACTTCTGAAGTCTGAAATTCATCAAACATGCAATCAAGAGGCACTGAAAATTACTGGTGATTGGAATGTGAAAGAAAGTTGGAGACGAAGAAGGGTAGAGAGTTGGAAAATACGGGTTTGGTGATAGAAAGGACACTGGAGTTCACATGATAGAATTCTGCAAGACCAACAACGTATTCATTGCAAATACTTTTTTCAACAATATAAATGGCGACTATACACATGGACCTCAATGGATGGAATACACAGGAATCAAATCAACTACATCTGTGGAAAGAAGGGAAAAACTCAATATCTTCAGTCAGAACAAGGCCAGGGGCTGACTGTGGAACAGACAATCAATTGCTCATATGCAAGTTCAAGTTGAAGCTGAAGAAAGTTAAAACAAGTCCACGAGAGCCAAAGTATGACCTAGAGTGTATCCCACCTGAATTTAGAGACATTCTCAAGAACAGATTTGACGTATTGAACACTAATGACCAAAGACCAGGCGAGTTGTGGGATGACATCAAAGACATCACACATGAATAAAGCAAAAGGTAATTAAAAAGACAGAAAAAAAAAGATCAAAAAAGATGTCAGAAAAGACTCTGAAACTTGCACTGGAACATGCAGTAGCTAAAGTGAAAGGATGAAATGGTGAAGTAAAAGAGCTGAACAGAAGATTTCAAAGCACAGCTAGAGAAGACAAAGTATTATAATGAAATGTGCAAAGACTTGTAGTTGGAAAACAAAAAGGAAAGAACATGTGTGGCATATCTCAAGCTGAAAGAACTGAAGAAAAAAATGTATGCCTCCATTTATAGTGTTGAAGGATTCTATGGGTAAGATATTGAATGACACAGGAAGTATCAAAAGAAATTGGAAGGAATTCACAAAGAGTCACTGTAACAAAAAGAATTTTTCAACATTCAATCATTTCAGGAGGAAGCATATTATCAAGAACCAATGGTACTGAAGGAAGAAGTCCAAGCAGCACTAAAGGCATTGATGAAAATCAAGCCTCCAGGAATGACAGAATACCAATTGAGATGTTTCAACAGAGAGCTGCAACCCTGGAAGCACAAGTCTATTCCAAGAACTGTGGAAGAGAGCTACCCAGCCAACTATCTGGAAACGGTCCTTATTCACGCCCATTCCAAAGAAAGGTGATCCAATGTAATGTCGAAATTATCAAACAGTATCATTAATATTGCATGCAAGTAAAATTACTCTGAAAATTATTCAAAAATGGTTGTAGCAGTACATCGACAGGGAACTGCCAGAAATTCAAGCCAGATTCAGAAGAATACATGGAACAATGGGATATCATTGCTGATGTCAGATGAATCTTGGGTGAAAGCAGAGAATACCAGAAAGGTGTTTACCTGAGTTTTAGTGACTATGCAAAGGCATTCGACTGTGTGGATCATAACAAATTATAGATAACATTGCAAAGAATGGGAATTCCAGAACATTTAATTGTGCTAATGTGGAACCTATACTTAGACCAAGAGGCAGCTCTTCCAACAGAACAAGGGGATTCTGCGTGGTTTAATGTCAGGAAAAGTGTGTGTCAAGGTTGTATCCTTTCACCATACTTAATCAATCTGTATGCTGAACATACAATCCGAGAAGCTGGACTATAAGAAGAAGAACGCGGTATCAGGATTGGAGGAAGACTTATTAACAACCTGTGATATGCAGATGACACAGCCTTGCTTGCTGAAAGTGAAGAGGATTTGAAGCACTTATTGATGAAGATCAAAGACTAAAGTCTTCAGTATGGATTACACCTTAACATAAAGAAAACAAAGATCCTCACATCTGGACCAACAAGCAACATCATGACAAACAGAGAAAATAACATCATGATAAACCGAGAAGTTGTCAAGGATTTCATTTCACTTTGATCCACCATTGACGGCCATGGAAGCACAGTCAAGAAATCAAAGTACGTATTGCATTGGACAAATCAGATAAATCTACTGCAAAAGATCTGCTGCAAAAGTGTTAAAAAGCAAAGGTGTTACATTGAGGACTACGGTGCGCCTGTTCCAAGCCATGGTATTTTCAATCACCTCATATGCATGTGAAAGCTGGACAATGAATAAGGAAGACCAAAGAAGAATTGATGCCTTTGAATTATGGTGTTGGCAAAGAATATTGAATATATTATGGACTGCCAAAAGAACGAACAAATCTGTCTTTGAAGAAGTATAGCTAGAATGCTCCTTAGAAGTGAGGACGGCAGGACTTTGTCTCACTTACTCTGGATTTGTCATCAGGAGGGACCAGTATCTGGAGACGGACACTATGCTTCTTAAAGTAGAAGGTCCGTGAAAAAGAAGAAGACTCTCAATGAAATGGATAGACACAGTGGCTGAAACAATAGGCTCAAACACAGCAATAATTTTAAGGATGGTGCATGACCCGGCTGTGTTTCGTTCTCTGGTACACAGGGTCACTACGAGTTGGGACTGACTCAAGGACACCTAACAACAACAGTCTATAAAACGCTATTTGTTAAATAAATATTTTTTAAAGTAAAAAGTTGATGTCACATTCTCCTTTATTAAAATTTCAGTTATTGATATTTATTATTTTATGTTACATGAAGAAAAGCACTTTTGTAAAAATATTACCATTCACCGATCTTCACATTCAAATATATAGCTACAAAAGGTTATTATGGTCAGTGTTTCAAATGTATCTTAGACTATGGACTTCTTAATTTTTCCTAAAACATAGTTCATTTTTTCATTTATTCATTCATTCACTCATTCTCTCAACATATATATTTAAAGCACCTACTCTGTGCCTTGCATAGTGAAATAAAAATTTATAATGTCACAAATACAGTTTTTACTATCTACCTGGAGTCGTTGTGAATTTTTTTCTGACTGTATTGTGCTAAAAAAAAAAATGTTAAAACACATTCTTTAATTTAGAAGTTAGTTTCAATGCATGCAATTGAACCCCTTATTTTGGAAGTTATTTTACATCATAGTGTAATTATTAAAAATAAGGTATGCCTATTAATATTATAAGAACGAGTACTATCCTTGAAGACTTAACCTTTTCATGTCTCTATCCCTGGTGGTGCAGTAGTTAAGAGCTCAGCTGCTAACTAAAAAAGCTGGCAGTTGGAATCCACCAGCCATTCCTTGGAAACCCTATCCGTGGCAGTTCTATTCTGTCCTATAGGGTTGCTATAAGTCAGAATCAACTTGACAGCAATGGGTTTGATTTTTTATCAGTGTGACTAGAATTATAATAATACCTGTTTGTATGTAACATATTTTCCCCAAATAACTCAAAGCAGTTATACAAATACATGTTTTCCCCACATAATCCTTATTAATCACATATTTTAGGCTGTTATCTCTATTTTATAGCTAGAAAAGTTGTATAGAAATAGAAAAAAACAATGTCTGATAAGGATTTTAAGTGTGGATAAGAGTTTATAAGATTATATAAAAGTGTGGAAAGAGAGGATTTCAAGCAACATGTGCAAAAGAATAGAAATGTAACATAATGGGGTATGTATCCCTCATTGTGTGTTTCACAGCATGTTTGTTTCAATCATTCACTCATTCATCCATTCATTCATTCATTTAAAATACTGCCTCTGTTACTAAATAGAGAATGCAGACTGGAACACACGGGCAGAGTCTATTTGTCTTTGTTTTCTAGCATTAAGTTGTCAAAAAGTGGGAACTCAAAAAATATCTAAAATTCTAAAGAATCAAATGGTAAGATTACTTCCTGAAAGTCAAACACTTCTCTAGTCATGGCTGAAAATTCTTATTTTCTCATTAGTTCCTTTCAATACATACCAATATACTGAGAACCTACCATGGGCCCAATACTATGTCACATATGAAAAAACCAAAACCCTTTGCCATCAAGTAAATTCCAATTCACAGTGACCCTGTAGGACAGAACAGAACTGCCCCATAGAGTTTCCAAGGCTGTCATCTTTATGGAAGCAGATTGTCACATCTTTCTCCTGTGGAGTAGCTGGTGGGTTCAAATGGCCGACCTTTCGGTTAGCAGCCAAGCCCTTAACCACTGCACCACCAGGGCTCCTTGTGTTAGGTACAGGGGACAGGAAAGACAGTATTATGGTTCCAGGCATTGAAGAAAAGGGATATTAACATATGTGAGTCTGCTGTTACTTCTTAGATTCTAACCTATTTCAAAGAGAAATAAATTCTTCATAAAATGAAAAAGAATGATGTAGACTGTCAGTGCTTACCATGTTTGCCTGCTTAGGTGTCTTTTCATAGGTAAATGAGGATCTGCACTGGCTATGAATTCCCTTTCTCTTTTTAGTGAAAGAAAAATTATTCAAATGCTGGACGAAACTAAAAAGTAAGTCCATCTCCCTTCTGTGAGGAGGAATAATTTAAATTTATGTGGAGTAATCCACATCTAGTCTTGGTAAACCCTGTCAATAAAGGAAAACCTATACATACTCTCCTTAGAGAAACAGCTGCAGCATCCTACTGATCTGCTAAACCCATATTTTTATATTTTTCCTTAAGAACCTTGCCTTATAAAAATACTGCAGTCTACATACTATGTATGCATTTTTTATAAGTAGAGGATGGTATTTACAGAGATTACTATCACTGTATACTGCTAAATCTACAATGACTGATATTTTATGAACACATTATACTATACCGTGCATTTCTTATAACTGTTTCTTTTTTATTTACAACCAATGATACTCTCTGCAGAGCACTTTGCTGTTTGTGACACTGCTTTTCAGATTCTAATTTGGATGGATGTCTTAGTCTGAAAAGAGCTTTGCCTCTCTCTGTTGCTCTACCTTGTTCTTGTTACTGTTGTGACCAGAGCCCAGAGCAAAACCACAGTGCTGACGCTTCCTTAAGATTTTCCTCCTGCCTGCTCTGCTGACACTCTTTTCCAGCTCCCTTCAAAAACTGTTTGAATTCTCTACTGTTATCCATTCCTCACGGAAATCTAGGAATTCTGTACTAAAATAAGCATTCCTTTACTGCCAGTGGACTGCTACGCCCAGTACTTAAACCCTGGGGTCTCTTTCCTGTTTTTTAATGTACTACTGCTCAAGAATTGATGCTGTTCTGTTTTCACAGAAGACTGAAAGCTGAACATTTCCTTTGCTTTATGGTGCTTGATGCTTCAGCCACATCGCTTTTTCATTCTTCCCACGTGACTTGTATCACTGAAGGGCAAAGGCTAAGTGAGGGTAAGGCAAAATGTTTCTGTGTCTTCACGCTCTCTACAATACCCAGGGAAGAATTATTTCTTTGTTGTGTCCCTAAATACTGGCATGCCGGAATTCATGTCCCACTCTGGCCTTCCCTTCCTTCACTTGTACTGAGTAGTAAAGGGGTGGGGAGACTATCATTTAGAACTGTAAGGAAGATAACAGTAGCAACTCACAATGCCCCTACCAGACACAGTGAGGAACATGAATGCCCAAATAATACGTGGTGTGGTACAAAGACTGAAATGCAGGCTACACCAAACATTAGATGCATAACACTGCATGTGTCAATTAATCTCTATCGTTCAATTCCATCTCCTTGAAATGGATACCATTAAATAAGATAATCAGCATCCAGCAGGCATTCAATCGATGGTAGCTACAACTTTAGTAGTGCATTCTAATGGTCTAGCTTCTTTGCATAGTTTTCTGTTCATTTCATTCTATTTGTCTGTGTAAGTTGCATGCAGACATTTATACAGGCTGTTAAGTGATGGCACAGTCTTTCTTCACTTTTGAGCTATTCTCCGCAAATATATTTTTCCTACCACTTTTTTCAAACCAGGACTATCGATATTGCATTGCACTTAAGAACATCATCTCTGGAATCCTGTCTTCACCACAGACTTGTTTCATGACCTTGGGAAAATCATGTAAAATCTGTGCTCTCATTTATTTATTTTCTGTAAAGGAGAATAATGTAAGCACCTAACTTATAGAGTCATTGTGAGAGTTAAATGAATTAATTTCTACAAAGTCCTTAGAAGAGTGGCTGGCACATACTAAGAATTAAAATAAACAACCACTATTACCACCAACTACCAACTTTTCTTGTTCTATTTAACGGATCTGGTTATGTTTTTTGAAGTGTTATATGTTCCTCTTCTCTTACCAATTCATTCTCCTTCCATTCTATTTCTTACCTGTGCTGTGATCAACATAAATCTGCTTTTCAATATTTCTGATTATTTCATCCAATATATTATTTGTTAACTTTTTATGCATAGCTACCATCTAAATCAGTTTAAGGTGGAAAAAGTATTAGACTACAAATAGGAGAGTAGAATCTATCCTGTCTGACAGCGTTTCATACCCAAACACATTATTCATCCACCTTTTGAATGCCTTCTGCAACCCACATTTTCTTTCAGTAAGGGGCAGTCCACCATAATGCATTTCAGATCTCATTTAAATATGTGACTCACATTTTCATTTTACCCTACTGCCATAATCCACATATAGCACTCAGCAAAGTATCTAATCAGTGCTTAAAATGTTAGTTGTTAAAGTGGTTTGCAGGCTACCCCTGTGATCACAGCGTGGGCATGGCACTTCGTCTTTTTCTGCATGGGCAGTTGTGTGCTCACACTTGACTCTGGCTTGTTCTCTTCTGACTATGACAACCAGACGCTCTCTAATCCTGGTTCTGCTAGCAATAAATGGTAACCTCAGGCAATGCAAGTACTTTTTTTCAAATTATGAAGTATTTCAAGAATACACATAATCACAGATAATAATATAATGAACAGCCACGTCTTCCATCTACCTTTGCCAAAATTTAGCATTTCCTCCCTTTTGTTACAATTTTTTTTAGAAGCAATGCATTAAAGACATAATTGTAACTTTGTGTGCATTCTTCTTGATTCCATTCCTCTCCTTCCCCTCTTCTGCAGAAGGACTAATGTAATATTATTTATCTTTTTAGTACATGATTTATACTTCTACCACATAAATATGTATCCATACAAATCTAGTTTTATTTTACTCTTTAAACTTTACAGGTAGCATCACACCAAATGTATTCTTCCACATATTGCTTTTGCTTTAAACTGTGTTTTTGAAATTTATCTGTTTACTCAAAAACTTCCAACTAATACAGTTGAATTGCTTTATAGCACTCTATTGTATAAATATACCATGAGCATTTATTTATTTACACATTGCTCTGATGATGAATATATGCAATTTGAGTTTTTCCAGTTTTTAACTATATTTTAGTATGTATCTCCTTGTTTACTATCTAAAAATTTCTTAGGAGTGTACCTAGACATGGAGTTCTGGGTCAAATGATATGCTACTGACTATTCTCAAATTTCCCACGTGTCTGTCAGTTTGTCATACTGTGGTGACTTGCATGTTGTTGTGATGCTGGAAGCTATGCCACCAGTATTTCAAACACCAGCAGGGTCACCCATGGTAGACAGGTTTCAGTGGAGCTTCCAGACTAAGACAGACTAGGAAGAAGGACCTGGTGGCCTGCTTTAGAAAAAATTAGTCAGTGAAAACCTAATGAACAACAGGGGAACACTGTCTGATATAGTGCTGATATAGAGGCATTAAGAATCCAAAGTGGCCCGGTGGCATTCTTAACTTCAGTTCAGTGGAATCTGTGTTGTGTCTCCAGGTGGGAGCATCTCTCCCTTTGGAACTAAGACCTCTAGACCTGAAGAGCATAGGGTCACGGGGACAGGAAGCAAAAATTTTCCTAGTGGGTCCCTAGGGGTAATAGTGTTGCCACTCCCATCTCCACCCCTTGATTCCTGGAACTGTGAATCCTAACTATGGGAGAAATAGCACTAAATATTGGATGCTGGTTTAGAGCACATACAGCCTCCTGAAGAACACCGCCTGATGATCGCCTGGAGAAGCAGTGCCATATCGGGGATTCAGTGTTGGTCATTGCAGTTAGCAGATTGAGAATTAAGCAGTGGTTGTAGTCAAGTCGGCCATGGTGAGTAGAAGTCCATGTTGTTGAGTCCATGCATAACTCTATCCCTGCCACCATGGCCACTTTGTTCATGAACCCACTGCACAATGACAGGAGTAGCTGGGGAAAGAGGATGACAGGTTTCCAAGGAACGGGTCTACTTAATTACTTGATTGTTAAAATCCTCCTCTGCCAAGGTCACCTTTTGGTGAGCATTCATATGAGAAACAAATACCTTCACTTTTTTGGCCCATTCAGAGAGGTCTATCCACATACCTCTTTCCCAAATCTCCTTATCACCCATTTTCCAATCATGTTCCTTCCAAGTCCCTGACCACACAGCCAAACCATTGA
>NW_004444153.1:1898829-1901343 GCF_000243295.1 Trichechus manatus latirostris
CAAGTAAAATTTTGCTGAAGACCACTCAAAAGTGGCTACTGCAGTACATCGACAGAGAACTGCCAAAAATTCAAGCTGGAATCAGAAAAGATGTGGAATAAGACATATCACTGCTGATGTCAGATGGATCCTGGCTGAAAGCAGAGAATACCAGAAAGATGTTTACCTGTGTGAAATACCTTGACATGCCCCATACAACTGGACTCCTAGATATTTCACTGCAGTGGAAGGCACCTGAATTTCTGTGAGAATAACTTTCCACCCTCTAGCATGGGAATGTTTTACCAATAAGTCCAGAGTCATTGACACGTCTTCCTTACTAGGTCCATTCAGCATAATGCCATCAATGTAATGGACCAGTGTACGTTTTGTGAAAGGGAAGGGCGATTAAGGTCCCTGCAGACTAAATTATGACACAGAGCTGAAGAGTTGATATACCCTTGAGGTAGGACAATTAAGATGTATTGCTGGCCTTGCCAGATGAAGGCAAACTGTTTCTGGTGTTCCTTCAAAAACAGAATCAAGGAAAAGACATTGGACAGTTCAATAGCTGCACACCAGGTAAGAGGAGATGTATTAATTTGCTCAAGCAATGAAACCATATCTGGAATAGCAGCTACAATTTGACTAACCATCTTGTTAAGCTTATGATAATTCACTGTCATTCTCCAAGATCAATCTGTTTTTTGCACAGGCCAAATAGGTGAGTTGAATGGGGTTGTGGTGGGAATCACCACCTCTGCATCCTTCAAGTGCTTGATGGTGGCATTAATCTCCACAATCCCTCTGTGAATGTGGTATTATTTTTTGTTTACTATTTTCCTAGTTAGGGGCATTTCCAATGGGTTCCACTTGGCTTTTCCTACCGTAACCATCTTTACTCCACTTGTAAGGGATCCAATGTAGGGGTTCTGCCAGTTGCTGAGTACATCTATTCCAATTAGGCATTCTAGAACTGGGGAAATCACTGCAGGATGGGTTCAGGGACACACTGGCCCCACTGTGAGATGGATCTGAGCTAAGACTCCATTAATAACCTGACTTCCATACTTCCCCACTCTGACTGGTGGGCCACAGTGACGTTTGCATCTCCTGGAATTAGTGTCACTTCTGGGCCAGTATCCAGTAATCCCCAAAAAGTCTGATTATTTTCTTTCCCCTAATGCATTGTCACCCTTGTAATAAGCCGTAGATCCCTTTGGAGAAGGCTAGGAGAAAGATTAACAGTATAAATTTTTGGCAGTGTAGTGGAGTCTTTCCTCAAGGGGACCTGGCCTCCCCTTTATTCAAGGGGTTGTGGGTCTATAAACTCACTCAAGTCTGGGAAGTGACTGATGGTCTGTGACTCTCTATTCTGGCTATTCAAGTTAGACTGCTATTTGCTTGATCTAGAATTCTTCCACTTGTACAGATCAAGTAAACATTTAGTAGATTTCCCATATATTTAACTCTCAAGGACACCATGATTAAGTAGCCAACACCAGAAATCCATAATGATCAAGACTATTCTGACTACTGCTTTGACTCCACTCTATTATGGTAACCACACCCACCTTGTCTTTGTCAACTGAGTGCCACCACTTGGCCCCTACCACCACAGGGTCCAATCACCCCCACTGTAATTAGGTGTCTTAATTCAATTACGAAAGTTCTCACAGTCAAATCTGACTTATATAAAATAGCAATCACAGCAGTCTTCAAGAATACTGGGGCTCCGTTTCTTGCCATTGTGGTAAGAGGTGTGTCCTCTGAGCACTCACTCCATGTCTGTGAGTCTAATCTGATAAATCCACTCTAACACATCAATTTTCCTTAGCCTCTGGATATCTTCTTTTATAGTATACCAACGCAAGTCTGGTACTTCAACTTAATTTAGTGCAGCCTACTGTATAATCCACGCTTCAATGAACCAACCAAATAAACTATTAGAGCCTCTCAGACTGAAACACTGAATGAAGAATCTGTGCTGAGTGGGCCCATATCAATAAACTCAGACAGATCCAACTTGATGTTCCTTGCACCATTATCCCACACCCTTAAATAGCCATTCCCACACATATTCCCCAAGTTTCTGTTTGTACATATTAGAAAAGTCAAGCAGTTCTTTTGGAATGTGGCATACCTCCTCCTGTGTCACACTTTGTACCTCAACTTTTGGGGCTTGCTGGGACTTAAGTCTAATTATAAGTCTAGAACCAAAAATGGGTGGTGAGTGTGAGTTCTGGAAGCATTCAGCAATGTCTTGTAAGGCATCTACCCCAAGTGATGCCCCAGGAAATATCTCAGACAAACACTTTTCAAGCACAGCTGGGTTAATCTCATTAGTTGAGGGTGGAAGGGACACTGACTTTACTGGGGAGGGTATCTTAGCAGACAAAGATGGAATGATCTCTCCAGATGGGAGTAAGAGGACTGGTTCTGTTGGCAGCAGTGATTCAATGGAATTTAGGGACTCAGTATCCCCAGCTTCCTGATTATCTGCCCATATGTCCCCCTCTCAAGTTTCAGGATCCT
>NW_004444153.1:1902083-1903271 GCF_000243295.1 Trichechus manatus latirostris
CACCCAGAGCCTCGTTTCTCACCAATACTTGATCTATTGGTGGTGACTATTTTGCATATTAATATTGCCACCTCATTCATGGATTAACAGCACCCTCTTTACTACTGGAGGCAGAGTCATCAGCACCTTTAAGACTAGTCAGACTTGAGAACCAATTTAGAAAACACATCCTTAAGATTTTGTTTACATAGAACCATTCTTGGTACCAAATATCTTGGGTTGCATTCTCTAGAAAAAGCAAAACCATTGCCATTGAAGGAAATATATATATATATATACACACACACACACACAGAGAGAGATGTATTTATCTCAAGGAAATGGCTCATGCGGTTGTAGAGGTTGGCAAGTCCAAAGTTTGTGGGTCAGACATCAGGCTGGAGGTTTCTCCTGACTCACGTAGCTTCAGGGGCTGATGGACCAAAATTGGCAGGTCAGATGGCAAGCTGCTTACTCACAGGCCACGGAGTCTGATAAATCTAAGCTCAGCAGATAAAAAGGCAGGCTGCTGGCTTACAGGCTGAGGAGGCTGACATATCCCAAGATCGGTAGGTAAGATGGCAGACTGCTGTCTTAAGTCCCAAGTACCAGAGGTCAGATGATAACAAGCCAGACACAGGATCCAGAGCAAGCAAACAAGCTTTGCCAGAACAACCATATATATATATTGGATGCAGGCCACACCTCTGAGGAAACTTGCCTTACAACTGATTGATCACATCAGACCACATCATGGAGGATTACTACATCATTACATAACTGCCAAATTACAGCATTATGTAACTGCCAAACTACATCATTACATAACTGCCAAGCCACTGAGAATCATGGCCCAGCCAAGTTGACACACAAC
This sequence comes from Trichechus manatus latirostris, assembly GCF_000243295.1. Classification (NCBI taxonomy): domain Eukaryota; kingdom Metazoa; phylum Chordata; class Mammalia; order Sirenia; family Trichechidae; genus Trichechus; species Trichechus manatus. The sequence goes on from NW_004444153.1 coordinate 1,902,937, forward strand.
CTTAACCATTACATGGTCTATTCTTTTTTTTTAATTTATTTAAGAAATATGTCACTGTGAAAAAAAGATGAGGTTGTAAAATTTTGTATTGAGTTTACATGATCAGTATTCACTTAAAGGAGTAAACCGAGAGTATCAGAGATATTAAAGGACTAACTATATAAAATCATGAATCAAGACTACAGTTTCTTCTCAATTATAAAGTCCCATGTGGGCACTAATAAACAGTTGCTGATAAAAAGAATCATAACGTCATGGTAATACTCATTATAATAATTTTAAGATCAGTTAACTATTTATGTTTATGTCTAAGAGTTAGAATCAGAAACTGTGGT
>NW_004444153.1:1905235-1906422 GCF_000243295.1 Trichechus manatus latirostris
AAACCATACAACTGTCATAAGAAGTCAACATCTACAAGATTCTTTCTATAGGCACATGTAAGTATATCTGTGTCAAATAGCACTATGAGTGGAGTATATTTAAACTATATACATAAATCTGTATAACCACCAACTTGAACATTTCTGAATAAGTGGGATTCTTTTAAATGTAAAGAAAATCATGAACTCACACATAATCTGCGTTGTACTTTTAATGATCACTTAGAAAAAACTTCATGGCAAATTGCTACTATTAAGTAACTACATTTAAATTTTCTAATCCCAACAGCTCCCATGTAGCTTTAAAAAGTAATAGTGTGTGTGCGCACATGTGTGTCAAACTGTAGTTATTTAGCCTTCAAATACTACTTTGCCCATATATGGATTTGCTAATCTGAAGTCAACTGGGAACTACTGGTATCTCATATATATGAAAGGTTACTGATTAGAAAGCAGGCACCAGGTATTGGGAACTCTGCATTCTTTGTGCCCAGCACATAGTAGGTATGCAATACATGGCCAAAGAATGAACCAAAACACATTCTCATTACAATATTATAAAATTAGTCTTAATGATATTACCTGAGACAAAATACATTCACAAAAGAAAATAATAATAAAAAGATAAGCTTCTGTTAGATTGGGACTTGCAGGCTGCTGAAAATAAATTCTGCATGTAGTTAGTGGGATGTGTTGAATCACTTGGTATGCATTACTGCACTTTCAGTGGTAGCTGCTGCTTCCGCCATGGATTTAATGAAGAGGAGTGATGGACTGTGGAAGGCCTCAGACAGAAAGTCTTTACAGGAAAAGTGTCAGGGTGACTGTTCTGTCACTGGCATGAGGGATCCAGTGGCACTGATTAATTTCAGAGCTGGTACTTTATATGGAAATGTGGAGCCACAGAGAGCACAGAATTGGAAAATATATTATACATGTACTCGTTTTTTACCTTTTTGAACATAATTGCTGGCAGCCAGAATCTCAACCTATATTATTCCATGGGAATTTTTCCATGGATTTACCGAAGATGAAACTCTTGTCTTGTATCTTTAAATTCTTGCTTTAGCTCTAGGCTTACCTTGAACTCTACAGTCAGCCTGCATAAATATTCTTGAGCTTTGCTTTGTGTGCCAAGCTCTCCTGAGAGTAAGAGAGGCAGCAGATTACAGTTAAGGATTTTAAAA
>NW_004444153.1:1907472-1908969 GCF_000243295.1 Trichechus manatus latirostris
TTCTAAAGGAAAATAGGCTATTCTGATCCTTTACATAGGAATAAGAGCTTACTTTTAGATGTAATGAGATATGGGAAGTTATTTTAAAAAGAAAAAATAAATTATTGAGAATGTAAGATATGAGGTTTAGAATTTCAAGAGTGTTGGTCTTCTCTGTGGTGTATATTCAGATCAACATTAATATAGCTAAATTTCACAAATGTGAATAAAACAACAATACTGCTTTACAGATTATGAATAGTTGGGATACTAAATCTGGAGGTCGAATCACCATTTAGATATTTGTCAAAATGATCGCTAATGTTGTTTGGAATTCAGATTTAATTTTAATGGCAATCAATAAAATTACATGAACTTAATGAACAGTAGGAATTAAAATGCAAATATTTCTGTTTCACACATATACACAGGCCTGGTTTTTGCATGGTAATATGGGAAAACAAAGTGAACCCTTTGAAAATAAAATTTAAAATTCGAAATTGAATTTGAAAATATTGCTTAATGCAACTGTCAATTCTTAGACCTTATCTGGCCTGTCAGCAGATTTTGACACAGTTGAGCACTGCCTTCTCCTTAAATATTTTTTTCACCTTGCTTTCTAATCATTTCTTTTGCTGGTTTTCCCCTACATTTCTGTCCATTCCTTCCTTAGCAGACTCTTCTTCTCCCTCCCTAACTCTTAATTTTAGAGTGCCCCAGGTCTCAGTCCTTGTACTTTCTGCCTTTTCTATCTCTACTCACTTCCTTAGTGATTTCATCCAGTCTCCTGGCTTTAAATATCATCTGTAGATTGGCAACTCCTAAATCTATATTTCTAGCCTGGCATGTCTCCTAAAACTCCAGACTTATGACTGCAAACTGACTTGCATGATAATGGACATTAAATTCAGCCTGTCCAAACTCCTGATCATCTCCTCCATACCTACTTTTCTTGCTGTCTTTTTTTCTCATCTCAGTTTATTTCAACTTCTTTGTCCTAGTTGCCCACACCAAAAGCCTTAGAGGCATTTGTGACTCATTACTGTCTCTCATCGTCCACATCCTCTCTGTCAGCAGTTCCTGTTGGCTCCATCTTCAAAATATATCTAGCATTTGACCACTTCTCACACCTCCCACTGCTAACACCCAGGTTCAGTCCACAATCACCTTTTGCTCAGATTACTGAAATACAACCTCCTCACTGGTTTCTTTGCTTTCACCTTTAATCCCCCTTCAGTATCTTCTCAACATGTTAGCAAGAATAATGTTGTTAAAACATAAGTCAGATGATGTTACTCCTCTCACCATAGGAATGATATTCAAAAATTTTAATGAGGATAACATGGGCCTTAGCCAATTGAAATGGATGCCAGTGGCAACCTGGTAATACTGGATCAATACCCACCAACCAAATATCAACTGCACTCCAATGGCTTCCCATCTCATTGAGAGTAAAAGACAAAGTTAATAAAATGGCCTAGGAGGCCCCACAAGGTCTGGCCCCTTGTCATCTCTCTG
>NW_004444153.1:1910628-1911603 GCF_000243295.1 Trichechus manatus latirostris
CCCTTACTCTCTCCAAGTGTCCTTCTTACATGCAAATCTCCATTTCAGATTCTGGTCCTCAGGGAATCCCATCTAGACACACATCACCTCTAATACTGAAGATATGGAATATTTGTGCTATTTCAAGCGGCTCAGTTTCAATCGTTGTACAGACTGCCTACTGAAAACCTGCTATTTTGGCTTTACTCTGACTGCAAAATTTTAACTAAAAATATTCTCCAGAATGGAACATTGTAACAGGAGAGCTTGCTCATATTATTATCTTCTTGATAATCATTTAAAATTTCAACAAATGATACCAAAAAAAATGCAAAGCAACGTATGCGCAACAGTAAGGTTATGTGACATTTAGAATCCTACAAGTTACTCAATAGCTGCTTCTAGAATTGAACAGAACTAAAGAGAGAAAAGAGCTCATAGCTTTATATTGAGTTAAATCAATTAAGACTGTTTCTCCTAACTAAATTGGTTTTCATTATTTGCACAAAAATGCTGGCCAAATGATATTGAGACATTTAATTATATTTCAGCTATATTCACGTGCGTGCGCGCACACACACACACACACACACACAACTGCCTTGCTTAAATATAAGGAATATTTGAACTAGGGAGTAACCTCGCTTTTTAAAAGAAAGAGTTTATCAGATTGAATTTTTTAAAATCTAGCTATATGTCCTTTTGGAGAGGTACATTTAAAGCAAAACAACCCCAAAAGGTAAAAAATAGTATCATGGAATGCATACACCAAAGACATTCTATTTTTTTTTAAAAAAAGCAATATAAGTATCAAACCAAATTGAATTTTAGACAAATATCTATACAAGATTTCAACAATAATGACATTTAACCGAGAAGCTAGAACACGAACTGTCATGTATACATATAAACAGTTTTGCTATATCTAAAATAATAACTGAAGAAATGTATCATACAAAATGTTAAGAGCAGTGAATTATGTTTTTATAGACCCCA
>NW_004444153.1:1913529-1914643 GCF_000243295.1 Trichechus manatus latirostris
TTCATCAAGATGTATGTTTATTTTTATTCACTTTTCTGTTTGTATGTAATTTTTCACAACAAGAAGTTAATATATAGACATAAACACATAACATCTTTCAGGTTTGTTGAAAACAGAACAATACTGTATATCCTATCTGCAAGTATTTATATGAAATACATAAAGTATGGCAGTGTCTAAAGTAAATCAAACTTACATATTGAAAAATCACAGTCCTCTTAAAAACTGCATATACCATTAAGATCACAAAGTAAGTTATCATCTGATAAAAAATCTGGGAGAATTTTCAACTAGTCATGTATGTATGTTCCACAAGTATTCACTAAAAAATAGAGGTTTCGAAACTAACTTATTATAAGATTTTATATTTTGGCAGATGTAGCCATATATACATACATATATGTATATATCACTCAAATATTATACCAATTCAATGTATATTTTTTAAAAATAACTACAAACCAGAACCTATTCATATTATCTGAAAGCATTTTTAAGAGCCATGTGGGTTTTCCAATTAGGAAATCTATTAGCCAACATTTGTGGCCAACATTTGTAGCCAACATTCGTTGGCTAATCTTTATTGAGTACTTACTATGTGTCAGGCACTGTATCACTCTCTAAGCCCCATCACTGAATTAAGCACCATTATCATCCTCATCTTACAGATTCTAGAGGATAAATATCTTGCCCAAATTGTACTGTTGGTATATGTTGGCTCTAGGATTTAGACCAAAGAAGCTCTATTTCTAAGACATTACATCACTACACTGAAGTAATGACAAAACTATAGTGTGTCAGTTGACTGAGCATAATATACATTATAGCATAATGTATCTTAATATTTATACATTTCAATAAAACAGAAGTTTATCTGGATCATTTATCTAGTTCCCTACAGATGTTGTGCAGGAAACTGAATACAAGAATAGTGGACAGAAAAAAAAAAAAAAAGCAGAAGACTCAATATTCATGAGAAAATGGAAAATTTTAGAATTTTTTTCTCTTCCTATGCCACACATTATAACATAAGGGAAATTAAAGGAAATATGGGGCAGTTTTATTTTGTCCTGTAGAGTTACTATGAGTCGGAATCGACTTGATGGCAGTGGGT
>NW_004444153.1:1917575-1924797 GCF_000243295.1 Trichechus manatus latirostris
ACTTTGAACATAACCCATCTCTTTTACCTTCCCTGAAACCACTCTCCTCTCTTGGCTGCCACCATCCTGGTTTCCTCTCCTGTCCCATTACAATACCACTGAAATCTCCAGCAAAGGGGGGAGCCATAATGAGCTGACAAAATATTTAACATATGTCTGGAAAACAGATGAGTCCATGCAGGGAAATAAAATACTGTGGAGGACAGCTTAGTATAGAATATTCTGCTAGCAATTAGTAGTAAAGGTAAGAGAGGATCCACCTTTGGAAACCACTAACAGGTAATGTGCAGAAAGACAGGTGTAATCCTCATCAAACATAACAGGAATTCAATGTCCAAAGTTGCTGAGCTAAGACAGTGGTATGTACACATTTTTTTAAAAGTATGCAGGTTAATACTAGAAGAAAGAGCTAAAGCAGGTGAAAGTGGTGATGCCTAGAACAGCACAACCGGGGTGGGTGGCAGGGGATTGTCTCCTCTATTGTGACTTTAAGCATACTTCAGTATATCTTCAAAAATAAAGAGATGATTTGAAATTTGTATTAAAAATAGTATTGAAAAAGTTAATTCAGGTATAATAACCCTTAGAAATGAAGTCTCCACTCTCTTATCCCCCTACAAAAATTTATATTAACCTTAAGATTGGCCCAACATTTCTACCTCCTTAGGTTGACTTTATTTGTATAACAGAAAATCTTTTGTCTATATTTTTAATCCATCCCCATTCTCCCAATATAAATTTAATTAAATTCATATTCAATTATTTGATTTTTATGACATAATCATTGTTTTCTGCTCTTCCAAATAGTCTGCAATGATTATCTTTCCTTTTAGGTACAAAGTTTGGTTTAACTTGGAGTTAGTAATTGCTTTTTTTCATCTACTTAATGATTTTTTATGCATACTTGTATTTATTTAGATCTCTGAATGCATCCAAGGTGAACACATATGATTAGCTACCTTGACCACAAAGAATTTGTTTTCATTTATTTATAGAGTAATCATTAGTAGCCAGTAAGTTTAGAATATTGATAGATCATATTGGAAACATTGTTTTAATGTATAAAGTGACCCTGGTGGTGCAGTAGTTAAAGCAATCAACCACTAACTGAAAGGTCATTAGTTCGAAACCACCAGCTGCTCCATGGAAGAAAGATGTGGCAGTCTGCTTCCATAGAGATTTACAGCCTTGGAAACCCAATGGGGTGGCTATGAGTCAGAATCGACTTGAGGGCAGTGGGTTTGGTTTTGGGTTTTAAATATGTATATATATATATACACACACACACACACACACACACACAAACACACACATATACATATATACATATAATATGCCCTTTTTGGTCTGAATTTACCAGTATTTCCAAATGTATTAGTTTTCTATTGCCACCATAACAAACTACGACAAATTCAGTGGCTTAAAATAACACACAATTATTATCTTACAGTTGTGTAGAAGTTCAACATAGTTGTCGCTGGATTAAAATCAAGGTGTCAGCAGGGCTGCCTTCCTTCCTAGAGACTCTAGGGAAGAATGTATATCATTGCCTTATCCAAATTCCAGAGACTACTTAATTTCCAAGGTTCTTGGACACCTTTCTCAACTTCAATGGCAGCAAGCTTGCATCTCTGACTATTCTTCAGAAGTCACTTCCTCTCCTTTGAATTCAGCTGGGAAAGGTTCTGGTAATTAAGTTGGGGCCACCCCGATCATCCAGGATAATCTTCCCTTTTCAAGATGCTTAAACCTAATCACATCTTCAAAATGACTTTTACCAGGCAAAGTAACATATGTAAGGTTCTGAGGTTTAGGACGTGGGCATCTGTAGAAGGCCATTATTTTGCCTACTCTATGCAGTGTCTCTGATTCAATATTATCCATAAAAACTCTTAGGAATAATAGACATGTTTTATGATCTAAGGAAATAACTTTATTTTTCTGAGTTAAATGTCTTTAATGCACAAAAGAACTGTTTATGGTTATATGGAAAATTAAATGTATAGTCTCAAAAATAGTATAGAGGGAAATGTGTACTAAAATGTTTGTTGATTAAGAATAAATGTAAATAACAACTCATTTGTGTAATGCTTTATTATTTACAATGTAATCTTACATGTTATCTCAAACAAACAAAACTACACTCTCAGCTAAATTGCTGAATCTCTATTTTATAGACAAGAAAACCGACAAAGGTTATATGATGTGCTATGATAACAGTTACTTCACTGCAATATTTCTGTGCCATAGTGAAGCAGTACAACCCAGAGGAGAACTAGAATCCAAGTATACTGACTCCAGTAAATTGTAAGCATATGTCTCATAAAATTAATTCAGAAATTTGATAGAATCATATGAAATCAGAAGTAAGGAACAGTCAAATATAACTCATGAAGCAGCATTACGCCACAGCATGAACTGTAAAAGATAGTTAATAGGACAGGACAAATTTTAGACTTGCCCATCTCAAGATATCCTGTTAAATTAATTCATATGTCATACAGTACCTTCTTACAAGCCTTAGTGTTTGTTACAGTGGGCCAAATACAGAAATAAAATTGTCAAATTCTTCCCTGCTAAAATACATCTGCTTCCATCTTGTTATATAGATCACAATTATCATTATTTTGACAAAAGGCTGTCAAACTCAGAGTAAAAAATAAAACTACAACTATAAAGCAAGTTTTAGACTGCTTTTACTTAAGACTTTGTGAAGGAATCATTAATCAAATAAATCCTGCATTTTAAAAATCAACAAGAACAATACACTTCCTTTTATGATGATTTTGGCTACTTCTTCCATGGAGTATGTCAGTAATTCTTTAGCACTGATTGGTCCAAATAAATAAAATAATAAGAAAATGAAAAAGAAACAGGAAACCTGTTTCTTAACCTGGGGTCCAGATGTGTGTGTGTGTGTTTTTACCTTTTTTTTTTTTCCTGACTAGACATTTCACAGTTTTCATCAAAGTAGGTATGAAACATGGAAAGTAAATATCTATCCTATCCTAAGGCTTGAAATTGTTGCATATCCCAGTATTAGAACAAAAATGTTTGATACAGGTATTTGCTATAGAAAGAGTATTGACTATATATAGAAAATATTTTCACATGTCTCTCTCTCAAAAACCAGCCTTTTACTACAATTTAAATCTTATTGGTAACTTCCTGAGATAATTAACATCAGTCATACAGCAACCAAATTATTATTTTATCAGTTCCACTTTAATTTTTTACTAGTTTTTTTTCTGCAGCTTGCATTAACACATTAACCACACGTGATTTAAAAAAAAAAAAAAAAACCCTCAAAATCTCAAATACTTATTTTTAAATGGAACCCTTGTAACCTGTAGAAGATTTGGCATGGCTTTATCCTTTTAATTTCCCAAAATTTCCATTAAATGTAGTTTCCAAAGTCTTTCCTGAGTTATCTGTCTCTATTACATATTTTATATTCTAGGTAATACCATTATCTTCCCTACCAGTGATTTTGAGGCCACAAGGATAATACTAAAAAGGAATCAAAGCAGAAGATGTTCAATCCTCAAAACTTATTTTTACTCAAGGTTGACCCATAACTTCTCTCTCTTCAGTAAATATTTTATGCAGTGTCTACCATGTTCTTTGCAGTGTGCCTTCATTATGGTTGCAGTATAGTTGAGACACTAATTGAGCCACATCATAGAGATTGCTTTGTTTCTTCTTCTCCACCTGTACTCTAGGTCTCATTCCTTCTCATTGCTGCCTACCTTTTATTTCTGCAGTCATCTGGCATGCACTCCTGGGTCACTAGTCATATCCTTTATGAAAAAATCAGGATGGACCTGTGTACTCACACTTGGCCCAAGCTGCTGTTTCTCGTTATTTCTGGTATCCATTCCCTGCCCTCTTTCTTAGCTATTTGTTCACAATCCCTCCACCCGATTTCTTTTCATTATGTGTAATATCTAAATAATGGCTGTAGTGTATTTGGAATATGCTTTCTACTACTTCTGTCCCAGCTCCATACTCATCACATTCCATTTGCCTGTAAAGCACTAATGTATCTAGAGAACTGAGAATTACCAACATACCTGTTAACCTGAGCACGTACTCATCCTAGCCTTGCTGTTCTAACCTGCCTTATAACCATCAACAAACATGGTGATCATACCTTCGGAAGTACTCCAGCCTTTTCTGCCTTCTCCCTTCTCTGAACTGCTAATCTATAACATTCTGAACTACCATGTACGAATAAGTAATTTATTGCATTCTGATTTTCATGTGTATTATTATGCTCTCGATTTATTTCATGACTAACAGAGATGTGGGCACATGGTAAACACTCAAGGTCATATTCTTAAAAATACTGTCAATTAATTGTTTTTATTCCAAAATAGTTAAAAATCATAGTTAAGATTTAACTGTAGAGAAAAGCATACAACGACAATTTTAAATTCCTTTTTCAATTCCTCCAACTCTTCAATCCCACTTGTTGGAGGCAACCACTTAGACAGTTGTGTGTTTGTGTGCATGTGTGTGTTCATATATACATACGTGTGTCAGTTTTGGATAAAGTAGATCATGCCATACATACTATTTCACAACTAGCCTTCTCACTTAACAATGTATCTTGGGCATCTTCCCATGTAAACCCATAAAAATCTATCACATCATTTTACTGGACACAGATTAATATATTCACTCGTGTGGACAAACCATAATTTATTTAACCATTCTGTGGCTCTAAAATCAACTACAATAGTAAAAACGTGAGGATACACAGAAGTAAATGGCCCAGTAAACAATATAGCTCATACTTAATATTTTCACCACTGAGTAGCAGGAATATTTTCTAGGTAAAAACTGAATAGGTAACAGACTCTCCAGTTTTAACATAATACAAGAAGCAGGGCTGCATTTTGTGGTTTATGTCAGTGGACTGACAAGAATGTCAAAATAAGGGCTTTATATACAAAGTCACCCAGGGTGGACCAAAATTGTCTTAGTTGGAGTATGGAGCTTTCTCAATGTGTTACAGAACATTTAGGGCATTTCTGTCATTTAACTGACATGCATGACAGACCACAAAATACTGAATGCCAGCTTGCATTTTGTAGTTTTGGACAGGCAGCCTCTATTCCACTATTCTTGCCTTAGTGGGGCTGACACATAATGCTCGAGAAAAATTTCTTATTTTATGCATCCTAAGTGAGAGTTTGAAGACCAAACTTAGAACATATTGTTATCAAGATCAATTAAGTTCACAAAGTGAAATTATGTTTTGAATATCACAGTGAGGATCTGATGAATGATACATATCATCTTGGGATAAGCCTCATTGAAATCCACTAATTGGTCTTACATCTTTATGAATAAATCTTTGAAAAGTCATCTCAACGTAAACAAATCTAAGCATTCAAAAAGTACAACCAGTAGATTAAGCCAGAAAGCATCAGGCAAGATGAAAATTCTCACTTTTTAAAATGTAAAAATAAAGCTCTCACTTTGTACATGGTGAGACATTTTAAACATTTATCAAAAGCAAGTATTTCCCTTATTAAAAATAAATAAAACTAGCTTTTATCAATATAATCCAAGAGATGGGAAAAAAAATTTAAAGTAAATGGCCTGCTCAAAAATAATTGTAAAGCTCTTGGAGAAGCACATCACTAAATTAGACTGGAACATTTTGGAACCCTGGGGGCCCAGTGGTTAAGAGCTCAGCTGCTAACCAAAAGCTCAGAAATTCGAATCCACCAGCTACTCCTTGGACGTTCTACTTTGTCCTATAGGTTCACTATGAGTTGCAATCGACTCAATGGCAATGAGTTTGGGGTTTTTTTGAAACACTTTGGAGTAAACTAACAAAATAAAACAACTCTCACTATTTAAGAAGAATAAAATTAAGCAGCCAAAAATAAAATAAATCTGAAATTAACATATTCAGGGCTTTAACAGTAATTAAGTAATCCAAACTTCATAGAAAAGGTGCATTTAAATTTTATTAACTTCGTTTTTTTAATTTCACTCATTTCCCGATAATATACATTTGAACAATTATATTAATCATCTCTCCCTCTTGAAAGTAAAAGTGTTTCTTTGGACCAACTTGCAATTATTTTCTCTGCCGACCCTTTGTTTCAATTGTTCTACAAAATTTAGCTCTTACTGGTTTTTCTGTAATCACTCCCAAAGGCTCATATTAGTGCTCTTGTCCTCGGTCCCAGAAGTCTTTTTAGTTATAGGCTGTAATCTGTTAGCTAACTGAAGCAAGGCCTGTCTAGGGGTCTCAGCAGAGTTTGATTTAGTGTGATGTTGTACAATTCCATACTGTGAATCTTATTACTCAAGTTAAAAATTGACTTCAAGATACATTGTGTGTGCATCTCTTCATTCACCTCATGTCCCCCACACTGTCTGACCTGTGAGTTTGAACAAATATCTCTTCAGATTTAGCTAAGGAATAGAAATGCTTTACTTTTTCGTGGTGAAAGTTGTTGTTTTCTACCTAACTTCCTGGTTCTCCAGACAAAAGCATCAAGTCACACTCAAATTATCCTAGGCATAAGTGATCCTTTTTCTCCCTACATTTCTCTCACTGTTTTGCAGAGAAGTATTAGAATCGCCTGCTATGTAAAAAGGTCAAGCCATGAGAACTAGCTTGAAACATAGGGGGAGGACAAATCATAAAAGCAACCAGACTGATGATGCCTTTGAGATTGTATTCTTTTTAAGTCATGAGATTTGGTTAATTTTAGAAACAATAGCATACAATCTAATTCAGGTCTAATGCTCATAATATATTTCTAAAATTCGGACACATTTTATTGATGACACCATATTGATAAACATTACTGTCATAAATAGTAATAGTTTCAGGGGCAGGGCCAAAATGGCAGAGTAGTCAGACCCTTCCAGTGGACCCTCTTACTACAAAGACCCATAAAAAACAAGAAAATCAATTATATATGGCAATCTGGGAGCCTTGAACATCAAAGGCAGAGTTGAGAAACTGGACTGAGTGGCAGGGGGAGGGAGAGACATTTTAGAAGCACAGAGGAGTTGCCAGACCTGACCCAGCGAGAGCCTGAGCCCTTCAGGCCTGATCAGTTCGGGGGTGAGCAGTGAGGCAGGCAAGCTGCGGTGATCGGGAGGCGCGTTTTCTGCACCAGGAGAGACCAGTGCCAGAGAGTCTACATGGCCACCAAGAACCAGTGAGAAGCAGCCCTAGAACAGCGAG
>NW_004444153.1:1924918-1931841 GCF_000243295.1 Trichechus manatus latirostris
CACTTTCTCTTGCCCAGTAATGCTTGGATGGTATCTGTAAAGTTTAAGAGTATAGTCAGTAGGTTAGTCCTAAATCATGTGTCAAGTGTCAAACACCAAAGAAATCAATCTCTAGTGAAAGTAACTGTTTCACAGTGCCTCTGTTTTATTATCTTGTGATGCCAAAGTGGATGGTAAAACGTCAGCATTATAAGACATGCTCCTTTCACTTCCTGAGAAGATTTAATGGTAAGCATCATTTTCTGTAGCCCTTTCAAGTCACATTTTCCAAACCAAATTAGTGATGCAGCATAGGCTCCCAAACCCAGCTTCACTACTCATCACCTACATAATCTTGGACAAGCCACTGGGACAAGCCATTCTACTTCCAGTTCCTTCGTTTCCCTATTTGAATAAATGAGAGTAATCATAGTGTCAGTTCTTAGGGGATTTATGAGATATACATGAGATGATCTATGCAAAATGCTTCAAAAGGTATTTGACTCAGTGAGTGCCCCAAAAGAGTTAACTATTATTTATATATTCTTCTAGCACACATCAACTAAGTGTGTACCTCCTGCATAGTAGATGCTAGAGATACAAATACGTAAATGATGTGATCATAAGAGACATATAATTTGTTTTTGTTGTTAAAAGCCAGAACCTGTGTAAGGCGGAAACCTGTAGGAGAAGGAAAAGTTAAATATTTTCCACTAAAATGAGCAATAGAAAAGTGGTAAGACCCCACCCTGTCAAAGGCGGAAAACTTGTGAGACCTGGAAAAGCAAGGCAGTGCTGTCGAGCTCATAATGACCCCATGTACAACAGAATGAAACATCGCCCAGTCCTGCACTATCTTAACAACTGTTAGTATGCTCAAGTCTATTGTTATGGCCACTGTGTATTTTGAGTGCCTTCCTACCTAGGGGACTCATTTTCTGGCACTATATCAGACAATATTGTTGTGATCCATTGAGTTTTCATTGGCTAATTTTCAGAAGTAGATCGCCAGGCCTTTCTTCCTAGTCTGTCTTATTAGTCTGGAAGCTCCACTGAAACAAGTCCACCATTGATGTGCCTGCTGGTATTTGAAATACCAATGGCATAGCTTCCAGCATCACAGCAACACACAAGCCACCGTAGTACAACAAACTGAAAAATAGGCAGTGGATAATCTAGTCAGGGAAGTACAATTAAAGAACCCAAAGAAAAATACACATTTAAAACAGTAAAAGATTACAAGTCACTGCAAATCAATAGGAGAGAAGTAGGGATAGTCAAAGAAGGTTTCATGAAGTAGCCGAAACCAATTCTGGGCCTTGAGTTAAATAAAGGATGTAGATTAATATGAAAATGGAGGAAGAATATTCCAGGCAGAGAGATCAAGAAGAAAAGTCACAGATGTAAAAACCTACCACATGGAGTAGGAAGTGGGTGTTGAGTAGTTTCAATAAGGAAAAATGAGTAAAAATAAGTAACATGGTATAAGCTGTAGTTATTTAAAAAAAGGTGCTTACACTAGCTCTATCCATTTATACAAATGAGCAATAAAAAAAATCACTATAGGTTCTTGAAGAGGCAAATAGCTTGCCAAAACTTATGTTTTAGAAAGGTTATACTAGCAGCTGTAGGCTGAATGTACTGGATCAAGGAGACACCGGAAGCACAGAGGTGGCAGCTGAAGCTCTGAGAGCAAATGAAATCTCTGTGGGAGCTATTAGAGGAGAAAAAAGGAGAGGGCAAGGCCAAACCAGACGGAAGTCCACAATTAGCTAGAGCCTGTACAGGAGAGAGATATAAAAAATACAGCAAGAGAAAAGAGAAAGTGCAGTACATAAAAGTGTCTGGTCTTTAGTGTACAGAGCAGTGAAGACATGGTGGAGAATAAGATGAAATAAGAGGGAAGAAAAGGCAAATTATATTTTGAAAAGAATGGCTCAGATATAAAGAAAAATCAGAAAGGTAGCTTGAGGCCAGATCATAAAGAACTTTTCAGGATTCTTGCATTCTCCTTTAACACACTAAAAGATGTTAAACAATCATCATTAGATTTGTATTTTAGAACAACAATCCTGGCCAACAATGTAAAGAAAATACTGGAGGGCAGATGAAGCTGGAGGCAGGTAGACAAATTTTGGATCACCTACATTGTTCAATGTAAGATGAGAAGAATGGACATAGGAATGAAGAGCAGGGGAACTGAACAGACAATTGGGATATAGAATCAATATCACCTAGAGGCTAAGATGACTCCTAGCTTTCTGGCCTATATTATAAATAAATGATCTACTTTTGACAGAGATTTCCAGAACATGGTTTGGCAATGTTTTGTGTGAAATACCTGCAGACTACCCAGGCAGACAGTTATTAACTTGTATCTGGAATCCTGAAGAAAGTAGTAGTGGCTATTTGTAAATATGACTGTAAAGCTTAGGGCAACTCACGCATGAATATTGCTAATGTTTCCTGTGCTAGCTTGCCAAATAAAGTTTTTTTCCTAATCACCTGGGGTGCAATCTAAATCAGTGACCATTTGAATTGTAACTGATTGCTTTATGATAGGTAATGACCTCTATTGTGTTTCAGATTGGTTCCACCTTATTGGGAAGAAGTTTTATTTCTCTGGCCATACCAAAGAATCTGTTGCCACTGAGTCAATTCTGACTCATAGCGACCCTATAGGACAGAGAACTGCCTCACATAGTTTCCAAGGAGCAATTGGTGGATTGGAACTGTCAGCCTTTTGGTTAGCAGCCAAGCTCTTAACCACTGATGTAATACTCTTTACATCACAGCTAGCAATTTTTAAGAAATATTAAAATATGATAACAAGTAAATTATTAATTTAGGATTCAGATATTATAAAATACTAATAATCTTTTGTCAAAAAGAAAAATTAATAATAAACATCTTACTTTGATCTTAAAGTTTTTCTTACCCATGAAACCAAACAACTGTAAAAAAATTCCTGACCCAAAATTATTCCCACCATTGGTTTTCTTCACCCAAAGTTGCTTGCTTATCTTTTCTTTCCTGCCTGAAGCCAGGCTTACTTAATTTAAATTTCAAAAGTTATCATGGCTGCAGGTAGGTGGAGGGCCAGAGACCACCTTGTGATCTGATCTCAACAGATTCCAGTTAAAAGGGAGAGAACCCATTGCCCTCAAGTAGATTCAAAGAATGGGGAGGGCAGGGTTTAATCAATCAGGTTAAAATCAGACAATGTTTGATGTTCTATTTTTCTCCTTCCTCTCTCTTTATGCACTTCATTGTAACTAGCCTACTTCAAAAGCCATTTGGTTTCTACCAGAATGGACTCCCCATGTGCATGCAGAATAACTGCTCAGAATAAAACTTGTGTTTCAATTTCTTTGAGTTTTGATTATGTTTAATACCTTGATTATCAGTATAAGATGACTCAATATTAGAAGCAAACATTATCTTTTAAAAATTATACCATTTGTGTCAATTTGTCCATTATTACTCTTTCTCAAATATGATAGGAATTTTTAAAAATTACATTGATATATTACATTTTTCAAATAAAGAGCCCTCAGGAGATTCAACACATCTACTCCTCACTTATTGACTATCTTGTTATTCAATATTTTGCATTTACAACCATGGTTAAAAAAAGTACTATCCAACTATTTTGTTCATTAATGATGTACATTCGGCAGTAACAAATGCAGAGATGTGAGGAGAGAGTAACCTGGCTGTGATAGTTAAAGTTATGTGTCAACTTGACTGCGCCATGATTCTCACTGGTTTGGCTTACTTAATTTAAGCCAAATGGTATAATTTGGCAGTTATGTAATGATGTAATTTGACAGTTATGCAATAATGTAACTTCGCTGTTATGTAATAATGTGGTCATCCTCCATTGTGTGATCTGATGTGGTCATCCTCCATTTTCAAATAACACCAATTTTCACATGATGACCTGGTCTTTGAAACCTAACCATGTTGATAAGTGAGGAGAGGAATTACAACATTTTCATCACGTAAGTGAGCAAATTTCATTGACAATCACTCAGTTGCATAATTTTAAATCCAGTAGAATTAATGATCATTTATGTAAACTGTGTGATTTTTATAGGGCGTACAAAACGAGATATTATATTCTCATTTTTGTCAAATAAACTATTTTTCATAGTTTATATAAAAATGTAAGGCTTAACATAATGTGTTTATATAACATTGTGAAGAACGGGAATTCCAGAACACTTAATTATCTCATACAGAACCTGTACATAGACCAAGAGGCAGCCGCTCAAACAGAACAAGGGGACACTGCATGGCTTAAAATCAGGAAAGAAGTGTGTCAGGGTTACATTCCTTCACTATGCTTATTCAACCTGTATGCTGAGTAAATAATCTGAGAAGCTGGACTCTGTGAAGAAGACGCAGCATCAGGATTGAGGAAGACTCATTAACAACCTATGATACGCAGATGACACAATCTTACTTGCTCAAAGTGAAGACAACTTGAAGCACTTATTGATGAAGATCAAAGACGACCGCCTTCAGTATGGACCATTACTTCAAAATAAAGAACACAAAAATCCTCACAACTTGTCCAATAAACACCATCATGAGAAATGGATAAAACATTGAAGTTGTCAAAGATTTCATTTTACTTGGATCCACAATAAACACTCATGGAAGCAGCAGTCAAGAAATCAAATGATGTACTGCACTGGGAAATCTGCTGCTAGAGACCACTTTTTAGTGTTGAAAAGCAAAGATGTCACTTTGAGGACTAAGGTGTACCTGAATCAAGCCATGGTGTTTTCATCTGCCTCATATGAATGTGAAAGCCAGACAACGAATAAGGAAGACCAAAGAAGAATTGATGCTTTTGAATTACGGTGTTGGCAAAAAATACTGAATGCACCATGGACTGCCAGAAGAACGAACAAGTCTGTCTTGGAAGAAGTACTGCCAGAGTGCTCCCTGGAAGTAATGATAGTGAGACTTCATCTCACGTACTTTGGACATGTTATAAAGAGGGACCACTCCCTGGAGAAGGAAATCATGCTTGGTAGAGTAGAGGTCAGTGAAACAGATTGACACAGTTGCTGCAACAATGGGCTCAAACATAGCAAGGACTGTGAGGATGGCACAGGACTCGGAAATGTTTCATTCTGTTGTACGCAGGGTCATTATGAGTCAGAACCAACTGGACGACACCCAAGAACGACAATATTTCCTTTCATGAACTATGAATCTGGTGCTATATATTAAGATCACAATTTTTAAGTAAGCTCAAGCTCATGTGTCATAATTATTTTGTAGATAATTACCTCCTAACAGATTTTCCCCTTTCAATTTTTCCTGTCCACTTTTTTGAAAACTTCATAAAAAAATGCTATTATTTCTTTTTGTTTCTCAAGCTAACAATTTTGTTTTTATTTCATAATGATGTTTTTCCTCAGTCCTTTAAACACAATCACTCCATGCTATCACTGCTTTCCCTCAATTCCAGAGATGTCCTACAAAACTGAAATAGAAAATGTGTATTAAGAGAGAAAGATTTTCATGGGGAATGAGTAACTGAATTTTGACACCTAGATCATACTTTAAAATAATACTCTAAAATAATTTTCTTGACAAAGAAAATAACTGAATCTTGAAATCTAGATATTCTTTCAGAAAAGCTTCTTATATCAGCATGTTGTTGTTAGGTACCATGGAGTCAATTTTTGACTCATACTGACCCAAAGTGACAGAGTAGAATTGCCCCATAGGGTTCGTCAGACTCTGAGGGCTTATGTGTTGCTGTGATGCTGGAAGCTATGCAACTGGTATTCAAATACCTGCAGGTGGACAAGTTTTAGCTGAGCTTCCAGACTAAAACAGACTAGGAAGAAGGACCTGGCAGTCTACTTCTGAAAAGAATTAGCCAGTAAAAACCTTATGACTAGCAGTGGAACATTCTCTTAGATAGTGCTGGAAGATGAGCCCCTCAGGTTGGAAGGCTCTCAAAAAATGACTGGGGAAGAGCTGCCTCCTCAAAGTAGAGTCGAACTTAATTACGTGGATGGACTCAAGCATTTGGGATCCTCATTTGCCAATATGGCACCACTCAAAATGAGAAAAAACAGCTGCAAACACCTATTAATAATTGGAACGTAGAATGTATGAAGTCTGAATCTAGGAAAATTGGAAATCATCAACAATGAAATGGAACACATAAACATCAATATCCTAAGCATTAGCGACCTGAAATGGACTGTCATTGCCCATTTTGAATCCGACGATCATATAGTATACTATGCCGGGAATGACAAACCGAAGATGAACGGCATTGCATTCATCATCAAAAAGAACATTTCAAGATCTATCCTGAAGTACAATGCTGTCAATGATAGTATAATTCCCATACGCCTACAAGAAAGACCAGTTAATACAACTATTATAAAAATTTACATACCAACCATTAAGACCAAAGATGAAGAAACTAAAGATTTTTACCAACTTCTGCAGTCTGAAATTGATTGAACATACAATTAGGATACATTGATAATTACTAGTGATTGGAATGTGAAAACTGGAAATGAAGAAAGATCAGTAGTTGGAAAATATGGCCTTTGTGACAGAAGCCATGCTGGAGATCACATTATAGAACTCTGTAGGACCAATGAATTCTTCATCGCAAGTACCTTTTTTCAACAACATAAATGGCAACTATACATGTGGACGTTGCTCGATAGAATACACAGGAATCAAATCAACTACATCTGTGGAAAGAGACGATGGAAAAGCTCAATATTGTCAGTCAGAACAAGGCCAGGGGCCTAATGCAGAACAGACAATCAATTGCTCATATGCAAGGTCAAGCTGAAGCTGAAGAAAGTTAGAACAAGTCCACAAGAGCCAAAGTACAACCTTGAGTATTTCCCACTTGAATTTAGAGACCATTCCAGAATAGATTTGACACA
>NW_004444153.1:1933780-1934874 GCF_000243295.1 Trichechus manatus latirostris
GCACCTAACAACAACAACAATCTTTATGGGAGCAGCTTGCTAGGTCTTTTCTCCCTCAGAGCCACTGAGTGGGTTTGAACTGTCTACCTTTTGATTAGTAGCTGAGCTTAAGCAAGGCTCCTTTGTCTCAGAGTAGCACTTAATAAATAGTTACTGTTGTACAGGATGATAAAGATGATGATATGGTCATATTAGAAATCTTCAGATTAATAGTTTTGAATAATTTCTATAAAGTAAGTATAAGTGAAAAACAAATATATTTTTAAGTGAGGGGAAAACTGCATTAGGATAACATAAAGTTTCAAACACTGCTATCATTAGAATTAAAATCATGCAGACTAAAAACAGTATGTTCATTTTCCGTTTTGCAATTTTAACTTATTTGAAGAATTTACACACACCAATAAGGCAAGAATTGTTGAAAAACAAATTTGTTACCTAAGCACTAAGATGAGTGACACAGCTATCTAGGGTGCTGCTATGGATTGAATTGCTTTCCCCAAAAATTTACGTTGAAGTCATAGCCCTTGGTACATGTGAAGTCTCCTTGTTTGGAAATAGTTTCTTTGAAGATGTTATCAGTTAAGTTAACATGAGGACACACTGGAGTAGGGTGGGTTCCAATATAATCTAAGTGAAGTCTATAAAGAGAAGAGACACAGAGAGACAGAGAGTAGACAGCCATGTGATGGAGTTATGCTGCAGCTGTAAGCCAAGTTAGCCTGGGTCTACCAGAAGTCAGAGGAGACAAGAAAGGATATTGCCCTAGAGTATGGAGAGCACGTGGCCTTGCCAATATGCTGTATATTTGGACTACTGGCCTCCAAATTGGGGAGACAATAAATTTCTGTTCTTATAAGCCACCCAATTGTGGTATTTTTTTTACAGCAGCTCTGGGAAACTAACATAGGTGCTAATTCTAAATCATCTGAGGTCACAATCAATTTTTCTTTATCCTTTTACAAACATTTGCTGTCTTCTAAAGTCTTGCTCAAAGAGCCCTGGTGGCACAATGGTTAAAAACTCGGCTGTTAACCGAAAGGTCAGTGATTTGAACCCACCCAGTGGCTCCATAGGAGAAAAGATCTAGCAAC
>NW_004444153.1:1935460-1936775 GCF_000243295.1 Trichechus manatus latirostris
GTGTCATTTTACATAAAAAAAGATACACACATATACATTCATATATACAATGTACTTTGATTGAGGTATGACTGCCATACAGTAAAGTCCACAAATCATGAATGTGCAGCTCATGAATATAGACATAGTCATGAATATAACCACCCAAATCAAAATAACAAGTCATTTTCAACACTCCAGCATGCTCCCTGTTGCTCACACCCGAGTCAGTGGCCATCCCCCAAAGGTGACTACTCTTCGACCATCATCATCATAGATTTGTTTTGCTTGCTCCTAGATTTCACATAAATGGAATACATTATTGTGTGTCTTTCTTTTACTTAACATTATATTTTTGATATTCATCCATATCATTGCATGCAGTAGGTTTGTTTTTCTTCATGTCTGTATAGTATTTCCTTGATGAATATACCAATTTATTTATCCTTTCTTTTGTTGATGGACATTTGGGATGTTTCCTTCTTTTTTTTTTTTAATTTCTTAGTATGAAGTTATATATGAGTCCGTGGGTGGTACAAATGTTTAAGTACTCCACTAACCAACAGGTTGGCAGTTTGAACCCACCCATGAGTCACCTAGGAAGAAAAGCCTGGCCGTCTGCTTCTGAAAGGTCACAGCCTTGAAAACCCAATGTAGTGCAGTTCTACTCTATACATATGGGGTCTCCATGAGTTGTTACTGGTTTAGGTTGTATTTATGTTTATTTATTTAATTAGTTATAATTTATTTAACATACACTGCTTTAGTAGGTAACGGAAAACAGCTTCCCCAGAAGTTGTACCAATTTACCCTCCCATCATTCAATGCACTTTCTATTAAACATTTTAACACTCTTGGTAGAATGGATCCTTTCTGTTATTCGATTATACTTTTTGTCATCTGTACATGAAACAATCCATCAAAGTGCTCTTCTTTAAATTAGAATGTCTCTTTCCTTAACAAATGAATAATTTAAATATAAACATCAATTTTAGCATACATAATGTGAAAGGAAATCCATAATCAAACATAATACTGGAATATTTTGAATAAATATAAGAATGTTTGACAGAAAAATATAATTTTAACAACTCCCAGAAATGTTTTGAATGGCATTTTGCTTCTGCCATAAAATCACAGGATTTACTGACAGAAAGGGCCTGGTTTTAATGATCAGACCCACGATACTGAAAATACATGCATATTTTTAAGTGTGTAACTAAAATTAAGTAAGAGAAGATTAGAATTTGTCACTAAATGAAATATGTAGCCTTGGTGGTGCTGTGGTTAAGAGCTTGGCTGCTAACCAAAAGGGTGGCAGTTCGAACCCACCAGC
>NW_004444153.1:1936875-1940503 GCF_000243295.1 Trichechus manatus latirostris
ATAATACTGGAATATTTTGAATAAATATAAGAATGTTTGACAGAAAAATATAATTTTAACAACTCCCAGAAATGTTTTGAATGGCATTTTGCTTCTGCCATAAAATCACAGGATTTACTGACAGAAAGGGCCTGGTTTTAATGATCAGACCCACGATACTGAAAATACATGCATATTTTTAAGTGTGTAACTAAAATTAAGTAAGAGAAGATTAGAATTTGTCACTAAATGAAATATGTAGCCTTGGTGGTGCTGTGGTTAAGAGCTTGGCTGCTAACCAAAAGGGTGGCAGTTCGAACCCACCAGCCGCTCCTTGGAAACCCTATGGGGCAGTTCTACTCTGTCTTGTAGGGTCCCTATGGTCGGAATCGACTTGACAGCAATGGGCAAATGAAACACAAGAACTATCAAATAACTACATTGGCATTGCTGGTAAGGTTAAAAGACATACTAATTTAGATTCTAATGAACTGCTGCAGCTTTGAGAAAA
Source organism: Trichechus manatus latirostris (assembly GCF_000243295.1). Lineage (NCBI taxonomy): Eukaryota > Metazoa > Chordata > Mammalia > Sirenia > Trichechidae > Trichechus > Trichechus manatus. Next base: position 1,937,366 of record NW_004444153.1, read on the forward strand.
ATGCTTTAGATCATTCTATCATACCATTAACAATGTAGAGAGTTAGTTTTATACATAAAATACAGTTTCTTAAACTTTTTATGAAGGCTATTATTTAGCAATATCACAATATAGCAAGAAAAGAAACTGGCTTTGTTGAGAGTCTCGATAGAATCCTGTAACTACCATGTACTAGGGTATTAACCTTAGGTTAGTTATTTAATGGGGTTTGATTCCCAGCCAGTGCACCTCAAGCACAGCCACTACTTGCCTGTCATTGGAGGCTTGTGTGTTGTTGCAATCTGAAACAGGTTTCAACAGATCTTCCAGATTAAGACAGACTAGGAAGAAAAGCCTGGAGATCTACTTCTGAAAATCAGTTAACGAAAAGTCTATGGATCACAATGATTCAATCCCATTGTGCATGGGGTGTCCATGAGTCTGGGGCCAACTCAATGGAAGATAATAATAACAGCAACAAATATTTAACTTTTCTGAGATTCCATTGCCTTTTTTGTACAGTATATATACTACCTATCCAAAATGCTTATTTGGAACATTAAACTAGATTGTGATTACATAATGGCATGTAGACTTCCTAGTATATTTCAGCGGTTCTCAACTATACATTAATAACCTGGTAAGTGTTTTGAAATCTCAATGCCCAGGTGTGTTAGTCATCTAGTGCTTCTGTAACAGAAATACCACAAGTAGATGGCTTTAACAAAGAGATGTTTATTTCCTCACAGTAAAGTAGGCTAAAAGCCCAAATTCAGGGCATCAGCTCCAGGGGAAGGCTTTTCCTCTCTGTCAGGCTTCTCATCAGTGTTCCCCTGGACTAGGAGCTTCTCGGCGCAGAGACCCCGGTCCAAAGGACACGTTCTGCTCCCAGCACTGCTTTCTTGATGGTATGAGGTTCCCAACTCTCTGCTTGCTTCCCTTTCCTTTTATCTCTTGTAAGGTAAAAGGTGGTGCAGGCCATACCCTAGGGAAATTCCCTTTACATTGGATCAGTGATACGACCTGGGTTAAGGGTGGTGTTATAATCCCACCCTAATCCTCTTTAACATAAAATTACAATCACAAAATGGAGGCCAACCACACAATTCTGGAAATCATGGCCCAGCCAAATTGATACACACATTTTTGGGGGGACATAATTCAAACCATGACACCAGGTCATATCTCAGACTAATTAAATCAGCATTTCTTGGGGTATGACTCAGGTTCCAGTATTTTTGAAGCCCCTAATGTGATTTGGAATTTTAGCCAAATTGTAAATACTTAGAATACTTGGATACTTACAATCTCTATATATTAAAGATAGAGAGAACATATGGCAGGTAGATAGCCCTGGTGGCTCAGTAGTTAAGAGCCTGGCTGCTCACCAAAAGGTCAGCAATTCAAATTCACCAGCCACTCCTTGGAAACCCAATGGGACAGGTCTACTCTGTCCTATGGCAGGTGGGGTTTTACTGGGGATTGGTGGTTGAGAAAAGAATGAAAGACCACAGTGGGAACCAGATGGGAGTCCGCATTAGAACGTGGTGATTTGAGAAGCAGGGATCTTGGAGAAGGTGGTAGGAACAGCAGGTGGTATGAAATCTCTTTCATCATAACTTTGACTCGCTCTAGTAGGTATTTACAGTGTCAGAACCATCTGCATTATCTTCATGCCCAATTTACTTTATTCTCTGTCCTTTTCAATTGAGCATGTGACTTTCATATAATAAATGCATGCAAAGGAAAGTCTATTTTAGGCTATGGAGAATCTTTTATTAATATAGATGTACAGAAATATAATTTAAAAGGGTTCTTAAATTTCATAAATTTCACCATGCTAAAATTATTAGGCCAATTTACCTTTGCAGGAAAGAACATCAATCTCCCTTCCAAAGTACTCTGAAGAAAAGCTGTCATCATTTAATTAATTCCAATATAGCTCTCCTGCTTTATAATGTGAAATATTTAAAATATATAAAATATAATTTTTCTATACTGTCCCAAATAAGACATTACGGGATATAAATTTTTGCAATCTTCAAAGCTATAAACTTTGAAATTCACTCCTAATTTTAAAAATATGTCTGCTTATGCAATATCTTAAATGAATCAATCTCAGGAATGAAAGAAATCTCAAGAAAATTATTAGGCTATCCTCGTTGCTTCAAGTAGTTCAAACAACTTAAATTCAAATATAAATATCTTTTTCCTTTTGTTCTTTTTATGATAGTTGTAGAAGAAGGATAATGGAGAGTGTGATGTGAGGTTACTAAATGTTCACAATGCATGAATATTTTTACTGCAATTTTTCATTTTTATTTAACTCTGGTTTAGCAGAGTTTATAGCTATGACCACAAATATAAAACTGTGGACTAATCTATTTCAAGTGAATCTGATGAACTAAAGTATTCGATATGTATAACTCAATTGAAAATACTAAGTTTCTCAATGACTGAGATAATTGTCTGGACTCAACTCTACTTTGTTGCTTGGCTTATGTATAAATGATTTCAAATACCACATATGAGCTACCTCAAAACTCCTATAATTACAAAAGTTCTATAATCACGTCAGTTTAGAGTTAGAGCAATCCAGAGAAATCATTCAGCTCATTCAAAAAACCAAGATTTGGAAAACTTAATTCATAGCCATTAGTTGCAGAGATGCCATTAGCACCCAGGTCTCACAATTAACAGATTCAGAGTTTTTTGTTGGTTCGTTTTCCATTATACCATGATAATCCCCTTTCATGCTAGAATGGAAATAAATAAATAAAATAAAACAAAGCACTTAGCTGATTCCAATGTATCTGTAAGATGAACTATAACAAACAGCTAATTAAAGTAATTTAATGTAACTAATCTTTTTGAAAAAGTTGCCTGTATGTCATTTTCCTACAAATTAGATCCATTTTTAAGTTCAGTAAATAAAGTGTGCTGTTTACAATAATTATCCTAAGAATACTTTTTTCTTTAATACTTTGCTATTTAAAATGTGCTACTTGAAAATTTGTGGATGAGCAGCACTGGCATCAGGGGAAGCTTGTTAAAAAGGCAGAAACTCAGACCCTAGCCCAAATCTGATTAATCATATTTACATTTTAAAGACAGCTCCAGGACTTTCTATATCCACTGAAGTTTGAGAAGTATATATGG
>NW_004444153.1:1941401-1948224 GCF_000243295.1 Trichechus manatus latirostris
GACTATTCAGATTTTCTATTTCTTCTTCAGTGAATTTTGGCAAATGTATTTTTCTAAGATTTGTTCATTGTATTTCTCTAGTTATCTTTTAATTTACCTAAGTATCAGAAATTATGTCCACCCTTTTCCTCTTCGTATTGTTTATTAGGGCCTTTCCTCTTTTAACTTGATGAGTCATGAAAAGGTTTTAACACCTTTTCTTATGAATGTCAAAGAACCAACTGTTAGCCTTTTTGATCCTACTGTAGTTTTGTTTTCTATTTTATTAATTTCTGTTCTTACCTTTATTATCTCCTTACTTATATTTTGCTTGGATTTATTTTTTACCCTAACTTCTTAAGCAGAATGTTTACATAATTATAACCTTTCTCTTCTTTCTTAATATACTCTGATACTCTAAAAGATATATATTTCCCTCTAATTATTGCTTTAGATACCTCCCTCAAGTGAACATGTGGTATTTTCATATTATTCATTTAACATTTTTATTACTTAATTACCTCTTCGACGCATTAGTTTTTTTAGAAATGTAAATTTTTTTAATTTCCAGATACATGGCATTTTTCTAGTTAGCTCTTAATGATTTTCAACTAAAGTTGTTATGTTTCGAGACTATGCTCTCATAAAGCTGATTCTTTAAAATATGTTGATACTTGCATTATAATGTAGAATGTGAATAATTTTTGTTAATGTTTTTTGTATTGTTGAAAATAATATATATTTTCTATTTGTTGGCTGCAGTGCTCTATATACGTCCTTTAGATCAAGTTTATGTTCTTCATATTTTCTATACACTTACTGATTTTTTTGAGGAGATCTGCTTGGACTGTCTGTCAATTACTAGAACATGAAACTTAAAATCTGCTTCAACAGCTGACCTGTCAACTTACCCTTGCTTAGTTTTGACTTCACATGTCTTGAAACTATTACTAATTCAGCAAGTTCAGAATTATTATATGTGACTAGAAATTTAAACATTTTACCAATATATAATACCCTTTGCCGTCTAGTAGATTCTGCCTCATAGCGATCCAATAGGACAGAGTAGAACTGCCCCATTGAGTTTCCAAGGTTATAATCTTTATGGAAGTATGCTGTCACATCTTTCTGCCTCGGAGAGGCTGGTAAATTTGAACAGCTAATCTTTCTGTTTAGCAGTCAAGCCCTTAATCATTTTGCCATCAGGGCTCCTTCCAACATGTAACAACCCTCTTAATTCCTAGTACTGTTTATTGCCTTAAACTCTATTTCATCTAATTAAAAAAATAAAGCTTTGTTTACTTGAGTTTGCTGTATCTTTCATCACTTCTAGAAAGTTTCAATTACTTTGTCTTGAATATTATTTCTTCATCATTTTTTATATTCTCTCCCTCTGAAAGTCCAACTAAATATATGTTGGAACTTATTTATCACTAAGTCTTCTTAATTTCTTTTAATTTTTTCATCTCTATGATGAAATCTAGATAATTTCTTTACATATATCTTTCTGTTTCCTAAATCTTTTTAATTGTTGCTACTCTTCAGTTTTTCATTTTAATTTCAACTATTATTTTTCATTTCCAGAAGTTCAATTTAGTTCTATTTCCAATATAAAAATTGTTTTACAGTCTCTTATCCCTTTGTCAGGTCCCTGAATAGCACAAATGATTTGCTCTCAGCCACTAACCAAACATTGGTGGTTCTAACCCACCCAGCAGTATCATGGAAGAAAGGCCTGGCAATCTGCTTCTGTAAAGATTACAGCCCAGAAAACTCTATGGAGTAGTTCTACTCTGTAACTCATGGAGTTGTTCTGAGTCGGAATTGACTGGAGGGCAACTGGGGAGCGGGGTGGCAGTATTCCTTTGTCATATTTTAACTATATCTCTTTTTTTGTTGTTGTTTAAAGAGATTAAAGATATTAATTTTATATAGTGTATAAAATAATTCTAATATGTAAAGTCTCTGCAAACTTGAATCTGTATTTTCAAAACTTTTTTTATAGTGGATTATTTCTCTATATGGAGCCCTGGTGGCTCAATGGTTAACAGATCAGCTGCTAACCAAAAGGTCAGCAGTTCAAATCCACCAGCAGCTCCTTGGAAACCCTATCGGGCAGTTCTACTCTGTCCTACAGGGTCGCTATGAGTCAGAATTCACTTGATGGCAAAGGGTTTTCTGGTTTTTACTTCTCTATATAGCTAGTATTATTTTTGTTTTTACTTCATAATATTTGTACCTTTTCTTCTGCAAGAATCCTTAGATTTGTATATTTCAAATTGTTTTCCTGCAGAATGGTTTTGAATTTGCTTCGCTCTCACGTGTAGGACACCAACTTCCCTAGACCACTCTATATTACAATATAGGTTTGGAGTCTTTGCAGCCATGGAATTCATGTGAATGGTGGTCGCAATGACCTATGAAGGAGGGACCATGATCAGTAATTCTCAGGGAAACACACTTTATTTTTACTATTTTACCTTTTCCCATTCACTGCCAAGATCAAGAAAGCTGGGTTTCTTCCTAATTCTCTTAGTTAAAGGTTTTAATGTCAGTTTTATATGAGGATAGGTTATGGAGGTCTTGCTAGCACACAGGAAGTAGTCTGTATTTATTTGTTAAATGAACAAATGGATTCTTCTCAAACAGAATTTATTACCAATATCAAATTTACCACTTCAGTAAAATTTAGTAATACTGTTCAGAAACATTTCCTTTTACTTTAATGGCATGAGAAAGAAGCCAACAATGAACAAGATTTATAAAAGGATGAGAAATATGGAAATTTCTCTAAAACATCACTGTAGTATGTTCTATACAATTTAAACATTTCAACCTTTCTCAGTAATCATCTTCCATAGAATGAGAAGTTTTATACATATATACATATATATATAAAACCCATTGCCGTTGAGTTGATTCTGACTAATAGCCACCCTGTAGGACAGAGTAGACTGCCCCATAGGGTTTTCAAGGAGCGGCTGGTGGATTCGAACTACCAACCTTTTGGTTAGCAGCTGAGCTCTTAACCACTGTGCCACCAGGGCTCTTTTATATATATATATATGTATATATATGTATGTATGCATATGACTAGCTATGGCTGCTAACCAAAAGGTCGGCAGTTCAAATCCACCAGCTGCTCCTTGGAAATTCTATGGGGCAGTTCTACTCTGTGCCACAGGGCCGCTATAAGTCCGAATTGACTTGATGGCAACGAGAGTTGTAAATGATGCATATATATATAGAGAGAGAATCAATTCAAGTATATAGTATTTTGTGAACTTCTATACCATGGTGATAGTGGACATACAAAAAATCCTACCCACCACTACCACTCAGCTCTCCCCCACCTCTACTGCTGCTACACTCTCTGGAAAGATGCGGCCATTACTATAATAGAATGAGCTTTAATATCTTAAAGGAAATAAACCTTTGCGTGTCTACACTGAGTAGTGTAATTCATCTAGCAATAAATGCTTTAGGTGACTTTTGATCTCTGAAACTTGAATCAAATATTTCTGAAATGGACAGAAGATCCCTATGTGCCTAGGGTCACCACATGTCTATTATAAATGGCTCTACAGAAATACAAAGTTCACCTATCTATCGCCTTACCATGCCTCTGCTTCAGTGCAGAAAATGGGAAATTTCTTTAACTCAAAAAAGCACCAGAATTTAAGTGAGGTAAAATGGCTCGTATCATTCCATCACTAAAAGAAGTGCGGTAGCCTGAATGAAGAAAAATTCAAGCAACTGTCAGTGTTTCATATTATCTCTCACTGCATCTGTAAGATTATTTCTGTTGGGGAAAGGAGAAGAGGCTGATACTTGTAAAGTTTCTTATAAACACTTGAAATTTTCCTCAGGGAACTTTCAACTTCTCTGTATGTCTGACCCTTCAGAGAGAGATCACCTTCTGAAAGAACTACACTTCTTTGCCACCAAACTCTCAGTCATACTAAAGCTGAAAAGCAGTCAGCACTGAACCCCTCTCACCACTACGAAACTTCACTATGTGCATACTAAATGACTTTATGCTAAGTATCACTACTCTACATGTTTCTTTCTTATAATAAACTTTGAAAAACAGTATAACTGCTTTGAGAATAGGAAACTGTTTCTTTCTTTTGTTTTTCTCAATAACGAGGAAAAATGCATGAAAAGGAGAAACTTTTCCCCTCCTTCACTGCAACTACTTTGTTGGAAAAACCAAATGCCGTATCTATTAGCTGAATGGCATCAACATCCTATACGACAAGACAGAAAAGGGAAGTCAATGAAAAGTTAGGCGGTTTCCATTAAATGTGTGCTAGTGTTTTTCTGTAATAGTAAGATGTCTCCTGAATATTAGAAATAAACACTTTACCTCTATTTCCTCACTTATAAATGTAAAAATGCATGCCATAGTATGCTGTTCACAATGCTTTCAATGAAAGGCTTCTCAGTTGTATAACTTATCTAACTGCATTCTGTGACACTGTGCTACATTATTATGTAATTTTCTTGGATGTGTGTATACTGATTATACTACCTGTTGTGTAAACTGCTAGTCTCTGTTCCTGCGTTATATATTCTGTTGCTGCCTCAAGGTAAAATTAATGCTTAATAAATTATTATTGGTATTTGTCATGGTTTGAATTATGTCCCCCCAAAATTGTGTGTATCAGTTTGCCTAGGCCATGATTCCCGGTACTGTGTGATTTTCCTGTATATTGTAAACCTGCCTCTATTATGTTAATGAGGGAGGATGGGTGGCAGTTGTGTTAGTAAGGCAGGACCTGATCTACAAGACTGGATTGTGTCCTGAGGCAATCTCTTGAGATATAAAAGACAGAAGTGAGCAGTGAGACAGGGGGACCTCATACCATCAAGAAAGCAGTGCTGGGAGCAGAGCGCAACCTTTGGACCAGGGTCCCTGCGGAGAAGCTCCTAGTCTGGGGGAACACTGATGAGAAGGCCAAGAGAGAGAGAAAGCCTTCTCCTGGAGCTGACACCCTGAATTTGGACTTTTAGCCTACTCTACTGTAAGGAAATAAACTTCTCTTTGTTAAAACCACCCACTTGTGGTATTTCTGTTATAGCAGCACTAGACGACTAAGACAGTATTATTTTGTGTCTTCATTCTCCTGCATAAATTCTTAGGCAATTTCTTCTAGTAACTGCCACTTATCACCATTATCATCATAATAGTAAAGATCATTTAAAAAAAAATAAAAATTATTATTGATACTTACAGCAATTTGCATTTTCCAAAATAATAAACTTATAACAATTAGCATTTTCCAAAGCATTTTCAAATATACTATTCACAAAAATATTGTCAACTAAAAAGAAAAAACAGACATTCAGAATTTTCAGATAACCAGTCCAAGATCACACAACTTGTATTTTCTTTATGTAAGGCATTTACAAATTTGTAGAAGAAAGTCCATTTCAGAGAGTGCCAATTTACCATCAGATTGATTTTCAAATATCTAATTAAAATATCGATCTAAATGTCTAAATATATGTTTCTAAAGTCGTTCATTAGAAAGTGAGCACATAATTTTACATATAAATGAGATTATAAACTGTTATTAAGTCCTTACTTTCACCTGCAAATATCTAATTCATCCCAAATAAATGTGAAATATGAGTGAGTAAAATGAGCAGAGAGACTGCTGGACAATGATCAGGTTCTCCTCTAAGTGCAAAAAGAAAAGTTTTAACAGCTGCAAAAATGTGTTCTGAAACTGGTCTGTAATGCTTGGAGCTCAGACATGTAGGAGAGTATATCCTCCTTTCATTCAGATGGCAATAAACAAGCAAGAATAAGATAGGTGTAGTCAAGCTACAGTGCACACTACAATGAGTTATCAAAAATACTTCCTGAGAGCTACAACTGGTTGATTTATGGTTAAGTATGCAAAGAATTTACGGGGCCCTGGTGGTGCAGTGGTTAAGCATTTGGCTGCTAACTAAAAGGTCGGCAGTTTGAATCCACCAAACGGCTCCTTGGAAACCCTATGGGGCAGTTCTACTCTGTCCTATAGGGTCGCTCTGCAAAGATTTAAACAATAAAATCTTAGAAGGGTTAATTTTAATTTTTTAACTAGCAATTCTATACTTCTGTATGTGTGCACATTTTCTTCTCAAAGTCACAAAGTCTTTGTTATTAAAACTCCAAGAGAATTAAGTTAGCCTACACATTTATCATGGTAGAATTAGAAAAATTGTATCTCTTAAATTTATAAAATTTAGATACATATTTTATATACAGTCATGTCCATTCCCAGAAGGACAAATTTTAGAAATACCATCTTGATTAATAGGATGCTTCCTCATACTCAGCTATCTTCCTTTATCTGTCTTTAATAAGTCAATGGAAACATTATCTAGATAAAGGAAGAGACTTATAAGATTGTGATCAATATTTACAATACAAAGATAAAGTATCAATAAAATTCCCATACTCCAGCCTCTCAGTTCTGCTTGTCTTTAAGTAGGTAGGACCACTAAAGAGGGCTGCATATACGCCTGTCATCAAGCTCACCCTCCCTGGGTAGTAAAGCTTCCTTCAGCTAAAAGCAATAAAGAGCACTGTTGGTTCTATGCTCACAGAATATTGGGAGGCAAAGAAAAATCGATCAGGAAGGGGCTGGCGTCCCATTGCTTACAGCAACTTCTCTGTTGTTTTATTTCATTTTGTTTTCTTCCCGATTTATCTTCAAAAAACATCTTTAAGACCAGTTAAACAATTTTTTCTCTGTATACTATTTTTCCTTTAAGAGTTGGATGTACTTGGGTGCAGGGGTTATTCATTTACATTTTTTTAATGCCTCCTGCACATATCAGGAATGGG
>NW_004444153.1:1950109-1950963 GCF_000243295.1 Trichechus manatus latirostris
TATGTGGACCACAAGGCCTTAAAATGAATTAACAGTCAAGTACACTATAAATAACCATAAATATGCCAGCACATTATATTTTCTACTACAAATACTCAATAGGAAAAAATACTGACGCAAACTTCCACCTCAAAATCATAATCATAAAAATCAGTAATTTACTGCACTCATTTTTCATATTTGGAAAGAATTTCTGAAGAGCTGTCTTATGAAAGATAGAGAAACCAAAGCTACTGAGGATGTAACCTTTTAAGTGCTTGGGGGCTGTGACACAGAAAGTGCAATAATTGTAGGATATGTTTCTTCCTGCCCGGAAGAACAGAAGTAGGTATCAGTAGACACTGAATTTCTTTCATCCTGAATCTTTTCATGGAAGAGTGATGTCCTTGCACAGGGGCCATGTGGGATGAGAGAAGTATTTTATCCTTCCAATACGGCAATTGGAAGGAAAAAAAAAAAGTAATGGTTTTTCTTAAAGTTCAAGAAACCAAATTCTACTATCTTCTCCATGTTAACCTCAAATCAAACCATCCCCATACAGACTTGGTTGCCAACGTGCTCTGATTCATTGTGTCTTTTCAGCCTTTTACTTTTAATCTCCTAGCCTCCTTTTCAGAGACACACATCTATTGCGGATTTAACAGATTATCTGTTGAATGCATACTATGTGACAGGCACTGTGCTGGGCAAAAATGGAGAAAACAAACTCTATTTCTGCACTCATTGAGTTCAGACTCTCACCATCGTCATGAGATGCCACTGTTTTCTGATGCAATTCTCAAACCCATGTTTATGTGTTCTTTATTTACCTTGTACCTCAATGTCATAGTTTTCTTTATTTACCTTGAGCCTCA
>NW_004444153.1:1959462-1961611 GCF_000243295.1 Trichechus manatus latirostris
ATTGCAACTCGAGGCTTGAATTTTAATTCGGTTCTTTCAGCCTAAGAAATGCAGAGCTTGTTCTTCCTTTTTGGTTTTCTAACTTCAGGTCTTTGCACATTTCATTGTAATATTTTGTCTTCTTGAATGGTCCTTTGAAATTTTCTGTTCAGCTATTTTACTTCATGATTTCTTCCTTTCACTTTATCTACTCCAGGTTCAAGAGCAAGTTTCAGAGTCTCTGTAACTTGCTTTGTCTAATAGAATGCAACCAAGTGTAATGTAAGCAAGGGCTTTAAAATATGCTTGTGCAGCTTCCATGTGCTCATGACATTTGCAGTGAGAAGACCATTCTGTGAAAGACCAGAGACACATGAAACAGAGCTGATTTCAAGTTGTAGCCTTGGGTCAAGCCAAGGCAATCTATGGTATGAAGCAGATCTGAGCACCAGCCAATCTGCACACATGTGAGCAAAAATCAAATGCTGCTTCTTTTAAGCTGCTGAGTTTGTGGGTGTTTGTTATGCAGCATTAATATGGAAAAAGCTGACTGATTCACTAGGCATAAAATCTTGAACAAGATACTTAATTTCCTTGGACTTCACTTTCCTCACTGGTTAAAAAGAAAAATGGTTGTTAGGTGATAATATCTAGGTTCAATGACTGTGGTGAAAATCAAATAAGAGAAAATATTTTAAGTCACTAGCATAGTGATTTAACTGTCTTACTTTACATAGGCAGTTCAGCAGGCAGATTGACCCTGGCTGGTCTCCACGTTGGCACTACTGAAGTATTAATTTTACCCAAATACCTTCCTTTTCCCTATTTTTTCCTGTTGTGCAGTTCTCAGAGGCAGTCAAAGTTAATTGATTTGCCCTCCCAAATGTAGTGTCAGAAGCATCCTAGAAAGGGAATACAAGACGAAGACGGCTGTCTGAAGATTAAGTGACCTCGAGGAGGTGCAGACGGTGGTTAAAGTTTAATGGGAACTGAGTTTCCATTTGAAATGATGACAAAGTTTTGGAAATAGATAGTGATGGGGGCTACATAAAATTGGAAATGTAATTAATGTCAATGAATTGTACACTTAAAAGTGGTTAAAATGGCAAATTTTATGTTATAGATAATTTACAATTTTTTTTTTTAGTAAAGTCAACTCTGAGAGAACTTAAGACTACTGTGATCCCTCTAGTCACATAAGTCTCTGCTCTCAAAGCACCCATTACATTTCCTTTTCAGCCTGTATTTATTCCCTCATTAATGTTTATCTTCTCTGATAGATACATCAGGATTGGAATTAAAACACATCTTTTTGCCAAAATAGGTTCTCACAAATATTTATGGAATGTGTACACTTATCATTAATTTATCCACATAGCTCAATATTCTCCACAACATATTTGAGAAAATATCAAATAAGTTCCTAGTATGTACAATGTTCTAGAATCCAATAGAGAAGTCAACAAAAGAAACAAACAAATCCTTGCTCTAGTGGACTTTATATTCTAGTTGAAAGAACAGTTGTTTGACAGAAGTTCCTAACTACAAAAAAAGAAGAAGTAACAGCAGTAGTGGCAGTAGTAGTAGCAGTGGTGGTAATAATTTAGCAAGACACCAAGGAAAAGACAAAAATTCTTTCAGATTAACAGAAAAGACAAATGTTCCTCATAGCTCTATAAGGTTTTGTTAAAATTTTCTGTAAGGCTTTGTAAAATAAGTTTGAACTGCTTCTCTTGCTCATGTTATTGTTTGATGGATCAGAAGTCTCGCACAATCACCTGAAATCTTTTTGAGACTAAAACCAACCCACGCTTTCTATCTGAGTCCAACTCACAGCAACCCTATAGGACAGAGCAGAACTGTCCCATAGGGTTTCTGAGGCTATAATCTTTATGGAAGCAGATTGCCACATTTTTCTCCCAGAGAGGGCCTGGTGGGTTCCAACCACTGACCGTTCGGTTAGCAGCCAAGGGCTTAACCACTGTGCCAACAGGGCTCCTTGCCTTTTCAAAGTAGTCCCTTAAATATGTTTGATAACCAGAGCAAACTAATATAACCAGAAACAGGGTCAACCAGAAAACTCATTACATTTCAACTAATTACATTTTGTAAAACACTTTCAACTTTTTGGTGGGTGAAGGAGTTCTGAAGATTTTCTTCTTTTTAGCCA
>NW_004444153.1:1961711-1963312 GCF_000243295.1 Trichechus manatus latirostris
CAATATGTGTACTAACTGTTTAATGAGAAACTATTTGTTCTGAAAACCTTCATCTAAAGTACAAAAAAAAAAAAAAGAATTATCTATGTGAGATCAAATTGACAACAGCAACTCAAAAGGTTTGATGGGAAGCCTAGGGGGCAGTGAGTTGAAGATAATGGTGATGGAGTAATTTGGAAAAGGATAGTGAAAATAGCAGCACAACTGGAACAATGTAATCTATGTCACTGAATTGTACCTGTAGAAATTTTTGAAATGGTGTATCTCTGGCTATGTATATTTTCACCAAAAAAAATAAAATGTCCTCCAAGGTCGAGAAGGGAGAATGTTGACATGTCGTGGGGTTGTTAACCAATGGCATAAAACAATATGTGTACTGACTGTTTAACGAGAAACTATTGGTTCTGTAAACCTTCATCTAAAGTACAATAAAAAAGAATTAAAAAAAATAGAATCTCTTCTCTTAATTCCCTGTAAAATTTACTTTCTACTTTCTATAAATCACTGTATTGCTTAAAATGTTCATTATACCTAATCAAATTTTTCTACATTTTCAAAACCAAAGGTCATGGAATGTATGTATCTTGAAATTGTCAATGGCTATAATGCAAGGGGCAATAAAATATCTGCCTGTCCTCTATTTTCTTTAGAGAGAAACTGTAAGAGGTATTGAGAAGTTAATTTAAATATGGCCCATTTAAAATCTGAGATGTTCTTTGCCTGTTAATACTATTTTTTTTTAAGCAGGAAACTTTTATCTGATGTAATTTGGCACTTGTAAATGTACTTGTTTTTCTTTTATTAACACTAGCTGAGTTCTTGGTACATTTACAATTGAAAAAAAAATATGTGCTTGGCATAACTTCTGTTCTTGGTTACCTTACTGAACTGCTGTAACAATCGGTCAGGTCTTCAAGTCCTTTTAACGTGAAATAAAAAGAGTTGCTTGACATTCACGCTATGTTGTTAATGAATTTCTTTTTTCTTTCTTTTTTTAGAGGAAAAATATAATTTTCTAGTTTATCTATTTTAAGATGGGTCAGCTTATCCATACCATACAGTAGGAAATACAGTTGAATTCATTTGATTCTTAGAAAATTGTGAGAATTAACAAGACATGAAACATCTCCAAGTGAACCTCTTTCCACTTCAGAGTTTCAGAGAACCAACCTAAACCAAACATTAAAGTATATTCCATATATACTGCCAGTAGCCATAAATTGATTTAGGCTGATAAACAGCCAAAGAAAACACAGAATCTTTATGAACTCTTGTTCAGTCTAAGTTACAGTCTCTAGGAAGATCCTCTGGCTTGGAACAGAATCTGGGAAATAAGTAAGTACTTCTTTTCTCCTACTGGAAGCACTCCACCATTGGTCTTAAAGTCTGAGGGCGTCTTGGTCATCTAGTGCTGCTCTAACCGAAGTACCACAAGTGGATGGTTTTAACGAAAAGCAGTTTATTTCCTCACAGTCAAAGTAGGCTAAAAGTCCAAATTCAGGGCGTCAGCTCCAGGGGAAGGCTTTTTCTCTCTGTCGGCCTTCTCTTCAGTGTTCTCCTGGACTAGGAGCTTCTTTGTGCAGGAACCCTGGTCCAAAGGA
>NW_004444153.1:1963412-1968571 GCF_000243295.1 Trichechus manatus latirostris
TAACTATTGAAAAAATGGTAACTGTGTTTTCACAGACAAGTATGTGACTCTCCTTTTTCAACTTTAAATTGTATGTAATCTGAATACTGACAAAGTATTTCTGATGAAAATTTAACATCTAAATTGAGGTATACTATTACTGTAAAAAGGTCCCTGTGTAGTGCAAATGGTTTGCACTTGACTACTAACCTAAAGCTGGCAGTTCAACCCACCCAGCAGTGACATGGAAGAAAGGCCTGGTGATCTGTTTACATAAAGATTACAGCCAAGAAAACCCTATGGAGCAGTTCTACTCTCCATGAGTCTGAATGGACTCAACAGCAATGGATTAGTGTAAAATACACATCAGATTACAAGTATTTAGAATAAAACAAATGCAATATTTAGCATTAATACATTTATACTGTTAAATGTTTAAATGGTAATATTTTACATGTTCAGTTAAATAAAATTAATTATTAAAATTAATTTCAACTATTTCTTTTTTTGGTTTTTTAATGTAGTTACTAAAAAATTTTAAATTAATATGTGGTTGACATTACAATCCTATTGAATAGAGCTTACCTAGACAATAATAAACCATTTACTGTGTCAAATGCTATGGTTCTTGATTTAAGCATTTCATGTTGCTTCAAAATTATACTATCATTTTCAACCAATCAGTCATATTACTTATACTTAAGGCAAACTAGCAGTGCAAATCTAAAAACTCTTGTAATTGTTTACGAAGCATTTTAACAGGATTATGTATTTTCCCACAAACAATTGAACGACCAAATTATTATTCTCTCATCTTTCCTGTAGCTCATTTTATGGGCTCACACAAATATAATTCTGCTAGCTCTGTAGTATAAATTTATACTGTATTACCTCCCATTTCACCACAGAGGAAATACCTAACCACTTACATCCTTCTGTAATTATATTATTGGGTAACACATGCCACTAGTTTTCTTGCCATAGAATGATAGAATCCTACTGATTGGAGACATTTGAAACATATTGTGCCAAAAAAACACATGTCAGCTGAGCTCACTTACTTTCAAAAAGAATGAAAGGGAATTACCTACATGGTCTTTTCAAAATATCAACTATACTTGGGACAGTTTGTAGGTGGGGGAAAATAGCAATAAGGAAAAAAAAAAAAAAAAGAGAGAGATACCAAAAATGCCAGAAACTCGCTAAAAACTACCACTGAGGTTCAGTTTATTTAAGAATTGAAATATAGCATAGCAATTCTCTCCAACCACAACTCTGTCAAATGTTAGTTTTGAGATATTGCAGTTGTATGACTGTAACAAAAAAAATCTAAAATCTGAGTTTTCTTACAAATGGTTTAGTAGGATCCCCTTTTAAAAAGACTATGTAATTACCTATTGCTCTCCAATTGGTTGGGTCTCAGGGTGGTACAGAAAGAGATGATGTGTTTATGTACCTTTTTTTTTATTGATGTACATAGATATTTAGAAGCTGGGGAAAATACACTTATGCAGTGATACAATCTATAAAAAGTCTAGACAATTAACCAGGCATTTTTCCCAGACAAAAAAAAAATGATGATGTAGCATGTAAGCACATGGATAAACTTTAAAAACAACATGCTGAATGAAATCAGTCAGTTACAAAAGGGCAAATATTGTATGATCCCACTTATGTAAAATATCTAGAATAGGCAAGTATACAGAGACCAAAGTGGTCACCAGGGGTGGATGGGAGGAAGGAAGAAAGGAGGACTCAGTCCTTAGGGGGCACTGAGCTTCTGTTAAGGGTGATGAAAAAACTTGGGAGCAGATAAGGGTGATAGTTAAACAATATGATGGACATATTTAATGTCACTATACTGTACGTGGGAAGATTGTTGAAATGGCAAACACTTTGTTACATATATATTCACAATTTTGAAAAAACTATTTAAAAAAACATTAAAAAATTAAATGCAGTCAAATGAAGGTATAAAAAAAGGTTAAATTTCAAGCCAGGAAAGGCTGGTTCAAAAACTCTAAAAATAGGTATAGACCAAATAACAAAACTTAGGGGAGAATCTCACTCAGCAAATTCTAAGCAACCACAGCAATGTTTCCTAAACTACCGAGGCAGGTGATTCAAGAAAATTGCCTACTGGGACAGGTTCAAAAAGCACACATTTGTTCTTTTGTTGGTGGGGTGGTAGTGATGGTGATGTTTTAAAAAGCAATGCTTGCTCCAGTTTTATTTGCTCCTTTCAAGTTCACCTATTTAATTCTATTATTTGTCCCCAAACCCTCTACTTCTACTTTTTCTATAAAGGGCCGTACAGTAAATGTTGAGGGCTGTATAGTCTCTGTGGAGACTACTCAACTCTGCCATTGTAGCAAAAAACAGAGACACAATACATAAACAAATGGGCCTGGCTGTGTTCCAGCAACACTTTATTTATTTAAAAAAAAAGGCTGTGGGGCAAGATTTGTTCCATGGGCTATAGTTTACTTACTCTTGCTCTATTTCTTTGAACAGGCCTTGCCAACTTGTTTTCGCTTATTTTCATGAGTATTCTCTTTTGGTAGAATTATAGTGGACATTTTTGCTGTTGCTTGTTTGGAATTCATTTATTTTCTTCTGTTATTAGCTCCCTGATGTTCCTTAAAGACTCTTCCCCAAGTGGTCTTCATCTTTTAAGTAGCTGTAAAGATGATTCAGTCCTGGCCATAGTGTTTGCTTCAAGGATGGGGGTATGAACCAACCAAGACAATTAGAGCCAGTGATAATTATTGTAGAAAATTTATGAAACTCTTCAGAGACAAAGCTCATACGCTTTCTACTAGACTTCAAACTAGTAAGATGTTTATCTAGAGCCATTAATAACCATCCTGAATCTGTATGAGGGGAACCTATTTGAAAATGAAACCAACACAGAATCAATGGATGGAGTGAGACTCAGTCATGATGACATTATTTAAGCCCCTTGGTCTAGCTGTGTCTGAAGCCAGGACCATTTAAATAACATAAGACAATGCATTCCCTTTATTTTTTGCTTGAGCTAGTTTAAACTGGTTTTCGGTCCTTTGCATGCAAAGAGTACTGGCAAAAATATATCAAGAAATTACTATAGTATGTTAAGCCTTCTAAGTCCTAGCTCTGGAACTTAAGCTGAACAGGTGAGCTTTGGTTTCTTCACCTGTATAAATTCAGAACACGAGAGATTGTAACATAGTGTTCCTTTGCCTTATGCTCTGTACTAACCAACTAATTGCCCTCGAGTCAGTTTCAACTCATGGTGACCCTGTGTGTTACAGAACTGTGCTCCATACAATTTTTAAGGCTGTGACCTTTCAGAAGCAGATCACCAGGCTTTTCTTCTTAGGTACCTCCAGTTGGACTGGAACCGCCAACCTGTAGGTTAGTAGTCAAGTGCTTAACCGTTTAGGCCACCCAAGGACTCCTGTTATATAGCAGGCAGCATTAATTACATAAATGGAAGGAAAACAGTAAAACTGTGAATCTATTCGTACCTGGTCAAATATAAAGATCTATTTTTTTTCTGTTCTCTTGTTGGAAAAGTTACTCATCTCACACTACTCTAATTAATTTACAGATCTCATATCATGAAGCAGAGGAAGAAACCTGAAATATGTATAAGAGGAAAAAATGTTATGCTCCATTTGGGAACAGCTAATTGACATTTCCAGTTATATTTGCATTTAATTTTATAATAATGCATTGTACTGACATTATTAATTATAAGGTGGTGTAGTGGTTAAGAGCTGTGGCTGCTAACCAAAAGGTCAGCAGGTCGAAATCACCAGGCACTCCTTGGAAACCCTACGAGGCAGTTCTACGCTGTTCTACAGGGTCGCTATGAGGCGGAATCAACTAGACGGCAACGGATTTGGTTTGGTTTTTTGGTTTTGCTATTGACAATCTTTACGCACATATACATAACCATATTGTGGCTTTTTTTCCCTATAATCTCAGATACAGTCTATTAGTTACTTCAAACACAATTGGAAATGTCTAGTCCTATTAACGTCTAAAATTTAATAGGAGTAATTCCTGAAGTAGATTTCATATATTGTACTAGTTTATCTTACAATCACCTTTATATTAGCCTTTTCTCCCACTGTTAAACTGCGGTTTTCTTAAAGATGGAGATGTGTCTCACTAGTTTTAACGCTTGAAAGGGCTATCATAGTTCCTTCCACATAAAAATGACTCAATATCTATTTAATTCACTTTCTTTTATTTATAAGACATTCAGATTTTTTGCCCATATCTATGTCATAAAGAATTTGAAAACAAACACCATGATTTTGAATGAATAAAAATAAATACCCTCCTTACCTCCTGCCTTATATCCTGTTATCTCATCCAGACTCCCCAGTTACAGACCCTGACACTAGGTTTGAGCCCCAGATAAAGAAAGCAATGGCAAGGGAGCTGGGGAGTGATCCAGGGGAGGAAAAGCAGCCAATAAAGGGTAATTACTAAATAACTGGGAAAAACATGATCAGCATTTATCAAGCTGAAAGATCTGAAGAAAAATTTAAGCCTCAAGTTGCATTACTAAGGGGATTCTATGGGCAAAAATTTGAATTATGCAGAACTTCAAAAAAAGATGGAAGGAATACACAGAGTCACAGACCAAAAAGAAGAGGTAGAAGTTTAACCATTTTAGAAACAAAACCTGTTGCCATCCAGTCAATTCCGACTCATAGCAACCCTACAGGACAGAACAGAACCCTCCTATAGAGTTTCTAAGGACTGCTTGGGGGATTTGAACTGATGACCTTTTGGTTAACAACAGGGCTCCTACCATTTTAGAAGGTAGTATATGATCAAGAACTGCTGGTACTGAAGGAAGGTGTTCAAGCTGCATGGAAGGCATTGATGGCACTGGAGAAAAAACCAAGGCTCCAGGAACTGACAGAACACCAATTTAGATGCTTCAACAAATAGATACAACGCTGCAAGTGTATACTTATCTATTTCTAGAAATTTGTAAGAACAGACGGTCCTGGACAGAGTTGGAGAAAAATGCAGAACAAAATTCTCACTCACAAAAAAAGACCAGACTTACTGGCCTGACACAGACTGGAGAAACCCCGAGAGTATGGCCCCTGGAAACCCTTTTAGCTCAGTAATGAAGTCACTCCTGAGATTCACCCTTCGGCCAAAGATTAGAT
>NW_004444153.1:1968671-1976558 GCF_000243295.1 Trichechus manatus latirostris
GCCAACAGACAGAAAGTGATTCACATATGTTCCCATTCCAAAGAAAGGCTACCAAACAAAATGTGGAAATCATTGAACAATATCATTAATATCACATGCTAACAAAATGTTGCTGAAGATAATTCAAAAATGACTAAAGCTGTACATTGACAGGTAACTGTGTACGCTGAGCAAATAATCTGTGAAAATGGGCTATATGAAGAAGAACGCAATATCAAGATTGGAGGGAAACTCATTAACAACCTGTGATACACAGATGAGACAACTTTGCTCGCCCAAAATAAAGACAACCTGAATCATTTACGGATGAAGGTAAAAAACTTTAGTCTGGATTACGCCTCAACGTGAAGAAATTGAAAATCCTCACAAATGGAACAATAACATCCTGATAAATGGAGAAAAAAAAACTGAAGTTGTCAATGATTTCATTCTACTTGGATGAACAAACACCAAATAACCAGCAACAACAACAAAATAAATAAGCTACTGCAGAGGGTGACTGAGAAATTCTACAGTCCACAGGGGAAAACTCTGGAAAAGGTAGTAAATATACATTAAAGAATTACACTATCCTGACAAAGAGAGTTGGAATCTTTATATACCAACACTCTACAGTCATACTTAGGGATTGAGCCCAAGGGAAATCAATTCCTGGGTTTCCATTCTATCAGTTTGAGAAGAAGCCTTTAGGTATAAAAATGGTGTGGCAACTGACATCATCCTAAACACCCCAAAACAGCCTTCCCAGGGGGATATAGGTGGGGCACCAACAAGATTTGTTATGTATACCTGCCTCTCTCCTTTCTACTTTTCCAACACAATATTCTAAAAATCACTCATGTTAGCATACTATCTCATTCAAAAATCTTCAATGATTCTATCTCTCTCTCTTCAGTTTTTCCATCTGTCACCTGATTTTCCTGTTTTGACTTTTGTTAAATTCCCATGTGGCAAAAATATCCATCTACCAAAAAAGTAATTGTGAATTTGGTATGCATGGCTACTTGGATTAAAGATGCATAAATTAAGACACATTAATGATTTTCCAATGTGTTAAATTTTCCTCTTTAATCTTGATATGCAGAAAATTCACCAGCTCATGAAAGGTCCTCAATGTCTGTTGAAGGTAAAAGTAGGCTAATGTTTTCAGAATATTTAACGTACCACTTCAAAGTTTATGAAATTCATATTTCTAGCTAGTGTTTGTTTAGCAATATTACATTTGAAACATCTTTCAGGTTTCATTAAATGAAAGTCATATTTCATTACTTTTTATTCAACTATGACTTTAACAAACAAAAACGTGATTCCTAGTTAAGCTATCTCGTAGCCCCAACCCATAATCCTAATTACTCCTGAATATGAGTATTTCCAGTATTTCAGCAAAATAATAACCCCTTTCTCACTTTTTTTCCCTATGTAATATAGCAGCCTTTTAAATTGCTGAATAATATTCTTAAGTTATATTTCCAAAGTTAGAAGCATGTTTTATTACCAACTAATTTATAAAGAATAACAAGGGTCTCAAGGCAACAGTACACCACACATTTCTGCAGCCTTGTACTGTGGCAAACTCACTGTCCAGAAGAGTCTAACTAGAGACAGCCCTTCCACCCATGCTCCCTGGCCTTGCTCAACCTGTGACAGCTTGTTTCAGCTTATTCCTCATTCCTGGAGCTACAGGTTAGGATAGACTATAATGGACTGATGTAGTAAGGAGATCAACCAGCTAACTCTCATATCCCAAAAGGCAATTTAACAATAGTAATGTTCTTCAGCATCTGTTGATTCCAAGAGTACATGATTCATTATTGAAGAAAAAACTAACGTTTTGTGACCTACATTGTAAAAGAGATTTTTATAACAAATATAATTCAGGATTATTTTGAAAAATAAAAATAAGCCAATTTTTAGAAAACAAAATTCCATTTCCAAGTATACTCATGCTTACCCAGGCTTACAGTCACTGTTCTATGCATATACATAACAGAATATTATGTACTGTTACATGACCTTTTTTCTCTTCATATACCACCAACACTCTTCATGTCAATCAACATAGCTTACATCATTTTAATGAATGAATATTATTAATAAGGAAGACTGAAGAAGAATCGATGCATATGAAGTATGGTGTTGGCGAAGAATATTGAAAATACCATGGACTTCCAGAAGAACAAACAAATCGGTCTTGGAAGAAGCACAGCCAGAATGCTCCTTAGAAGCAAGGATGGAGAGACTTCATCTCACATACTTTCGACATGTTATCAGGAGGGACCAGTCCCTGAAAAAGGGCAGCATGCTTGGTAAAGCAGAGGGTCAGACAAAGAAAGGAAGATCCTCAACACGATGGGTTGACTCAGTAACTGCAACAATGGGCTCAAACACAGCAATGATTGTACGGATAGTACAGGACCGGGCAGTGTTTCATTCTGTCGTACACAGGGTTGCTGTGAGGCAGAAGCGACTCAACACACCTAACAACAACATTATTCCCTAGCAGAAATATACCATTATTCATTTAACTACTCACCTTCGATTTTTATATTTCATGCAATATTATGGACTATTTGCATGTACAATATCTTAGAAAATATTTTTTATCAATTTTAAAAAATATGTAATTCACTACATGCAAGGCACCATTCCAAAAACCTTAACAATATTAACTTATTTAATCTTCATAACAACTCTACTGTTGTAGATACTATTATAGCCTCCATTTTACAGATGAGAAAACTGAGGCACTGAGGTCACACAAGTAGAAAACAGAAGCAGCAGCCTAGCTCCAGGATTTGTGTTTTGACCCACTACACCAAGTTACCCTTTGATTATTTATTTCTCAGTATTATGCCTTATATAGTTCTTATGTTAGATTCCTTAAATTCTTATTCCTATTATCAATTTTCCCAACAGAAAATTTGAACCGGTTTACCCTTTCTCCGGCAATCCATGCCCAAAATATCATCGTTGTTGTTGTAAGTTCCTGTGGAGTTGACTCTGAGTCATGACGACCCTATGTATAACGAAACGAAATATTGCCTGGTTCTGCACCATCCTCACAATCTTTGGTATGTTTGAACCCATTGTTGCAGCCACCGTGTCAATCCATCTCATGGAAGGTTACCCTAATTTTTGCTGACCCTCTAATTTACCAAACACGATGTCCTTTTCTAGAGATTTGTCTTGCCTGATGACTTTCCTGATAACATTAGATATTATTAAACTTCTAATTTTTGCCTTACTAATCATGTAATTTTAATTTGCATTTATTTACTAGTGAGGTTGAGTATTCTTTAATACATCTTTTAGTCATTTTAGATGGATGCCTTATTCAGGTAAAAGAACATAGGACAACCACATGAATATAACTATATTTAAACTTCTCAAACTTGTGTATACAGGCAGTCCCTAATTACGACTGGGTTCTCTTTTGACGACGCCATCGTAAGTCGGTTCAGATGTAAGTCAAGTATTTCTTTTTTTTTTTTAGTTTTCATTATTATTGGCTTTTATTATCAGTATCTTTATAAATTCAATTTTGAACGCCTGCCAGTGAACATCGGAGAATAACAACACAATCAAATGTGCTACAACACTGTATGTAGTACATACTACTAAACATAAGATGTACCAGAAAAAAAAAAAAGACAGTCATAAAGGTGGTTCATCGTAACTCAAATACGTCGTAAGCTGGGACTACCTATACTTAAACACTGGCTTACCATTTCTCCAACAATTCAGAATAGATCAATAAGGTTTAATTTTGAAATAACAAAAATATTACTGAAATAATAATATCCTATTATCCAGTTTTTTTAAATAACCAAATCCCTGCCGTCAAGTGGATTCCAACTCATCGTGACCCTATAGGACAAGAGTAGAACTGATGCATAGAGTTTCAAAGGATGTTATAAACTTTACAGGAGCAGACTGCCACATCTTTCTCCTGTGAAGTGGCTGGTGGATCTGAACCACCAAATTCTCCATTAGCAGCTGAGCACTTAACCACTGAACCACCAGGCTTCTTTTTAAAGAATAATGAGCAAGAATTATCTTCAAAGGCCAGTCATACTATGCATCTTTTAAACCCACACACAGAGGTTCTCCATGGACAGACTCTGTTCACTTATGATTTGAATATTTATTGTGCTAACTCATACACTAGTCCAAAGCTGTTCAAATAAAAACAAATGGGAGCCACACATGTACATTTAAATGTTCTAACAGCCACATTTAAAAAGGAAAAAGAAACAGTTAAAATTAATTTAATAATATAATTTTAATTACCACTTGAGCATGTAATCAATATATTAATCATTTAAAAATATTTAAATATGTAGTCAATATAAAAATGAATATTTTATATTATTCTTTGAATTCCAGTGTGTGTTTTACACTCACAGCACATATCACTTTGGACTAGCCACATTTCAAGTAATCAATAGCCACATTTGGCAAATCACTACCATATTGAACCATGAAGCTCTAGCCTTTTTCAGCAATAAAATCTTTTTTTTTTCCCTTTTCTTTTTCTTTTAAGAAAGCTCTTTGGGAGCATTAAAAAGATGTGTATAGGTCAGCAAGGAAGGATAGTTGGTTCTGGGA
This sequence comes from Trichechus manatus latirostris, assembly GCF_000243295.1. NCBI lineage: Eukaryota > Metazoa > Chordata > Mammalia > Sirenia > Trichechidae > Trichechus > Trichechus manatus. The sequence continues at coordinate 1,973,280 of NW_004444153.1, forward strand.
AACTGCATGCTCCTAATTAGTGCTGTTTGCACATTTGTATCTACCTTGACTCTTCTCAAGACTATTGAGACAATAAATTGCAGCATCATTCTTACTTTGCAATATTATTTGATCCAAACTCTATCTACGTTTACCGGCATTATTTTGAGACTTTTTGTTTTCAAACACTGAGTACTGGCCCCGGTTATGTCACTGATCAGGTATCTGAACTTGAGCAATCCATACTGCCTTTTTTTCATCTTGGTAGGAAGTATATAGTGTAGGCAAAACCATGAACTAGGCTTTCAGTCCTAAAGACTTTTCAGGGTTCATAACCTGTTTTGTTGCTGATGAGTTGCATGACCCTGTAAAAGTCACTGAAGCTCTTGCCTTGGGCAAGTAAATTAAACTCACCACACTACAGCTTTCTCATGTGTAAAATGAGGGTGTAATTACAAGGAGTTTCTTAACCAAGGATAATTATTTCAGGATAAAAGAATTTTAAATGAATCTAATGAATAGTACCCAAATATCTCAATATTATAGTAAAACATAAGTTTGAATCAAAAGTAATTTCAGTTCATATTATAATTAGTAAAATTAACTTACAATTGCTCTAGTATTCAGAGCAAAAATTTATCAAGGATTGATGGGAAAGGATGAGAATTTGGGTTACTTTTTCAAAAAAAATTGTATGATAACATAGAGGATATTTTTCATTTCATGGTGACTCTGACACCACACATAGAGAGGGGGTCATTTTTATAAACCAGCATTATAGATATTCATCAGTCACACTAAGGACTTCTCTTAATTCTTTGCTATTGATATCATTCTCATTTGATGTCCTGTTGCTGTGGGTTAGCATTGTATTTATTTTGTATTTTTTAGTATTTCTCATCTGTGATTCTAGTGAAGACCAAATGAAATAATGTCAACTAGAATATAATAGGTATGTAGTAAAAGCCATATTCTATTTGAGACTTCCACTTGACATCACCAAGCAGGAAGGGCAGATCCCCATCCTTGAACAGGAGAACACCCAGTAACACTGAGGAGGAAGTCACGTTAGGAACTCTTTCCCTGCTTTTTCCGTGGTAACAATTCTGAGGGACCAAGAAGAAAAGGAAGTAAATCTATAGCTGCCAGCTCTACAGCTAAAAATAAAAATTTCCCAACCAACTGATGATAGTTTAATACCTATCATTCAGAAAGGCATTTTTTACATAAAATTAATTTCATATTTCTGTAGCTTACATGGGTTACAATTCCCCAAATATCTATATCTGGAAAACAGTCAAGACATACTTAGTACAGAACTTTACATTATGTAATTTTTACAACTTAATAATTTTTTCATCACCTTATAAAACTTTGTATATCATGGTACTACCTCAAGAGGCGGAGCCCTGGTGGCACAGTCGTTAAAGCACTCGGTTGCTAACAGGAAGGTTGGTGGTTTGAACCCACCAGCCACTCGGCAGGAGAAAGATGGTGGCAGTTGGCCTCCATAAAGATTACAACCTCGGAAACCCTATGGGGCAGTTCTATTCTGTCCTATAGGGTTGCTATGAGTCAGAACTGACTTGACAGCAACGGGCTAACTACCTCTAGGTTCATGTTTGCCTGATATTTTAAGCACCTTATTAAAAATCACCTATCAAATTCTGTTTAAATGAATACTCCATATGTATAGATCACTATATGAAAAAAAAAATGCTTTCAAATCAGAGCAGATGGCCCATTTATCTCTGGCAATATGGAATATAAAAGTATTTTAGTACTGTGAGATTATATAGACACCTTTTAGGATTCATTTTTAACAATGTTACAGAAGTGTTGGAAAGTATAATTTCACATTAAAATTAAGAATAATCAATCAACTTTTGATGTAATCTATTTCACCATCACTATTATGTTCTTTTAAATGAATTGATGAATATATGCTTAATCCATTGTTCTATAATTTAACTGCTTTTTTTAAATAAATTCACCCTGTGAATGTTTTATAAGCTTTAATCAATCACATAAAAATCATGTAAAAATAATCTTATTCTCAGGATTCAAGATACAAAAAGAAAAAAGTGATAAGGAAGGAACGCCTGGGGTTATATAAGGAGGGGAGATTCTCTTCACCAGTGTGTAAGTAGTTTCCTACTGCTGCTGTAACAATCACAAGCATAGTGGCTTAAAACCACATACGTTTATTATCTTATAGTTCTGGAGGACAGAAGTCTGACATGAGTCTCACTGGGCTAAAATCAAGATGTTGGCAGGACTGTACTTTTTTCTGGGGGCTCTAGGACAGAATCAGTTTCCTTTCCTTTCCCACTTCTAGAGGCTGCTTGCATTCCTTAGCTCGTGGTCCTCCTATATCTTCAAAGCCAGCAAAGGCCAGTCAAGTATTTCTTACATCACATCACTCTGTCTCAGCTTCTATCTTCACATTTCCTTCTCTGAATCTTCTGCTTCCCTTTTTTCAGTTATAATGTGATTACATAAAAAAAAAAAAAACAACCAAACCCGTTGCCTTTGAGTTGATTCTGACTCATGGTGACCCTATAGGACAGAGTAGAACTGCCCCATAGGGTTTCCAAGGCTCTAATCTTTATGGAAGCAGACTGCCACATCTTTCTCCCCTAGAGGGGTTGGTGGGTTCGAACCACTGACCTTTGGGTTAACAGCCAAGCACTTAACCATTGGGCCACCAGGATTCCGTGTGATTACATTGGGCCCAGTCAATTAATCCAGGATAATCTTCCCATCTTAAAATCCTTAATTATATTTGCAAAGTCCCTTTTGACATGGAAGAAAAATATTCACAGGTTCAGGGGATTAGGACCTAGACATCTCTGGGGGGCCATCATTCTACCTACCATGGCCAGATAACCTAAGTCTGTTATTTCCATATATGTTGCTCCCATATATTCTTAGATCTAACCAATCATACTCACTGTCTTCTAATGCTCATTATATAAATGACTCTGAATTTGATTCTTCAAATACCATTTATTTGGCTTTTAGGACTTTGAGTGAACAAGAGACATCTTTCTGATGTCTGGTTGCAATTTTAGTTGCAGCACTGGGAACTCCCAACAGATTATCTAATTCTGTTTCTTCCTATGAATATAATGGAGGTGTAGAATCACTAGAAGGAGCCCTGGTGGCACAAAGCTTAAGTGCTTAGCTGCTAACCAAAAGGTTGGTGGTTCGAACCCACTCAGCACTGCCATGGAAGAAAGGCCTGGTGATCTGCTTCTGTAAAGATTACAGGCTAGAAAACCCTACAGGGCAGCTCTA
>NW_004444153.1:1977023-1978434 GCF_000243295.1 Trichechus manatus latirostris
ACTTCCATATATTGTATGATAATATTTTGAAGAACTTAAATGGTGGCAACTTTGATCATTTTAGGTTATATATGATTTTTAGAAGGAGTAAAACATTTCTGAGCATCGAGCCTAGTGACCGAGTTAAAGATGAAGCTGAGTAATCGCTTTTGGGATAGATGGTAATTATGGCATGAAAAAGATGGCACTCATTTTTATTCTATGGCTTTAAAGACAATTCCAAGGCGTTTAAAATACTCTCTGAGCAATTTTGGTATTAATTGGGACAAAAAGGCATAAAACTCCCTGGGCAATTACTTTGAAGGATAACAATCATGTAGGTGTAGAAATTTGGGTTTGTTTATTAAAAACTGCTATTTCAATGTTATTGCTGCTTTGCTCCATACATATTAAGATTAATGTTTTATAGCTTGTGGTTTAAGTCTAAGATGATTTAAATATGAGAAATAAAAATTTTAAATCAACCATTTGATTGATTAAAACATTACCAGACTGTTCTGCCTTTATAGCATTATCATAAAATGTGTAAGACAGCCTTACTCAACACAGCAAGAATTTGGATAAATGTCATGTCTGGTGCTTAACTTTTGTACAAAATTTTGATCAGATAAGCATCTAGATAATTTACCTATTATAAAAAATTGCTTATCATTAAATGTAAAAGGACACGTTGCATTTCTAAAACATACAATTTTATTTCAGAAATAAATAACAAACCCAAGACTTAAATTTCAACATTATGGCTTCTAGTTATATGGTTCCCTCATAACTGAGGTTGCAATTTTAAACAAGTTGGGGATCCCCTAAGAACTTGGAAATCTAGAAAATAAAACTGCCATCTGATGATTAAAATTTTAAATTCCAACAAGTAGAAGAGATTGGCTTCCAGGCCACAGAAGTTGACTTGGAACTAAGGGAATATATTACCATATATAAGAAAGAATGCATCAAGCTAAAATACTTTGGTGGATGAATGGAACATGAATGGGGTGGGAAAAAGAAGTTATTCAGCAAGTAAAGCATCAAAATTTAAGAGGTAGAGAGGCTAACCTGAGCATTGCCTATTCAAACACTGATCAGGAGAACAGGAACTACAACACAGATGGTGGAGACAGGTGTATACCTGGTGTGGTCAGGCCACTTTACTTTAAACACTGAAGTCATTCAACTAATTCCTCTTGTCTGACTCCATGACCAACAAGGAGGAAATGAACTGACCAGAGTCCCACATCAATTCTGGTATCCTCAGTGGTTATAATTACCAATATGGAATTAAAAATTCATATTCTGATGGTCTTAGTCATCCAGTGCTGCTATAACAGAAACACCACAACTGGATGGTTTTAATGAAGAGAAGTTTATTTCCTCACAGTTAAAGTAGGCTAAAAGTCCAAATTCAGGGTGTCAGCTC
>NW_004444153.1:1980099-1981651 GCF_000243295.1 Trichechus manatus latirostris
GTTTACAACATACAGGAAAATCATGGCCTACCCAAACTGATACACACATTTTTTGGGGGACATAATTCAAACCATGACACTGATATTATACTTTTGTGAATTATATATCCCTGGAAGTTCACACCTAGGAGATGAATCCACTGTCTGTGAGCTGACCAAACTATGTTTCTGCAAAATACAGATTGAGCATCCAAGCCTTGACTACTACCAAGGTAGAGGGAGCTCAAGGCCAGTTGATCAGGGAACTGAAGACTCACATGAGAGTGGTTAAAAGGCAGAAGGATATAAGCTGGATAGAAAAATAAGAAAAGAAAGTAAGATGGTTAATAGAGGCAACAGAGACATTTTATGGGGCCAAAGAACAGGTGTTATGTGGATAACTGAGTAATTCAGAATCTAATTGTTTTCTAACACTTAGGATCTTACAGAAATGTGAAAAAAAAAAAAAAAAAAAAAGACAGGAGTAACTATTTGGTTAGCCTTCCCAGAGTTCAATTAATTCAGATAGAACCAACTAATTTATTTAAAGATTAAAGTTTGACAAATTGAAGGTCAAGGTGTTTAAAGTCTGGGAATAAATCACTGCCCCCTCCAAAAAATCTCTTAATATAAATTGAGTAAATAAATTGAATGACCTTTATCAGTCATTTCCTATTAGATTAGTGAAGAAGGAATAAGTAATGCCATCACTTGTGTAGGTTATAACCTCCAAATGGTAATTACCTAAATAAGAACATCAGTAAATACTGAAAGGAAAAGGGACCTAAGCAAATTTCAGTGTAGAACTTGGTACAGATCTGAGAAATCTTATCACAGACTGGCATGACAAAAGCAGTACTTTATGAGATTTTGATTCATTTTACTGTAATCATACTGTGGCAAATCGAAACCACGGGAGCTGGCAGTGAGTATAAATATACTGCTAATAATGGCCTCTCAAGCAAGAAACAGGCAGGCCCTTTTCCAATAACTCAATCAAGTGTTTAATCCTCTTATAAAATAGAAAATAATTTACTTGAGGAATGTCTGACAATTATATAGCAGACTGCTTCTAGGAATATTTCATTCCTTAAAATGTTCTAGGCATCATATTAACATATCAAACATTTTTGAATGTGCTGAAAAAAATGACATCAACAAGTAGCTCAGAATCATGTATCTTGCCTCTCAACGTAGGTTTGATCCTTTTTCCTAAGTCAGTGTTGGATTCCCTTCACCTGCCACTTAAGGTTTAAATGAGTAGTAACAGAAAAGATAGAGATGGATGGTATTTTCTTAGCATATTTAAAAAAAAAATCTCACTAGTCTGGACTTGGTGTGATCCAAAGGATTCAGTCAAAGTAAAGTCTTTCTGAAATAAAGGCATTATGATAGACACACTCACTCTCTCTCTCTCTTTCTCTCTCTTTCTCTCTCTCTCACACACACACATTCATTAAGCTTCTAAAACAGGATGAAGCCTCTGTGCAACGTCTTCTTGGCCTATGAGCCTGACTATTCTGTAAAGAGCTAGGAATAGGACAACTATCAATATCTTTAAAAATAGAAGTGA
>NW_004444153.1:1981920-1985238 GCF_000243295.1 Trichechus manatus latirostris
ATACCAATGTGCTGAACAGTCTCTACTCTTCAGATTTAATCTTTGTTTTAAAACATAGTAAAGCATGAATAATACGATGATCAATATAAAAATGCTTTTATTTTATAAAGCCCTAGAAACTGAAAAAAAAAATTGGTACTTATTGTTAAATATGGATCTAGACAGACATAAAAATTAACAGTGTAAGATCTTAACGGACTGAAAACATAATATTGTTAATATACCCATTCCTCTCAAACTGATCTATAAATTTAACACAATCCTAACCAAAATCCCAAGTGACTTTTTTTTGAAGAAATTGAGAAGTTAATTCTAAAATTTATAAAACTACAAAAAATTTAGAATAGAATAAATTTGAAGGAATTACATTACCTGATTTCAAGACTTACTATAAAAATGCAATAAACAAGGCACTGTGGTTATTAGTGCAGCATAGAGAAACAGATTAAAAACATGGAATACATACAACCTAGGCAACAAGTCAATGCAATGGTGAAAGCAAAGACTTTTCAATAAATGGTTCTAGAATAACCAGATGCCCCTATGGAGAAAATTATCCTCAATCTATCCCTCATGACATACACAGAAATTGATTCAAGAAGGATAATAGAACCAAATGTAAAAGCCAGACTGTAGGATTTCCAGAATATAAGAGAGTGTATTTGTGACCTTGGGGTAGGCAAAGAATTTTTAGAATACCAAAAGGCTTTACAACAAAAGGAAAAACATGACAAAATGCACTTCATTAAAATAAGAAAGTTCTACTCATCGAAACACACTATTACAAAAATTAATATTACACTATTGACCAGGAAAAATATCTGTCATACAAGTATATAGCACAGTACTCATATCTACAAATCAAATTTAAAATACAAAGAAAAGCAAAAATAACCGTATCTGCAAAAAAATTGGATACTTAACCAAAAAAGATATTCATAAGCTAATTCTTATCAAGCCAATAAACACAAGATAATGTGCTCAACATTCTTAGTCATTTGGGAAATACCAATTAAAATACAGTGAGATACTATTCCATATACACTAGAATATCCACAATCAAATTAATGACAGTATCAAATTTTGGTGAAAGTATAGAACAACTGGACTCTTAATAGATAAATGGTGGAGGAGCAAAATTATACAATCACTTTGGAAGACTTTTCGGTAATTTTTCATCAAATCAGCATACATATGCTTATAACTCTCCAATTCAATTCCTAGGTATTTACTCAAGAGAAATAAAATCATATGCCTTTAAATAAATAAACAACTTCTGTAAAGTTGTTCACAGCATACTTATTCATAATAGCTAAAAACTGGAAACAACACAAATGCCCATCAGCTGGAGAAAGGATAAACAAGTTGTGCTTTATTTATATAGAAAACTACTCAATAATAAAAATGAATGAATGCCTGATACGTGCAATAAAAAAAAGATTCTCAACACTATCATGCTGAGTAAATGATGCCAGCTTTAAAAAAAAAAAAAAAACCTCACACATATGAATGTGTGTGTGTGTAAAATAACATTTGAGGTGGGGCCAAGATGGCGGAGTAGTCAGATGCTTCCGGTGGTCCCTCTTACAAGAAACACCCAAACAAACAACTAAATTGATAATATATGACAGCTTAGGAGCCTTGAACATCAAAGGCAAAGTTCAGGAATCAGACTGAGTGGCAGGGGGAGGAAGAGACAGTTCAGAAGCAGCAAGAAGTTGCCAGACTTGACCTGGCAGGAACCGGCATCCTGCAGGTCGGATCAGCTGGTGTGCACGGTGAGGCAAACAGTGGCATTCGGGATGCATTTTCCAAATCAGGAGAGACCCAGTGGCAGAGAATCTACTCAAGCCTCCAGAACCAGTGAAAAGTAGTGCTCAATTAGCAAAAGATAAGTACATGCATCTAATCTACCACCTTGATCAAAAAACACCCCATTTGGGAAGAACAACTCTCCCATTTACCTGCACCCTCCCCGCTCTGCACCAGGTCTTGGACCGACTTCAGCAACTGCTGCGCCCCCTGGGCCAGAAGCAGGACCCATCACACACCCTGAACCATTCTCCTGGTCTTGGAGAGGGAAGAAATTAACAAACAGGAAAAATAATCTGACAACTCCTCTAAGCCAGGAACTCAGGACAGGCACAGCTCCTTTGCCTAGGCACAGGCATAAGGGGTCCATGGCATTTGAATGCCTTTCACCTGTGCATAGACCTGTGTGGGCCCATTTCAACAGCATAAGCCCTCATTAGCACAGTACAACAGGGTATATACCTGAAGCCTAACTTTACTGTATCAGCTATATGGTGGAGTGGCAGGTTCGTGATATTTGACACTACTCTGCGCATTATGCAGGGTCCTCACCTACCACATCAGGGCCTGAGTACTGGTGGTTTCACCCACATCACCTAGCCACATGCAACAGGGGTCCAAGAATGAGTGGTGCCTCCCAGTCCTTAGAGCCAGCAACACTGGGTGTCAATAGTCCAGCTGTAAAAGCCACCCATCTATGCACTCTAGTGAACAGGAACATGCTTTCCTCACAGTCAGGGGCAGCCGTCAGCCCTCTGACTTGCTGACCGTGTGACCCCCTACTGCAGCCAGATACTGGTGCATACCTCAATGACCCCTGCCCATCTAGGACTGTAGGTGAGAGCCTGCGCCACACACTTAGTGACCAACTATCTAGATTCCTGAGCTGAATTCATACAAGAAAGTAAACGGACACCTAGGCTCACATACCTAGTAACAGATCTAACCAACTGGTGATAGGACGTTACAGCTTCAACGGTGCCAATAAACAAACTAGCTCATGTGACCAGACTCTTTGGGCATATCAAAACAAAACAAAACAAGAAGCTAGGATACAGTAAGCAAACATAAAATAAATAAATATGCTAACTTACTGATGGCTTGGCTACAACAATCAGTATCAAATCACATAAGGAAGCAGACCATGATGGCTTCAGCAGGCTCCCAAAACAAAGAATCAAGAAATCTTCCAGAGGAAGAGAACTTCTTGGAATTACTGGAGGTAGAATAATAAAGATTAATATAAAGAACTCTTAAGATATCAGGAAGGACATCAGGCAAAACACAGAACAAGCCAAGGAACACACAGACAAAGCAACAGAGGAACTTAAGAAGATTATAGGAGAGCACAATGACAAATTTAACAGGCTGCAAGAATCCATACAGAGACAGCAATCAGAAATCCAAAAGATTAACAACAAAATTTCAGAATTAGACAACTCGATAGAAAGTCATAGGAGCAGAACTGAGGCAATGGAAGTCAGAATTAGTGAGATTGAAGATAAA
>NW_004444153.1:1985630-1986775 GCF_000243295.1 Trichechus manatus latirostris
CAGTGGGATGATATGCATAAAGCCTTGAAGGAAAAAACTGCCAGCGAGAATTATATGTCCCCCAAAACTGTCTCTCAAATATGATGGCAAAATTAGGGCATTTCCAGATAAATAGAAGTTTAGGAAATTTGCAAAAACCAAACCAAAATTATAAGAAATACAAAAGGGAGTCCTCCGGTTCAAAAACCAATAACATCAGATAACAACCTAAGACTAGAATATAGGACAGATCAACCAGATATAACCCAGATAGGGAAGCTAAAAAAATAAATCTAAGGCAAAACTATGAAAATAGGGAAACAGAGACGTCAATATGTAAAAGATGATAACATTAAAACAAAAAAAAGTTACTAAAAAATGTGGCCGTACATCTTTCATATGGAGAGGAAGTCAAGGCAATATAAAGAAACAAAAGATTCGTTTAAATGCAGAAAAACAGGGTTAAATATAAAGGTAACCACAAAGGAAACTAATAATCCTACGCATCAAAATGAAAAACAAGCAAAACATAAAGATTCAGCAAATACAAAATCAACAACAATTACAAAGATGAAAAACAAACACATAAAGAAAAATGATTCAGCACAGAAACTTAAGTGGAACAAAGAAATTGTCAACAACACACACACACACACACACACACACACACACACAAAAGGAAATCAAAATGGCAGCATGAAACTCATACCTATCAATAATTACACTGAATGTAAATGGACTAAATGTACCAATAAAGAGAAGGAGAGTGTCAGAATGGATAAAAAAACACTATCTGTCTATATGCTGCCTACAAGAGACACACCTTAGACTTCAAGACACAAACAAACTAAAACTTTAAGGATGGAAAAAAATATATCAAACAAATGACAATCACAAAAGAGCAGGAGTGACAACACTAATCTCTGACAATACAGACTTTAAAGTAAAATCTACCAAAAAGGATAAGGAAGGACACTACATAATGAGTGAACGGTCAATACACCAGGAGGACATAACCATAATAAATATTTACGCACCCAACGACAGGGCTCCAAAATACATAAAACAAACTCTAACAGCACTGAAAAGAGAGACAGACAGCTCCACAATAGTAAGAGACTTCAACTCACCTCTTTTGGTGAAGGAGAAAACATCCAGAAAGAAGC
>NW_004444153.1:1994893-1996377 GCF_000243295.1 Trichechus manatus latirostris
TTAGAAAAACAATCAGTGTAATCCATCACAGAAATAAAACAAAAGACAAGAACCACATGATCTTACCAATCGATGCAGAAAAGGCATTTGACAAAATTCTATATCTATTCATGGTAAAAATAATTAACGGCATTCATACAAAGCCAACAGCCAACATTTCATCCTGAATGGAGACAGGCTGAAAGCATTCCCCTTGAGAACGCAACCAGAGAAGTATACCCTTTATCACCACTCTTATTCAACATTGTGCTGGAGGTCCCTAGCCACAGCAATTAGGCTAAAAAAAGAAATAAAGTGCACCCAAATTGGTAAGGAAGCAGTAAAAGTATCCCAATTTGAAGATGATATGATCTTATACACAGAAAATCCCGAAGAATCCACAAGAAAACTACTGGAACTAATAGATTTCAGCAAAGTATCAGGATACAAGATAAACATACAAAAATCAGCTGGATTCCTCTATACCAACAAAGAGAATTTCAAAGAGGAAATCACCTATTCAATACCATTTACAATAGCCCCCAAGAAGATAAAATACTTAGGAATAAATCTAACCAGAGATGTAAAAGACCTATTCAAATAAAACTAAAAAACACTACTGCAAGAAATCAAGAGACCTACATAAGTGGAAAAACATACCTTGCTCATGGATAGGTAGACTCAACATTGTGAAAATGTCTATTCTACCCAAAGTGATGTATAGATACAATGCAATCTCAATCCAATGCAATCTCAATCCAAATTCCAACAGCATTTTTTAATGAGATGGAGAAACAAACATCAACTTCATACGGAAAGGGAAGAGGCCCCAGATAAGTAAAACATTACTGAAGAAGAACAAAGTGGGAGGCTTCACATCACTTGATTTTAGAACCTATTATACTGCCATGATAGACAAAACAGCCTAGTACTGGTACAACAACAGATACATAGACCAATAGAACAGAATCGAGAATCCAGACATAAATTCATCCACCTACAAGCAGCTGATATTTGACAAAGGCCCAAAGTCCGTTAACTGGGGAAAAGACAGTCTCTTTAACAAATGGTGCTGGCATAACAGAAATATTCATTTGCAGAAAACTGAAACAAGACCAATACCTCACACCATGCATAAAAATGAATTCAAAATGGATCAAAGACCTAAATATAAAATCGAAAAAGATACAGGTCATAGAAGAAAAAACAGGGACATCTCTAGGGGTCCTAATACTTGGCATAAACAGAATACAAAACATTACTAACAATGCACGAACACCAGAAGAGAAACTAGATAACTGGGAGCTCATAAAAATCAAACACTTATGCTCATCAAAGGACTTCACCAAAGAGTAAAAAGAAAACCTACAGACTGGGAAAAAATTTTTGGCTATGACAAATCCGATCAGCAGCTAATCTCTAAAATCTACAAGATACTGCAAAACCTCAACAACAAAAAGACAAATAACCCAATTAAAAAGTGGGCAAAGGACATCAAAAGGCAC
>NW_004444153.1:1998746-1999859 GCF_000243295.1 Trichechus manatus latirostris
AATAAGCCGCAAAATGTTAAATTGTATCTTTCTCATAGGCAGTGTGTTCCTAAGATTTCTTGAACTAAATAAAATGGTGTATCTAAGCTACAATGTATAGGTATGACTTCCTCCTATCAAAAGTTGGAATGATGGTTTACATTCCTAGTATTGCCAAACTACCGCTCTATTAAGTTTTCTATAATGCAGTTTCATATTAAAAGTATACTTTCTGATTGATACACCAATTTAAGCTAGCTGAAGGAAGTCACTGTTAACACTTTGTGTGTTCCAGTTGCCCTGGCTCATAGTCTAGGCTTTGTTCACAGTAATTGACTTCACAAACAATCCTGGAAGATTTGTTCCCACCTCGTGTTATTCCAAAGTCAATTCACTTAATTTATACCATATCCCCAATTAAAGTTAAATCAGCGACCTGAAAATTCCAACTCTAAACAGGCTTACTGTACAGCTGTTATCAGTAATAACATTTTAAATATTTCAAAGGATTCTTGAATTATGGGGAATACAGTGCAAAATAACCACATTAGAAGTAACAGAGAAATAGTACTTCAAGTTGACATAAGCTACTTCTCAAACAGCAGACAGAAATTATTTTTAGCAACAAGTTTACTTATACTTCTGTTTTTTTATTTGAAAATTGGACTGCCAAATCCGTCTAATTTTTAAAAGAATTGCCATACAATTCATATGACTATAAATGTCATTTAATTAAAGTATTTATTCTTCTAATTTATTTACACACTTTTACTTTTATAATAAAGTATTACAGACTTACATATAAACATGTATTTATAGTTACTGGGGAGAGGGGTCCTAATAATGTCATTGCACTTTGGTGTTGAAATCTAAGCTATCATAATTCTTGAGTTAAGAGGTATGATCAAGAAACTGCCAATTCAAAAATAAGCTGTGTCCCATAAATAATTTTAAATTGAGCTTTTTAGAAATAAAACTCATGTTTTTCTAGAAACAATCCTCTAAATTTTATATATAGAATCAATTCTCTATATAACATATACATGCATAGTCTATAATACTAGCTAAAATATTTAAATAGTGTTACTGGTATAATATTTAAGGAAATTTGAGTTAAACTCATTTTTGTGGACT
>NW_004444153.1:2001726-2002835 GCF_000243295.1 Trichechus manatus latirostris
AGTCAATCCCAACTCATAACAACCCGATAGGACAGAGTAGAACTGCCCTGTAGGGTTTCCAAGGAGCAGCTGGAGGATTCAGACTGCTGACTTTCTGGTTAACAGCCAAGCTCTTACCCACTGTGCTACCAGGGCTCTGACTACTGACCACACATACCACCAATAGTGAATAAGCAGGTAACACAAAACTTTCATGCTGTTGTCACCTTCATTTTAAAATCTGAGTCTGTTGCTCAGGAACTTAGCTCTATAACAAAGAAAACAAAAAAACAAACCTGTGGAGTCAATTCTATTGGACCAAGTAGAACTGCCCCATAAGGTTTTCAAGGAGTGGCTGGTGGATTCAAACTGCCAACCTTTTGGTTAGCAGCCAAGCTCTTAACCAATGCACCACCAGGGATATAATAAAGATATATTTTAAATTATTTTTCAACTTCTTTATATACCACATTTACAATTGAGACATCTAAAGAAAAATGTGGAATAATAAAAAAACCCAAAATATTTTAGAAGTTTCCATTCTAAAGTTATAAATCAGGACACAACTTACAGTCTATATTTAGAGTAGAAAGTAAGTGCATCTATGTGGGAAGAATACACAGGAAGCAAGGAAATGTGGACCTTCTAAGAGACACTGAAGGATATTATGTTTTAGTTAGCTAAATATTTCAGAAATGCAGTAACTTAAAGCCAGAAACATAACCAAGACATATTTAACATGAACTGAAGGAGTGCTAAACTTTGCTGGTCAGCCAATTTGTCAGATCACTCTAGGTTCCCATCTCCTCCCTCTATCATTCTTCTTTGGAATGTGTCCCAGAGTAACTGTCCGCTTTTCACTAAAAGGCACAACAGCTAAATAATAATAATATCTAACATTTATTCAGGGATTATACTGCACCAGGATCTGTAAGAACATTACATGAGCTATATCTTTTAATCTCTGCAATGACCCTATTAGATTGGTGTTGCTTTATCCATATTCTGTAGTGGAGGAAACAGACTAGGTAGGTAAATTATAGAAGATTTCGGGACTAATAAATTTTCAGCCAGGATCCAACTTCTAGTCTATCTAATTCCCAAGACCATTCTATTAACCCACACATATT
>NW_004444153.1:2004274-2005802 GCF_000243295.1 Trichechus manatus latirostris
AAAGGCAGAAATCAAAAATGAAAAGATGGACATATTTTAGGCCATGCCAAGCACAGGGCTATGGCTGCTTGCAGTTTGTATGAGAGGAAAAGATGCTGGAACCACAGGATAATGGCTTGAATGAGCTACCAGATTATGAATACATGGAAGATGAAACTTTCCCTCCTTTCTCAACTCCAGCTTCTCCAGAGAGGGAACATGGTGAAGCAGCTGAACTGGATGAAGAGTATCATGGATTGAACTGTGTCCCCTAAAAATTTGTGTATCAATTTGTCTGGGCCATGACTCCCGGTATTGTGTGATTGTCTACCATTTTATCATCTGACGTGATTTTTCTGTGTTGTAAATCCTGCCTCTATGATGTTAATGAGGAGGGATGAGCGGCAGTTGTGTTGATAAGTCAGAATTCAATCTACGGGACTGGACTGTGTCTTGAGTCAGCTTCTTTTGGGATATAAAAGAGAGAAGCGACCTGAGAGACAGGGGGACCTCATACCACCAAAAAAGCAGCACCGGGAGCAGAGCACGTCCTTTGGACCTGGGGTTTCTACACGGAGAAGCTCCTAGTCCAGGGGAAGATTGATGAGAAGGGCCGTCCTCCAGAGCTGACAGAGAAAGAAAGCCTTCCCCTGGAGATGACGCCCTCAATTTGGACTTCTAGCTTACTTTACTGTTGAGGAAATAAATTTCTCTTTGTTAAAACCATCTACTTGTGGTGTTTCTGTTGTAGCAACACTAGATAACTAAGACAGAATTTGGTACCAAGAGAGTGGGGTGCTGCTCTAACAGATAACTAAAATGTGGAAGTGGTTTTGAAACTGAATGGATAGAGGACTCAGAAGGAAGTGAGGGGAACTGTTAACACCGGAGAAGGCGCAGATGGTGAGAAGCAGCAGCAGAGGACCGGCAGCAGCAGAGAAGCAGCAGTGGCAGAGAACTAGCCACAGCAGAACCAGGAGACCAGTACAAGACAGCACTGGAGCTGACCCACGGGCAAGAGAGCTAAGTGTCTATGTGCAGGAGGCTTGTTGGTGGAGTAGGCTGCCTTCAGGCACTTGTCAGTGGTGCTACAGAGTTTTGGAACACTTGACCCAGCAGGGCAGATGTGGTCGTGAGGCCTGAGGGACACAGGAAGCCAAGCCGACTCAGTCCCAAAAGGTATGGCCGTGACCTCTGGTGTTTCAAAGGCTGGAGCCATGGCCTCTGGTGTTTCTAAGAGAAGAGTTGCCACTCAAATGGACTAAGAGAATGGTGAGCCTAAAGCTGAGGGAGCAGAGTTGCCATCCCAGTGGGCCTGGAAGGCAGATCTGAAGCCCAGAAATAAGGTGCCTCCGCTCAGAATCCAGAGAGTGTGGCTAATACCTAGTCTGGAGGACAGGACCATAGTGTAAATTGTCTCAGAGAACAAAGGATTATTTTCAAAGCCTTAAGGGCTAATGTAATGTGTTCTGCTGACTTGCTTAGTGCCTGTTATCCCTTCTTTCCCTCCAGTTTCTCCCATTTGTAATGGAAATGTCTAGCTTGTGCC
>NW_004444153.1:2006599-2007901 GCF_000243295.1 Trichechus manatus latirostris
CTTTTAATCTACTAGACAATTTACTATCTTTACACTCTGTCTCCCTTCATTAGAATGTAAGATCTATGTGAGCTAAGGATTTTCAGCTGTTTTGGTCATTGTTGTAATTCCACCACCCAGGATAGTTCATGGCATCTATCTGTGCTCAATAAAAAGTTATTGAATAAACAAATAATAAAACTATATGGTATGATCCATTTTATGGTTAAACAATATTACTCAGATATATTTATTTATGAAAACAAGCCCTAAATATAGGCAGACAAATGTCACTATTATAACTTTTCTTCAGTGAATGTATAGGTTCAAAAAAATAATTCAAACTTTAAAACAAGTATGAGGAATTAACTGCTCCTACCAAAAAAAAAAAAAAAGTAATTACCAAAGGTTCTTTTTTATTACTTAAAAAGGAGCATTATATTTTACAGTTTCTGTACAATCTATTTCCATCATATACCTTTTTAGAAGGACACGTTGTTTCTAGAGCTTTCAGACTAAGATTGGGAAGTACACAATTACTAGGGTCACAGGCATACAGACTGTTTATAACAAATGAGCATTTAAGAAAGGGAGAAGTATTGTGTATTTCCCCAAAGGGAAATAAACAGCAGTTTGCTGTGACTTACAGATTGTCATTACACAAGCATCTCTAAACAGAGCTGTTTCAAAAATTCTCAGCTCCTGGGGCAAATACAGTTCCCAGGTGTTGTCTTTTCCCCTCTGCCAAATATGTCTGGGTTTAGCAGGTGTGGATGCATGGAGGGAGGAGGGAAAGAAGTTAAGGCTAGAGGAAAGTCACTGCTGGTGGAGCTCAAGGGAGTACTTGCCAGGGCACTGGGGCAATTAGCAGATCAAAGGGCTACCTGCAGCACCTCCACCTGACAATTAAAAGCACCACCAAGTGCTTTGATTCTGTTGCACATGCTTTTCTTGCCAATCTTTGGTAATAAAATGACAGTCTAAAGTTTATTCCTATCTTCCATATACAATTACAACTATTTTATTCCTATTTGATAATGTAAGATAAAATCAGATTTTCCTTTTTAAGGTATTTATAAATTAGACAGCTATGGAAACAAGTAGGTCGTTCATTTAGTCAGCTCTTAGAGTTTGCCACTACTAAGTATTTATTGCTTTTAAAAAAATGTATCCCAACAGACACATGAGGAAATGCTCGCGATCACTAGCCATTAGAGAAATGCAAATGAAAACCACGAGATACCATCTCACCCCGGCATTACTGGCACGAATCAAAAACACTGGAAATAACAAATGTTGGAGGGGCTGCGGGGAGATGGGAAC
>NW_004444153.1:2009266-2012180 GCF_000243295.1 Trichechus manatus latirostris
AATTAGAAGAGCGTAGTCAATGTCACTTAAATGTGTATGTAAAAAAATTTTTTGAAATGGCGTATCTTTGGCTAGGTGTATTTTCACCAAAAAAAAAAAAAGTTGAGAATTTAGAGGGTTAAAATGTTGTGGGGTTGTTAACCAATGTCATAAAACAGCATGTGTGTTACTGTTACATGTTACATGTACTTCACCTGAAGTACAATAAAATATTTAAAAAAAAAAAAATGTATCACTTGAGCCATGATTCAAACATCAATGCATCCGTGCATCATGTAGATAACAATTTATTAAATGAGTTAATGGGTTTACCAAACAAATACATCTTTTATCCAGAAAAAGATTTACAAGCCAGCAGAGTTGTTTTTCTTGGTTACATTCATTTGTGCATGAATTCAACCAATTAGTATTCACTGAAAGTAAGTGTAAGGTACCATGGTCACTGCTGGATATACATTAGGGAACAAAACAGATGTGCTCCCTGCTCTCATGATGTGCTCCCTGCCCTCATGAAGCTTATAATCTAATGGAAACAAGACAGAAGTACATAAGCCAATAAATAAATGGTTATATAATGATTTTTTTTAAGCACTATAATATAAAAAGGACAGAGTAATAGAGAATAATGGCAGGGCGATATGGTGTGTAAATGTGTGTGTTGGGGAGAGGGTGTGGGTTACTTAGAGAAGGTGATCAGAGAAGCCCTCCAAGCAAGTGCAGTTTAAACTGAGGACTGAGCTGGTAGCAGAAAAATAGCAGTATATACAAGGTTGCAGCTGTTGTTAGTTGCTGTACAGTTGATTTCAACTCCTGGTGACCCTATGTGTGCAGAGTATAACTGCTCCATAGGGTTTTCAAGGTTGTGACCTTTCAGAAGCAGATCACCAGGCCTATCTTCTGAGGCACCTCTGGTGGGTTCAAACCACCAACTTTTCAGCTGGTTTTGAGTGCTTAACCATTTACGCCACCCAGGGACTCCATAGCAAGGGCGATAGGTAGAAATAAAGAAATAGAATAAAAGAGGATCTAGATTGTTTTAAGAAGCTAACAGGTACTTTAAAGACTCCCACAAAATAAATATGAAACAAAGCAAAGAATAGAAAGTCATGCATTGCATTATTATTTAGCAAATAGACATATAATATAAAAATAGCAATAAATAGCATAATATCATTTTCCTGAAATGAAGTCAGTTTTTTTTTGAGACCTGTATGGGTAGAGTATTACCATATGATAGTAGTAATAATAATTATACTAAACACAGAAAGATAAAAATTAAATAGAATTCCAGAGACGGCAAATTCAAAGTGAAATTATGGAAAAAAAAAATTAATGTCAAAACCAAAAAACTCATTGCCATTGAGTCAATTCCGACTTACAGAGACCCTACAGGACAGAGAAGAACTACCCCATTGGGTTTCCAAGCAGTGGCTGGTGGATTCGAACTGCCGACCTTTTAGTTAGCAGCTGAGCTCTTAACCACTGTGTCACCAGGGCTCATGTTATAATGAAGTATTGGTTAGAAAAGCATGGGCTGATACAAAAAAACAAAAAACTAGCAAAGGAACAGATTAAAAATTTAGAATGTGTTTGCAAAATTAGAAAATATAGACTAATGTGTGTGACATTTTAGGGAAGCACATCCCTGGAATTCTCTGTTGAGTTTTTGGCAAGCCTGCTGAATAAATATGTAGGCTTCTTGGACAGATTCCAAATGAAAAAACTAAAATGATGAAAGGAGTGGTTTACAAGGACAGTAGTCAGGAACTAGAAAAGGAACATTATGGTTTACAAACACTTGAAACATGTACATTTGAGGAAACCAAATTATTTAGCTGTGTACAAGGTTGCACAACTGTTGAGTATGTTAAAAAGGAAAAAAAAAAAAATTCCCCAGCAGTAATGTTAATTGTTTTCCAGTAAGAACCTTTTGGACAAATGATTCAAGGATGGACAAGTATTGAGACTATTAGACAGACATCCCAGACATTCACAGTAACCTAAAACTATGCAGACCTCAAAATACACAGAGGCCCAGCTGAACAGGGCATGGGAGGTCAGAGCACAATTGCAGAAATCCTCCTATCCCCCAGCTGTGCTTTAAACTGAGAAGGGATCCTCAGTGGATTAGAGGCTTCGCTCTGTAATTGTGCTATAGTGAAAAGGTCCCTGGATTTGGATCTATAAGACCTAGATTTGTATGCTGATCACTTCTTCAATTCTCAGTTTGTGTCCTCATCTGACAATGGGGACAATAATAATCCCCTAGGTTGTTGTGAGCTTTGAATGATCTGTTGCATGTAAAAACATATTTTATGTACTTAAAAGCACTGCTCTTAGTGAGATATCAATATCAATTATTATGATGAGCTCCACATGTCAAAGCTATAGGATGAGGACTGTCAGAGAGAATGATGCCGGGGATGAGGCTATTATATCTGCCATTCTGCTCTGAAGGAAACCAGTTCTCCTTTGGATCACTGCTTACCCTGCAGCCCTCTTAATTGGAAACTGTTTTCTCTCCCATAACTTCTAGGCCTGAAAGTGTAGTATAAGTAAACCTTGCTCCTCAGTGACACTTCTTGAACATTCTTGCTCCTTCCTCTCTAAAAACACCCAGTTTAACTTCCTTAGATCTTTATTCCTCAGTTTATCCCGATTATACTAATCTCTTGGTCTCTATATCACATCCCCTCATTTTTTGAAATTTCTACTTCTGCTTCACTGACATTCTCTCCAACATGTTCCTGGAATAATTTAGTTTGCAATTCCAACACACACAGATGACTTTTTCCAACATTGGATCATTCAGGGCTTTGACTCTTCTCTTTCAAAGATCTGTCTTCCTCCCTTCCTCAGCCATAACTCCCATGGTCATACTCCAGCTTTTACAATTCCTAGCAAGTTTAATTGA
>NW_004444153.1:2013523-2060468 GCF_000243295.1 Trichechus manatus latirostris
GCATCTGTATATAAGCAGACATTCTGGCTTTTTGCTCTCTCTGGATCCTGCGGCTGCTTCCTGTCGTCTCATCTCCCATTCTTGGGACTTGAGCTGTCAGCTTATCTGCCGAACCTGGGATTCGTCGATCTGCACAGCCTGTGAGCGGGAGCCTTGCTCTCCGACCTGCCAATCTGCTTCTGCAGCTGTATGACTTGGGAGAGGCCTCTACCCTGATCCACGGATTTGGGATGTTCTAGCCTCTACAATTGTGTAAATTGTTTCCTTGATATAATCTCTCTCTATATGTATGTATTTATAGACTTTACTGGTTTTGCTTCTCTAGAGAACCCAGCCTAAGACATAGACCTCCAATTAACTAATCCTATAATTTTTTGACAGTATATCAGTTTTTTAGTGCCAGGGATGGGGAAAAGACTTGGGAAACTATCCTAGGCTGGAATTTAATAAAGCAAAAATGGTGAATTCATACAAGCCTGAGAAATTTATAAATGATTGAGTACCTCTTGAAACAGATAATCACGGAGATCAAGTTGGGACATGTTAAGGATTGAATTGTATCCCTCAAACAGGTATATTGAAGCCCTCACCCCTAGATTTGTGAATGTCACGCTGTTGGAAATAGGGTCTTTGAAGATGTTATCTATTACGTTAACATGAGGTCATACTGGAGCAGGGTGGATCCTAACCCTATATAACTGGTGGCCCTGGTGGCACAGTGGTTAAGCTTTTGGCTGCTAACCAAAAAGTCGGTAGTTCAAATCTACCAGCTGTGCCTTGAAAACCCTATGAGGCAGTTCTACTCTGTCTACTTACAGGGTTGCTATGTTCAGAATCACCTCGATGGCAACAGGTTTGGTTTTTTTTTGTTTTTTAATAAAAGAGAAGCTACAGACAGAAAGAGATAGAGGAAGAAAACCATGTGACACTGCATCTCAAGCCAAGGAACCCCAAAAGCTACAAGAAGCTAGAAGAATGTCATGAGACAGTTTTTCTTTCTGAGCCCTCAGAAAGAACCAACACGGCCGATACTCTGATTTGGACTTTAGCCTCCAGAACTGTGAGAAAATAAATTTCTGTCACATAAGCCTCCCAAGTTGTGATATTTTGTTATGGCAGTTCTAGGAAACTAATGCAGGAAAGAAGAACAATAAGAAGAAGTACTGGAAATTAGAGTAGTGACAAGAATAGGGTAGTATAAGCGAAGGATGAGGAAAGGTAGAAAGACAGAAAATTCTCTTAAGAGATGGAAAGTCTGAGAAATTTTAACTTACTGGTAGCTGAACAATTTTACGTGATGAGAAAGTTTAATGAATAGCATTGCCTGTGGGTAGCTAAGAAGTAGAGATGCAGATCACTAAATATTGGGAAATTACAGGAATTTTAATATCAGAGTGTTGAAAGGGTCACAAGCTCAGTTTTTAAGGGAACATCTGTTAGAGAAGGAATAAAGTTCTGAATCCATTGAAGCAGTTCAGTCATGAGGTTAGTCCAAAAAAAAAACCCGTTGCCAATGAGTCAATTCCAACTCACAGTGACCCTATAGGACAGGGTAAAACTGCCCAATAGGGTTTCCAAGGAGCAGCTGGTGGACTGAACTGTCAGTCTTTTGGTTAGCAGCCAAGCTCTTAACCACTGTGCCATCAAGGCTCCATGAGGTTAGTAGTGGGCTCTAAAAAAGGAAAGGAGATGGTATATGCTGATGGCAAGAGAGAAATTCTTAATGTTAGACTCAAAAGTGATTTAAAATAGTTTTTGAAAAAACAAGTATTATACCAATCTCACCTTCTCATCTTGTGACTCTAAGGGCTGAGAAAAAAGCACAACCATAATTACCCGAAGCATCATGGTATAGCACAAAAGAATAAAAAAATAAGTTGGAATCAGAAAACTTAGGTTCAAGTTCAAACTTAGTCATTTGCAACTTTACAGGTAATGTTCAATTACAGGTCATGTGACTTTTTTGAACCTCAGTTTCCTAATGTATTAAATAAGACTAAGAACACCTTCTTCACTTATATTTCCTAGAATTAGACAAAAAATGTTGAAGAAATTTTAATTATTGTTTTATTACTTTTACTATAACTGAGTAAATAAAAGTGTATAGACGTTCATTTCAACTGTTAAATATTGTACAACTGTATAAAGAAGATATTAATAAGGATGATCTCATATTAAATGCTGTGATAGTCATTATTTTGTAAAATATTTAAAGTTAAGTTCTAGTTTTAAAACAAGAAACCGTATTTTGGTTAAATTTTTGCTGTTAAAATAAACTAGAAAAAATAATTTTCTATCTGATGTGGTTTGAGACCATTTGGTAATTTTGCTTGGCCAACATTTTTTATTAAGGTTACAAAGAAATAAAATTAAATGACTAAGGGATGTAAGGCAAATTAAATGCCTCCATTAAACCAGCAGAAGCAAAAAAACCTTGGTACTCTTTGACATCATGTGGTCCTTTATTACACATAGAAAAATAATAGATTAAGCATGTTCCCAGACATCACATCAAATAACAATGGAAAAATATAGAGGAACAGTGTAATCCTAGAAAAACAAAATGAATTATAAAAATCATGTTGAAATAAAATTAAATATCAAGGTACTGAAGAAAATGTATTTTGAATCACTTCATAAGTGCTACTCTACTTCCTCCCAGCTTTGCCTTTCTTGTTAGTGATACATTCTCAAAGGCACATTATCTTTTCCTGACCAAAGAGCCGACTCCAATTCTAAATGTGAAAAGAAAAAAGATACATTTACCAACCAAATTTTTGAAAAACTTAAAAATATTATCCTAAGAAAATAAATAAAACTCATTCTTTCCAAAACAATTACCAGCTAAATAGCGATTAGACATGATGTATGTGTTTTACAATAATAAAATCATCTCACAAAGCATTTCCATGATATATAGGATGAGTCTCCCATTGAGACATAGCATGGTTTAGTAGTTAAGAGGGCAGGCTCTAGATTCAAACCATTTGGCTTCTAATTGTGACTGTTTGGTAGCTATGTGACTTTGCCAAGTTATTTAACCTCTCTGTCTCTGCTGTCTCATTCATACGTGAATAATAATAGAGCCTGCCTGTTATGGATAGAATTGTGTCTCCCAAAACGCTATGCTGAAGTCCTGATCCCTGTACCTATGAAAAGTAACCTTGTCTGGGGAAATAGGGTCTTTCTTTGAAGACATTATCAGTTGAATCATATTGGATTAGGGTGGTCCTAGTCCTAATCTCTTCTGAGCAGTGTTCTATAAAAGGAGAGAACAGACACACAGAGAGGTTGATTCACAGGGGAAGACAGACGTATGACAACAGAGGCAGACACATCTATAAGCAGCCAAGGAACACCAAGGATTGCCAGTAGCCTCAATTAGCAGAGAGGTAGGGAACAGTCTCTCTCTCAATGCCCCCAGAAAGAACTGACACAGTCAAGACACTGATACGGAATTCTGGCTTCCAACACTGTGAGAAAATAAATGTCTGTTCTTTGAAGTCACCCATTTTGTGGTATTTAGTTATGGCAGCCCCAGGAAGCAGACATTGCTTCATAAAGGTATTGTGGGAATTAAGCAGTATAGATGGTATTCAGAGCACTGTAACACAAAGTGTGCACGCAGCAGATGCATACAAAGATATTAGAATGAATGTCCCCATCACTTTGTCTACAAGGCACTTAAACTAACATGGTGGCAGGCTCCAAATAAGAGAAAAGAACAAATTTCTGAACACTTATCATTTGTAGCTCAAAATTAAGTTAGCAAAAATGTCAGAACCTTATATCTAACAAAGGAATTTATCACTCAGTGGTAGTTTTTTTAAATTGAAAATTAATAACAAACACGTTGTTGTTAGGTGCCATCGAGTAGGTTCCAACTCATAGCTACCCTATGTACAACCGAACAAAACACTGCCCGCTCCTGCACCATCCTCACAATCGTTGCTATGTTCGAGCCCACAGTTGCTGCCACTCTATCAATTCATCTCATTGAGGGTCTTCCTCTTTTTTGCTGAACCTCTACTTTACCAAGCATGATGTTTTTCTCCAGGGACTGGTCCCCCCGATAACATGTCTAAAGTACATGAGACAAAGTCTCACCATCTTAAAATCTAAGGAGAATTCTGGCTATACTTCTTTCGAGACAAATGTGTTTGTTCTCTTGGCAGTTCATGGTATATTCAATATTCTTCCCCCACACCATAATTCAAAGATATCAATTCTTCACTGATCTTCCTTATTGTGTCCAACTTCCACATGTATCTGAGGTGACTGAAAATACCATGGCTTGGGTCAGGCACACATTAGTCCTAAAAGTGATATTTTTGTTTTTTTAACCCTTTAAAGAAGTCTTTTGCAGCAGATTTGCCCAATGTAACACATGATTTGGTTTCCTGACTGCGGCTTCCATGGACACTGATTGTGGATCCAAGTAAAATGAATCCCTGACAACTTCAGTATTTTCTCCATTTATCATGATGTTGCTTATTGGTCCAGTTGTGAGGATTTTTGTTTTCTTTATGTTGAGGTGTAATCCATACTGAAGGCTGTGGACTTTGATCTTCACAGTAAGTGCTTCAAGTCCTCTTTCCTTTCAGCAGGCAAGGCTGTGTTATCTGCATATCACAGGTTGTTAATGAGTCTTCCTCCAATCCTGATGCCACATTCTTCTTCATATAATCTAACTTCTGGGATTATTTACTCAGCATGCAGACAGAATAAGTAGGGTGAAAGGATACAACCCAGAAGCATGCCTTTCTTGATTTTAAACTACAGAGTATTTCCTTGTTCTGTTTGAACAACTGCCTCTTGGTCTATGTACAGTTTCCTCATGGGCACAATTAAGTGTTCTGGAATTCCTATTCTTCCCAATGTTATCCATAATTTGTTATGATCCACATAATCAAATGCCTTTGCCTAGTCAATAAAACACAGGTAAACATTTCTTGCTTTCAGCCAGGATCCATCTGACATCAGCAATCATATTCCCCTTCTAAATTTTTTATTTTTTGGTAGTTCCCTGTCAATGTACTGCTGCAACCGTATTTGAATGATCCTCAGCAAAATTTTACTTGCGTGTGACATTAATGATATTGTTGGAAAACTTCAGTATTCAGTTGGATCACTTTTCTTTGGAATGAGCAAAAATATGGATCTTTTCCACTCGGTTGGCCAGGTAGCTGACTTCCAAATTTCTTGGCATAGATGAGTGAGCATTTCCAGCATTGCATCCATTTGTTGAAACATCTCAATTGGTATTCCATCAACTCCTGGAGCCTTGTTTTTCACCAATACCTTAACCTTGGACTTCTTCCTGCAATACCATCAATTTTTTATCATATGCTATCTCTTGAAATTCTTTCTGGTACAGTGACTTAGTATATTCTTTCCATCTTCTTTTTATGCTTCCTGTGTCCTTCAATATTTTGCCCACACAATCCTTCAATATCTGAACTCAAGCCTTGAATTTTGTCTTTAGTTCTTTCAGCTTGAGAAATGCTGAGTGTGTTCTTCCCCTTTTGGTTTTCCAACTCCTGGTCCTTGCACATTTCTTTATAATACTTCACTTTGTCTTCTGGAGCCATCCTTTGAAATCTTCTGTTCATCTCATTTACTTCATCATTTCTTCCATTCACTTTAGCTACTCTACATTCAAGAGCAAGTTTCAGAGTCTCTTCTGACATCTATTTTGGTCTTTTTTTTCTTTCCTGTCTTTTTTAATTACCTTTTGCTTTCTTCATGTATGATGTCCTGATGTCATACACCAACTTGTCTGGTCTTCAGTCATTAGTGTTAAAGGCGTCAAATCTAATCTTGAGATGGTCTCTAAATTCAGGTAGGATACACTGAGGGGCATACTTTGGCTCTTGTGGACTTTTTTTAATTTTCTTCAGCTTCAACTTGAACTTGCATATGAGCAATTGATGGTCTGTTCCACAGCCAGTTCCTAGCCTTGTTCTGAGTGATGATATTGGGGTTCTTCATCCTCTCTTTGCACAGATGTACTTGATTTTATTCCTATGTATTCCATCCAGCTAGGTCCACATGTATAGTTGCTGTTTATGTTTTTGAAAGAAGGTATTTGCAGTGAATAAGTCGTGGTCTTGCAAAATTCTATCATGCAATCTCTAGGGTCGTTTCTATCACCAAGGCCATATTTTTCAACTACCAATCTTTCTTCCTAACTTTCACGTTTTGATCACCAGTAATTATCAGTGGATCTTGATTACATGTTTGCTCAATTTCAGACTGAAGAAGTTGGTGAAAATCTTCAGTTTCTTCATCTTTGGCATTAATAGTTTGTGCATAAATTTGAATAATAGTTGTATTAATTTGTCTTCCTTATACGAGTATGGATATTATCCTATCACTAACAGCATACTTTAGGATAGATCTTGAAATGGTCTTTTTGGTGATGAATTCAGTGCTGTTGCTCTTCAATTTGTAATTCCCGGCATAGCAGACCATACAATTGCCTGATTCAAAATGGCCAATGCCAGTCCATTTCAGCTCACTAATGCCTAGGATATCGATCATCAAGCATTCCATTTCATTTTTGACAATCTCCAATTTTCCTAGATTCATTCTTTGTACATTACACAATCCAGGTACTAATGGATATTTGCAGCTGTTTCTTCTCATTTTGAGTTGCGCCACGTCAGCAAATGAAGGTCCTGAAAGCTTTACTCCATGCACGTTACTAAGATTGAGTCTACCTTGAGGAGGCAGCTCTTCCCCTGTCGTATTCTGAGTGCCTTTCAACCTGAGGGGCTCATATTCCAGCACTATATGAGACAATGTTCCACTGATATTCATCATGTTTTCAATGGCCAATTTTTTTGGAAGTAGATCGCCAGCTCCTTCTTCCTAGTCTGTTTTAGTCTGGAAGCTCCACTGAAAACTGTCCACCATGGGTAACACCGCTGGTATTTGAAATACCAGTGGCATAGCTTCCAGCAACATGGCAACACGCAAGTCACCACAGCATCATGGCAACACGCAAGTCACCACAATACAACAAGCTGACAGACGAGTGGAGGATAACAAACAGAAAGTACTTTATATCCAGCCTTCACTTTAAAATTAGATTTTTAACAGTGCTCTTGCAAAGTTGTTGAGAAATACTTTCAGAGCAGGCTCATCATTCTACAACACACATTGTAAGAATGTGAGAAACAAAGCTTTTAATGTTCCTGAAACTACTTTTGACGTATTTTTTACATAAAAATGATACTGCTGTTTAAAATGTTTAGGTACTTTTTATGGAACATTAATGTTGTAAAGGAAAATAGCTCAGCTCAATATACATTGGGAGTCTGTACTGAGTTTTTTGTTCATTTGTTTTTGTTTTGTTTGTTTAGTTTACATTTGTTTTGTTTTGCATAGCATTGTTTTGAGCTCCAGCTCTGTATGAAGCACAAAATATGAAACGAGCTTCTCATATAAACACTAAAGCAGTTCTAATGGTAATTTGCTTTTTGTGTACCTATAAGCAAAATTTCAAAAAAGGTAGCATTTACAAGACAAAATTTAAACTATGGAAAAGAGAAGATGAATAAACAAACAGGAAAAATAATGTGGATAAAATGAGAGTTCCAGTAGTATCTGGAGAGAAAAATGTGAGTTGAGAGAAGAAGAACATCGTAGATATGAACACTGAAGACTTACACTGAGGGATGGAGTCTGCTGTACATTACAGAAAGGGATTCGTTAACTTATTTCAAATAAAAACACTCTCCAGTGTTTCCACTTGACTATTTTGGTCTTTTCTGCTCAAGTGTCATGATCCCATTTTACTCTGGGTGTCTGCACATTATCTCCAGTGTTAGTAAAATGTAACTGGTCATCCTAACCTAAATGTAAGAAAGGACTCTAAGGATCATTTACTTTTCCAAAATAAACTGCTTTGTCAAACACCAAGCATAAACCTTATGGAATGCATGGTCACCTAACCCCATTTAGAGATTACCTTCAAATTAAGCACATCATCGTATAACAAGAGATCAAAATCTAGGGCTTTCCATTTATCGAATAGTATACTATATTAAATTATCTTAAAAAGAGATCAGTTTGATACTGACCTGTTTCAGAAAATAGAAAAAGTAAAGCTAAGCCATAGAGTCAATCTTCTTTCTCCATAGTAACAATCACATTCAAAACTGCTTTAGCGCTTAAAAAGCCTTCACCTACATTCAGTACTCAAATCCTCCATTCTACTTCATGCACTTTAAGTCTTCTGTTGAACAAATCCTACACAGCTGTTATCACTATAATAATGCATTTTTCACAATAAAATAGCACTGCATTATTTCCTAAAATATAATCAAATAATTGCAGGATATTTTTTCTGCATTATGATGTTTACTTTTTTCCTATAAAATAAAGAGTTCTGTGTTTTGTGATACCTTCATTCATTACTTTAGAAAAAAATCAATAAAAAATATAATAACATCTTCTCTAGTATGATGGAAAAATAAAAATTTTTGAATAAGTAAATTGATCACATATCTGAAGATTACACCATTAAGCATATGTTTACAACTTTAAAGATTTTTGACAAAATCTTTTTAAATAATATATTCACTTTACTGCTTTTGCTTGTACCCAGAAAATGCCGACCATATTTAAGTGAGCTTTTCTCTAGGATGCAAGATTATTAGCATCGATTATAATATTCTCTCATACAGTAATGCTTTCAGATCTGTAAACTCCACTCTACCCTTCTCCATTTACACTAAATGTCCCCATTTTTTTGCCCTGTAAGACATCACTGGCTTTTGCAGAAATTCTTTTCCATCTCCACTTTGTCTAATAGCTGCCACAGTTTATTGCTCTGATTAAGCCTAACCTACTACCTCATATTTTCTTTAGCCAGTTTATGGAGGGTTCAGGAACCTGAAAACCAAGAAAGAATTTACAATCTAAGATCCAAATGTGACATCTATTTTAGGTGGCCAGGAGTTTCTGATGCTTTCATCTAGACTCTCAGCTATATTCTACATGGATGGAGCTGCAAGGCAAGTGACTTCTCTGTAAGTGGTGTGGATATAAATTATTGATAGTTGATAATTTTAGCTAGGGCACTGTGATCAAATTAAGGTGTAAAGACTCTCAGTTGCTCCAAAATTCAAATGTCATTTTATTTGTATTTATGCTTTAAATCTTAGGACCTGAGCAGAAGTTTCACATTATCACTCCCACAACCACACATACACACACGCACACGATGCTAAATTACAAATTTGACAATGTTTGCACCCTTTCAGTAGGGTCGCTATGAACTGGAATCGACTCAAAGGCAACGGGTTTAGTAATGATGACAGAAAGCCATATCAATTTCACACTGGATGATATGCCCTAGTTGTTATCCAACAAGAAAATGAGAGAGAGCAAGTAAGCATTTTATTTTAGGAGGGCTCTGGCACAGAAAGGATGTCACTGAAGAAAGACTGGTTGGCATGTTGCCAGTGACTGTATAAAAAACTGACAGGACTTATAGAAAGGGTGTAATGGCAAATCTGTAACATGCCTTTAAGGGCTATATCAGCAGATGCTAGAAATAATTTGAGAGGAAAGGTTATCTGTTAAAGGACAATTAAATACAAATAAATGATGTCAAATCACTGACCGTTATTGATACAAAATAGGCATGTAATACATAAGGATGGTCAAAATGATAAGCTTTATTTATGATGTTATTTAGTCTCTCCTGACCACCGGATTTGTTTTAGCATGTTCTTAAGAGACCTGTGAGCTCTAGGAAATGTATATTTTATCATCTTGATGGATAAAAAAATACGCATACATACTTTTTTATAGTGTGATAGATGCGTACAATATATAGTCGAATGTTTATATGCATATAAATAAGTATATTAGGATTCATGTTTATAAAATCTATAGTTGGTATGAACAGTAAACATACAAAGTCTGCTAAAAATCTTTATTAATTGTTTTTCTATGAGCACTTCATAGCTCTATGGGCATTTCCACCGGAAGATACTCAGGAGACTTCTAAAAACTAAAGATTCCACACAGACGTGCGTTTGTCTGTGGCAGTTAAAGCAACTATGCTTCCAATTTAAAATCCTTTGGTACAAAGAGTAGGTCCTTAAAACTCACCATCTCTGTCTCAGGGAAGCACTGAAAGCTAACAAATAATATGTTTCATCTAGATTATAAAGTTACTTGTTTTGAAGACTTGCATTTACTAGTTCATGTCCTGTATTTTTTCCATCTTTCCTTTAAGTGAGCTCTGTTGATTATCCTGACACCTGCTGGTAGGGCACAGCTGACTCCAGCCTACTTCTTTCCACAATTCTCTCAAATCAAAGACCTTTAAGAGGTATTTTCCATGACAATTATGTGGTAAGTCACTCAGTTTAAGTATTACAGTGCTTAATGTCTGGCATATCACTTAGGAAACCATGGGAAAAATTTAATAATCACTTCACATGGCAGCCATTTGACTCTTTCCCTATAAACAGGTTTGCTTTGATTGACCAAAATCATTATGTGGGCTATGATAACAAACATACTAGATATCTTCCTTAAAACACAAATGAGAACTGAATAATATGAATGGTTTGTCTTTTATTTGGTTTTCTTTTCTTTTTTTCCACACTGACACCAGTTTTCAGATTACTTAGGAAATAAACCCAAATATATAGAGAGTAGAGCCCTGGTGGAGCAGTGGTTAAGAGCTCGGTCGCTAACCAGAAGGTCAGCAGTTTGAATCCCCCAGCCACTACCTGGCAACCCTAAGGAGCAGTTCTCCTCTGTCCTCTAGGGTTGCTATGAGTCAGAATCACAATGGATTTGGTTTTATATAGAGAGTAAATGGATTAGCTATAATAGAAGGCATTACACTAATTAAATATTTGCAAAATTTACTATCATTTTTTTCTCATTACCTACTAGTTCTGATTTGCTACTGCTTGAACTGAGTTCTGAAGCCTGCATTGTTTTTTTGTTTGTTTGTTTGTTTCTTTTGTTGTTGTTTTTGTTTTTTTTGGCACAGATGCAGTGAACCTACTACATCATAAATCATACTCAAAGCTATTGCACCTGCAAGTGTGTTCAGTAAACAAGTATCAGAATTACTTTCTTAGGCTTTAGAAAACTCTCAGATAAGGGAAGTTTTTAAAATTGTACACAAATGATAACATATACAGCCCGTCTCATTATTCAAAAGCTTTCAGAAGATGAAAAGTTTTTAAAATAAACTGCCTCTAATTAAAAATTTCATCTTAATTAACATCAGTGAAATAAAGACTTTGGACTACCTATCTAGACTCCTGAAAAACTGTCAAACTCATATTTTGTAATGGTATTGAGTCACATGCTATTTTATTTTAGTCATGTATATTTCATCACTTTACTTTATGTTCCTATAATTTTATGATGGAAATATATATACCTAGTGAAAACACAGGCTTTGTTAATATATTTATCAAAAATATCCTAGATCCTTAGTACATATTTAATACCAACATTGCTATCAATATATTTGAGAAAAATACAACAGAGTTTTAATTTAGAGAATACTTCAGCAATGCAATATATTTCCCGGATTTGGAGATCTTCACAACTTCAAGACCAAAGACTGAAAAACATACCATTTTAATTTTTACCACTATTTTTTACTATTAAAAATGTTTTCCAAAAACCATATGTATTTAAACCAAATTACATTTCAATTCCAAGGAAACATTTTAGGAATAATTTTGAAAACCTGTTTCAGGACCAGAGGAAAAAAATGGTGTTACATCATGGCAGTGCTATGACATGACCAAGCTTCTGCATTAGCATCAAATTGTCACAGAACAATACCTTATCTTTGCTTAATTATTATTTTTAATTCAATATTTACAATTATTTTTTAAATGTTTCACCTGGAATCTGAAGTTGGCACTTATTTTTAAGTATAAAATTATTGCTCATGTAAATTTGGCAACGTAGACACTAATGTATAATAATAAGTAACATGAAAAGCTCGTTACTTGAACATAAATATTGCTATAGCAATCAAAGAAGTATAGTGTTATCTGGAGTGAGAGTGTTCAGGTACTAATTTATTCTCATGTAAAAGTAACTAAAAAATCGCCACTGACTTAAAAAAAGGAAATGCAAATGCCAATGATTCATAGTATTTAGGACATGTCTAGCCATTTTTAGACAGTGCCATTTGCTTAAAGACTTCAGGCACAAACTGCAGACACAGGAACAGATTGCATAAGACGTCACGTGCTTGCTGCAACTGTATTCATGTTATTGGATTTTTTAGAGCAACCCATAACGATGAATAATTTAAGAGTTAATAAAATATTCAATCTGACTGATCCATTGGTTTAATTTTAAAATAAAAACGACTACTAAAAGGAGTTACATATCCTGATCAAATCCCACACATTAATGCAGGTAAACTGCAACCCACATACTGGGAAAATACCAATTTCTAAAAGGACATATTAGATGATGCCTTTTCGGCGGGGGTGGGGGCAAAGAAACTTGTCAGTGTTAACACTGGCTTCAGTAAGTTTGCTCAAAGTTTAATTGCAGCTTTCACGCAGGCTGCACTCTGTCTTCTGGAGGGCTGAAGGAGAATAAATTAGAGAGGTGTAAATTTAACAAAAAGAGCTAATGGAGAATGGTCCGTTTCTTTCCTAAAGCCTTCTTTCCCCCCACAGGCTGGCTGAAAAGGGAGAAATCTACTAAAGAATATGCAGTACACAGCTGCTGGAGCATCGTCCAGCAGGAATGGAATGGAAAGCCTGAACAGTATCTCCATCCTTGGATTGTCAGACAGAGTAGTCAGTGCCGTTGGCAAGGTATCTATTGGAGGCCAAGCCCCTGATTGCGGAGAGCCGGCACTCTTCGTGCCCCTAGGCTCCTGCAACCAGACCCAGCGAGGTAAGCGCAACCAGAGATGCTAGACGCACTTTCTTCCCCACCCCGCCGCCCTCCACCTCCGCGCGGGAGCAGATGATAGCGGCGGTGGCACGATGTAGGTGCGTATGAGTGGGTTGAGTGTGTGTGTTTTCGTGGGGGGGGGGACAGAGGCGAGTAACGGAGGAGGAGAGGGGAGTGCCTGCCGTCTCCCTCTTCCCTTTCTACTAAGAGATCAAAGTCGAGAAGGAATCTAGACAGGAGATAAGATAAAGGAAAAATATCGTGATGGGAGCACGGTCTTTTTCATATCGCTGGAGAACTCATGCCAGCAACTACACAGCCATTACCATTCCTTAACCTTCAGTGGAGTGGCTGCGTCTCCCTGATAACTGGAAGGACACTTTGTAAACGCAGCCGAAGCACACACCTACCCACACGCCTACACACTGGGGAAAATAGGCACATTCTAGGAGAGGGAGGGAAGCCGAAGAAATGCGCGGCCATGGAGCTCTGTTGAGAGGACATCCAGGTTATCAAGCCAGCAGCCCCCGACTTTTCGACTCCTGGGGTGAACAGTGGCCCAAGAGTCCACAATTCTCCTCTAAGACAAATAGATGGATAGGTGCATGGATGCATGGCGTAGAATATTTATGCAATGTCTAATCTCAAGGGGATTCCACTTAACGCATTTTTTAATCCAAGTACCGTTTTTAAAGGCACAGCATTTTAAACCTTGTAGTACACTCAGCTCTCCACTTGAAACAGCCTGCGGAGGGTTTTATTACCCTTGGAACCCTCAGAAGGGGCCGCCCGCATCAGTGAGCGCAGGAGGCGCGCAGCTCCAGATCTCCTGGCCTTGTCAGAGTCCCCGCTGCTCCCCTGGCCTTCCCCGACGCCACTTCGGCCCAGGCTTGTCCTAAGAGCCGGGCTCAGACCAAGGCTTGCATTGACAAGTCACACCTTGCAGAGGACCTGAAAGTCGTCACCTATACAACTCAGCAAAAGACCCGTCGAAGTCCTGTATTTATTTATTTAAGATTAGATTATGTATTTCATGCAAGTCATGGAAAGCCCGATCAGACCAGCTCTTACAACTTTTCCCTTCCAGGGCCGGGCTAAGGTTGTTATGCTCGGCACTATCAGCAAGAGTTGCGCTCGTAACCAGAGGGAGTGCAGAGCAAAGCACGAGGCCCACGGGGGATCCTTAGATTATTGTGTGGTCGTTGCTGAGAGCCCTCGATGTGGAGGAGGGAGAAAGGCGAACTGCTAGACCAGTTCCACTTTACCCGCGGCCAAAACTCTTAGCCCCAGTTGAGGAACTCAACTTCAACCCCACGCGAAGAACCGCGCTTGGGGGCGGACGGCCCTGCGGCTCTCCAGCCTCGGTCCGCATCTACCAGATGACATCGCGGGCGCACTCGATTCCTGGCTTGCCCCCCCCCGGCCAACCCCTGCCTGGCGCCCGCGGTGGGCATCGCCTGCATTGCTCAGTGAGGGTTCAAGCGGTGACCCGATGGCTGAGAGAGCAGCGGAGTAGCTGGTTCCGAGAGGGCCGTCCCCTCCCGCCTATCCACCGTCCGCCTCTTTTCTCAGTCTCACCCGGTACCTCTCACCCTCCGCCCTGCTCAGCTTGGCGCACTCCGCTGACTTTTAGAGCACTTTCCCGGGGTCCCCAGGGCGCGCCTCCTTCTCCGCACCGCCCGCGGCGCTCGCTACTCCCGGCGCGCCCCGGGGACGGCCGCGGGCCCCAGCGCAGCGTTTCCCAGGGAACCTCACTCGCCCGCTTCGTACTCAGCAGCCCGAGCCCCGCCGCCTCACCTTTGCAGAACTGGGGGGCACAGAGGCTGAGCCCGACCAAGAGCCAGGCGACCACCGAGCGAGTCATGATCCTGTCTCCCGAACGTGACCCCAGCAAGGCAGGGGTCGTCGCGGAGGGCACTGTCGCCGAGATGGCACCGCGGGGCAGTGGCAGACCCGCCCCTGCCAGAGAATTCCAGATGTCTTCTTCCTGCAGCGCTTCCTTAAATTCTTTGAGAGGGCTGGAAAGAGTGGCGGCCAATCTTTCCTCCTCTTTGCCTGCGCGCCGGCGCTCGGGCGCACGGAGGAGGGCGAGGTTCCTGGAACCGCCGGCCCACTCAGCCCTCTGCTGCGGGTGGGTCCCGGCCGAAGCGAGGCGGGCGGGGCGGGGCGCGGGCTCCCGCGGTGGCTCTGGGTCACCCGCGCGGGCGGACGGACTGACTGGCGGCGGGAGCGCTGGCTTGCGCTGCTCTCGCCGCCACGGCTGCGGGGCTTCTGACTTGGAGAACAATGAAGCGTGAGCAGGCGGGGAACGAGCAGGCGGCGGGGACCGCACTGTGTACAAACAGATGCGGCGTGCATGCGAGCTCGAGCCTCGCAGGCGCGCTCCCCGCTCCCCGTGTGCCCCGCCGCCCTCCCTCTTATCCCCCCTCTCGCCTCCCCCCCATTCTTGTTTTCTCTCTCTCTCTCAAAGCTGGCTCCTTCTGCTGGAAGAGAAAAGGGAGACAACCACCGCCACACCCTGGCACCTGCCAATGTTTCTGAAGTTCTTACATTGCCTATACCGTCTGCACACAGGCTGGCGACTCTAGGGTTAAGGGAAGGGGGCACACTTGGTATAAGAGATTCTCTTGGTTTTCAGCAGTGACTTTATAATTAACCACGTTAAGGATTCCCCTGAAGTTCCGTCTCAGTATATAGCTAGCAAAAGGAAGTTAAGAGATTTTGAAAAGTGGTTCTTGGGGCACGAAGGCTGAAGCTTGAGAGACAGAGCCCTGCAAAGTGAACTGTCCTGGATATCTTAGGAAATGCAACCTAGTCAGCACCCAGACTCTA
Organism: Trichechus manatus latirostris; assembly: GCF_000243295.1. Classification (NCBI taxonomy): domain Eukaryota; kingdom Metazoa; phylum Chordata; class Mammalia; order Sirenia; family Trichechidae; genus Trichechus; species Trichechus manatus. The sequence goes on from NW_004444153.1 coordinate 2,029,274, forward strand.
ACCAGTAAAGACAGGGCTACTCTGCAGTTCAGTCTGCACTTTAGTTAGTTCTTGGGCTGGGGAGGGCGCATTTCTTCACAGGGGCAAAAGGGCGAAGGCTGATGGCAAGCCAGTAAAAGACACCGGTTAAGCCGACAAGTGTTTCAGATGAAAAATTGTGGGGCTAATTTGGGAAGGGTGCAAGAAAATAGAAGGCCAGGTCAGATTCTTAAAGCTCACTAAGGGGGATCAAATTTACTTGCTACCCATCAAAAACAATAAAGGAACCGGTATTAGAGTTGTTTGCAGTGAAAGCGGTTGAACCAAAAATACAGCCTATGGCTTACAATAATGTTTTCTCCTGTTTTTTGGTTAGAACGATTGCTTACTGTACGTGGATTCAACTCTGTTCCTGCAGTTGCAGGCGCCAATATGGAACACGGCTCTTTTTTTCTTTTTAAATTTCTCCTAGAGAGGGAGGTGGTAAGACAGACAGAAACAGAAGAGACCCTGAGGAAACAGTCTTGAAGGCAAGTAGGTGAATGGAGAATTTACTAAGGAAAAGATAACAGTGATCAAATGGTCATGCAAATTCACCTCTGTTTGCTGCCTTGAGCCCTTTATACTTGAATTTCTACCTTCCTTTTCTGGAATTTGAAGTGAGATGAAGGATGCAAGTGGAGATGGAAAAGTTAATACTACATACTCCTAGCCAGGAGCTAAGGCATTATATCACTGGCAAAAAAAGAAAAAGAAAACAACAAACTTTCAGAACAGAATTTGTTCGGATCCCAGGTGGGGTTGGAGGGTTAAAAAAAAATTACTTTGCAAAGGAAAGAAAGAATCATAATTTTACTGTCTATTTTTATGCTAAAAGCCCTGGATGTTAGAATAAGACAGCACTGTTCAGAGTTGTAGCAGAGTAGCTTCCAAAAAACAAATTCCCATTTTCTCGTACATCATTATTACTGAATTTTGGAAGTATGCTTTCAGTTATATTGTGACATGTTCATCATAAAATACCTTTTTAATATTTTGAAATGAAATGTCTATCTTTAGTTATAAGGTATTATTTCTAAAGGATAAGTACTAAACCTCAAAATGTGCAATCCTCACAATTGTTACTATGCTTGAGCCCATTGTTGCAGCCGCTGTGTAATAAGCATGTTAGGAATTTTTTTTTTTTTACAGCAATGTATGTTACTAACAATTTATCTTTCTATTTTAATTTAAAGAATACTTATTTTTTCACAACTCCAGAGGGCATAATACTACATTAAAATGCATATTCTATGCCCAAATACCTGGAGAGGTGACAGTAAATGGCATTCTGCATTACCTGGTAGATACATTTTGAAAGACATTGCATGTTAGATGCCTCTACATTCTTAAATCCCATTTTCCAATCTAAATTTGATAAATGGTCTTGAATCCATAGCTCATTGTGCACAATTACATTTTTTTTTTTTTTACCCCTTATTGATAATGATCATCTACCAATAAGCCTTTCCTTCTGAGGGTTCCAGGTACTTCACTGTATTTATATTTATAGGACTCATTTCACTCTTACTAAACCCATATATAGTTCTGCAGAAGTGGAATATAAGACATGTTAAAAGACCACAAGAAATAGATCTTTTTAAAAAGTTAGAAAGGACAACACTCCTTTATGAATCTTCTACCTCATATAAAGTGCTAAGGAGCCTTTACTAATCATGTATGATTGAGCCTACCGTTTTATAGCTTCTCCAAATATGTGTCTAAATTGCCAAAAAGGAATCTATACATCACTTGAAGACAGCTTATCCCGAATTGTTTTCCAGGCCTACTTTTCCCCAAGATGTTAATAGGTTCCTAAAAAGAAAAGAAAAAAGAATTCCACAGTCAAATAATTTTGGAAAATATTTCATATTAGAGCAGCCTCTTGGACATGCATGATGAATATTAAAAACTTCGAAGATAGTGTGCTTAAGAAAGTTTTCCAACAGTGTTTATTCCATCATTTTGCAAACTTTTATTTATTTATTTATTTTTGGTATGAGAAGATTTTTTTCTCAAAATAACTTTTAGCATGTTGTAGATTTAGTGCTATAAGATAAAAAAATAAAAAACCTTAGGACATGTTGCCTTAAAGTAGAAAAAAAGTTTCAGCAAAACAAGCTAAACTAGGCATTGTGGAAAGTTTATTTGTCTTCCAGAATTATTCTTACTGGTTATGAGTTTGGATTATGGGATAGGACATATATGAATTGGAATTCTTTCTCTACCAATATAAATGGCAAGTGGCAAATCAGCTAATTGCTAAGTAATTACATCCATAAAATGGAGTTAGTCATAGCACTGAACTCATAGTAGTAGGCTGGAAAAGGGCTTAGCACAGTACCAGGCACACCATGATGATAATAGTGATGATGAATGAGAAGATCTAATAATCATATACAGAATCCAAAAAGAATGTTCCTCAATAGCTAATTATCTCCACTCCTCCCCCACCGCATTAAATTATCTTTATAATGTTTAACATTCCTTTTAATTTATCCAGCATTAACACTAAAGGCAGCATATCTTATTATCTCTGTAATTATTGAATGGTATCTTAAAATGAAATGTATACAGGAAGAATCAGATTATTGTATCAAATTACACTATTACTATTAATTTTTTTATCACATTGTATTTTTATGCTTTGTTTTTCATCTTCAAAACATAAATTTATTTAATATCTTTGGATATTAAACCTTAAATCAAAATTAAAAATTTGATTTCAGTCCTGTGAGACCCAACACAGAGAACCCAGCCAAACCCACCTGGGCTTTTGACCTACAGAACTGTGAGCTAATAAATTTGTATTGCTTTAAACTTGTAAATTGGTGTTAATTTGCTATATGTATCAATAGAAAACCAATAGAGTAGGTCACTGTTACCAGCCCCTTTTTCCAGAGAAGGAATAAAGCAGAGTGGTTAGGTAAATTGTTAGCTAGCCCAAGCTTTCAAAATTAGTAAGTTTTAGAGCCAGCAACTGAACTTAAAGTTTGATTCTAGAGTCTACTACACTCTGCTGCCAACAATTATGGAGGATCCACTGTACGCTAAACACTAGTGCATTTTTACATGTATTTGTTTTACTAATCATCTCAACAGCCTTTATAAGGTAAATATTATTACTTCCGTTTTACAGTTGACAAAACCAAGGATCAAAACATTTAAGTAGACTGCCAAGATCAAAATGGCAGTAAAGGATGGAGCCAGGGCCTGAGCCTTGGTCTGATTCCAGAAACAATTTTCATATGTATTATGTTGCAGCACCTCTTTAGACAGTCGTCTAAGTTTATTTATTTATATTTTTAATTTAAGTAGCTGTAATTTTAATTGTCATTTTTTGTATACTCTATGTTCTCTCTGAGTTTATTGCGTTATTTTAGAATATAGGTTACTTGAATGAGTCGAAAGAGTATTTTTAAATTCTTTAATATATTAGCATATCTCATAACCTTTTTTTCATATTCCCCTTAAGAGCCAAGATAAATCTTTTCTCCAGCCCTCTGCTCATGTTTTTTATCCCCACCTCAAATGCCTTCTTAAAATCCTACTAGCTGAATTTCAATCTTCCCACAAACAGCCCTGAATTATTCCAGCGCCACAGACCCATCGTTTCTTAGAATTACCACTGCTTTGCATTGTTCTCTAATTGTTTCATTGTGCTAGCCTTATCTTTCCAAAGAATTATAAGTGGTTCTTGCTGTTTAGATAACCGCATGCGTTAAACATAGCTGAGTGTTAATTCGAAACTTCCTCAATCCTCTCTGAACACTAAGGAAAATTAATTTTTAAGACTACAAGCTTTATACCAAATACCTAGTTCCAGCATTTCCCTCCTTGATCCTCTGATGGATGCCATTTACAGACTCACCTTCAGAGTCTGACTCTGGTGAGAGGAATTTCTGGTGCTTCTAATTCTTTCCCTCCAGTTTCTGTTAAACATGCCTATGTTTCTGCTCAACGCATTTCAGTGACTTAGTTTTTAGCTTCTTAAAATATTGTTGAATAATTAATACAAGTACATAATAAAAGTTCAAAAGTTGCAAGAGGGTGTACAGGGAAATAAAAGTTTCCTTCCTAATGAGATTCCCTCCTTACACAGAATTGCCACCCCAGGGGCAACCACTGTTCCCCCTTGCCCTCGAGTAATTCTAACTCATAGCGACCCTGTACGACAGAGTAACACTGCTCCCTAGGTTTTCCAAGGCTGCAAATCTTTACAGAAGCTGACTGCCACATCTTTCTCCCTCAGAGCAGCTGGTGGGTTCAAACAGCTGACCTTTAGGTTAGCAGTCGAATACTTAGGCACTGTACCACCAGAGCGCCTTGCCAACCACTGTTAAATAGTAGCTATTGTTTGTGTATCTTTCTGAAGATATTCTAGATATATACAAATATATACATAGTTATACACACACACATACATAAATATATTATGTATACATATATATGTATGCATATATACTTTTCACAAATGTTACTAAATTATATAACCATTATGCATCATGCTTTTTTTACATATATATATTTTTGAAATTGTATCAAGGGTTGTATAGTATTCAATAGTATTTTTCTACTGTAAATCCTTTTTGATGGACATTTAAGTTGCTTCCAATCTTTTGCTATTACAAGCAATGCTATAATGAACAGACATGTGTACAAGATAAATTCAGTAGGTTAGATTGCTTGAAGTTGCATTGTTGGTCAGAGGGTATGTGCATTTAAAACTGTGATAGATATTGCCAAATTGCCAACCATAAAGAACGTATGAATTCATACTTCTACCTATAGCACATTAGAGAGCTTGTCTTCCTACATCCTAGCCAATACAATGTGTTAGCAGTCTTTGGTGTTGTCATTCTGACAGATTAAAAGTGGTATTTCATGGTTTTGGACATCTATTATTATGAATAATTTGAGCAACTTTTCACATATTTAAAAATAATCTGTATTTTCTTTATGTGACCTGGCATTTTCATGTCTTTTATTCTTTTTTCTATTGGATTGTTGAACTTTTCTTATTGAGCTGTAGGTTCTCTGCATATATTAAAGAAATTAGCCCATTGTGTGCCAAATTTACCTTAAACAATGTATCCATCTGGTGTTTGTTCTTTAACCTACTTACAGATGTTTTGTTTGATTTTACTGTTCTAAAATGTTTTTTATTTTGGGTGATGAAATTTATCCATCTGTACTTTATGTTTTCTATGTTGTTTTTTCCCCCCCTAAGATATGCTGTCACCATTCTGAGTATATAAACATATTCTCATATTTTCTTACAATACTTTTATGGGTTTTGTGTTTTCATGTGTGTGTTTAAAATTCTTATCCAACAGATTTTGATTTTTGTATAAACAGCTGATATGGATCTTACCCTTTTCCCCAAAAAGCTTTCAGTTATACCAAAACATTTTGTTGACTAATCTATGTCTCTTTCACTGGTAAGACTTGCCAACATAGCCACATACTAATTTTTCCTATACACCTACTCCTTACTTATCGACTATCTCATTATCTGACATTTAGCATTTCTGACAATCGTAAAAAATCCACTATCCAGCTATTTTTGTCCATTAATGATGTACATCTGGCAGTAATGAACGCCAAGGCGCAAGGTGAGAGTAACACTGGTTGTGATGGTTAAGATTATGTGTCCACCTGGCTGGGCCATGATTCTCAGTGGTTTGGAAGTTATGTAATGATGCAATTTCACGGTTATATAATGATGTAATTTGTCAGTTATGTAATGATGTAGTCATCCTCCATTTTGTAATTTGATGTGGTCATCCTCCATTTTCCTATAATGCCAATTTTCACATAACGACCTGGCCTTTGGAAACTAACCATGTCGATAAGTGAGGAGTGGGTGTATTTTTGGCTCTGCTGGTGCCCTTATTGATTGTTTCCTTGGCATATCTATTCATGTGCCAGAACCATACTCTTTTAATTATTGTTGATTTAATATCTGCTAGATGACTAAGACACATGCGAATATCCCTAAGCCTTTGGATACCTTCTTCTATAGTATAGTATAGATGACTAGTGCTGCTGTAACAAAAATACCACAAGTGGATGGCTTCAACAAACAGAAGTTTATTCTCTCACAGTCTAGTAGGCTAGAAGTCCAAGTTCAGGGTGTTGGCTCCAGTGGAAGGCTTTCTCTCTTTGTCGGCTCTGAAGGAAGATCTTTGTCATTAGTCTTCCCCTGGACTAGGAGCTTCTCCGTGCAGGAACCCTGGGTCCAAAGGATGCAGTCTTCTCCTGGATCTTGTTTCTTGGTGGTATGAGGTCTGTATGTCTCTCTGCTCACTTCTCTCTTTTATATCTTAAAATAAATTGGCTTAAAACACAATCCAATCTTGTAAAGTAAGTCCTGCCTCATTAACATAACTGCCACTAATCCCATCTCATCAAAATCATAGAGATAGGATTTACAACACATAGGAAAATCACATCAGATGACAAAATGGGGGACAATCACACAATACTGGGAATCATGACCTAGACAAATTGATAAACGTATTTTTTTGGAGACACAATTCAATCCATGGCAGTACTCAAGTTTTCTTTTAAGTTCCTGTTGTTAAGTTTCTACTTATGTATTTTACCTTTTTCTGTAAGTACCTGAGTGAATTTTTTATTATATTTTTATAACTTTTATGTTTTTAAGAATTTGTTTTACGTTTATACAAAGGTTATTAATATATGTGTGTGTGTGTATTAATGTTGTACCCAGTCTTTTTTATCAAAGTCTGTTACTTTTTATATTAGTTTTTCTACTGATTCTTTTGGGGTTTGCCTCCTATTTTCATACTTCCTGTTTCTTTTTTCAGTCAAATTGTCATAACCGATACTAATTAAGGGCTAAGTAAATGGACGTGCTTGTTTTGTTCTTGAGTCTAATGCGACAACTCCACTGACCCTTTGTGAGCACTACACCTGTCCTCTCGTCTCGTGTGCCCTGTGCAGGTACTACAACCATTTTCTATGTATTTTGACCTATCAGCATTTATTGTAAAAATAATTTTAAGGAATGCAGACATTGATACCAAAATAGGAAGGAATTAAGTATTTATGAATGTACAGGATAGGATAAAAGAAAAAAAGAAGACTAGTTTCTTTAATAGAAAAGAAAGAGGGCTTATAAAAGTTCAGCAGGTTGGAGGTCCTAAACTTTGAGGTAGTATTTAACAGAAAACTGAACTCAATGTCTCCTGATTTAAAATAAGACAATAATAGCAACTTTCACACCCACCATAACAGTAGCTATTTAAATATATGTTTAACTGGATTAAAAAAAAAAAAGTCATATAATGAGAACCCAAAACACAGTCTTGGAGTATTTTCCCCTTTATCTAGTTTTTATTGGCATTTCTCTCCCTTTTTCTCCACTTTATAGCACTGCTAAAATTTGAACCAGAGATTTATTTATTTAAGATGTGCCAAACTTCTGGGTTAATGTTTCAAGCACAGGACAAGATATGAACCTAAATTAAATCTAAATAAAAAAGTGTATACTATTCATAAATAAATGTCAAAATTATGAATAGATAAGATCCTCTTAGATTTTCTTGATTCAATAAAGGGCTGCAACTTAAAAGAAAAAAAGCTGTCAATAAAAAATCATCTGATTTCACAATTGCCATTTTATGGAAGAAAAAGATAAAAAATTAAGATGGAATATATTTTAAAATATGGTATTTTGTCAAATGATATGTAAAATATGTGGTTTATATCTTCAACCGTGAGGAGAGTAACATTTGATTTCAAGTGTTTAATATTGATATCAATTATATTAATCCTTTCTGTAGATAAAAGGATCCTAGGATATTTTCCGTAACATGTATGTATAGTAATTTTTAATATTTCGTTAAAATAAAATAATATGAATGTCTCATATCAGAGTTATAATTTTTCTTAAATTATCATTGTATTATTATATGAAACTTTGAATAAATGTTTTAAATTCATACAATTCTTGAGAAACAGTAATGTCTATATTAAAACTGGGAGGATGAAAGAGATATCATAGCCCTTACCATGAAGAAAATTATAGTATCTCAGTCTCATGTTTGTGAGAGTGATCAAAGCAAAAATGATAATTTCTATCAAGTGATTCTTTATAACATTTAAAAAATATAATGACAGCATGCCTTTTTGCTTTATTTAGTGATATGGGGATTAACATAGGGAAGCTTTCATTTTCAAGAAAAAATAATATAAAGCATATAAAAGAGACTATAATGTGAAATGCACCTTTGCCTTGTTAAATCCTTAGAGAATTCAGAGCTTTCTGATTCAATTCACATGATTATAATTTTCTTAAGAGTATATGTATGCAACCTGCTATGTAATGCAATTTGTTATCTAATATATAGTGAAATGGGTATTGTAAACCAGAAGGTTATTAATTATATAGTCAAAATCCATGGCAATATGGAACTTTGCTATCATCAACAAATAAAATGGAAGGAAAATAATTTTTTATTTTCATTCACCCTTTTATTATGAGGAATACATTCTTGAATGTGTTTTGTATAAAATAATTTAATGAAAAATTAACGTGAATTTGAAAGTAGAGATTACAAATCAATGTAAAATCTTTTTTTTTAAATTATTTAGAAGATCCCTTAGATATTGAAATTGGACATGAGTAAACTAAAAGTACATCAAAATGGAAGATATATACACTTTTCAAAAAGTTTTAAAATAACATTTGCCCGCTTTTTAAATAAAATTAACAGGGATATTGGTATGTCAACTCTAATCCTTTTATGAGTAGGAGACATCATAATAGTGTCTAGGATGAGGAGTGGAAACATTTCTAGTTTTGCCTTTGATGATCTGACTCAGCATCAGCTGAAAACACCCTTGCATTATTTTAGCATTTTTCTTTCCCCTGTTAAATAATGTGTCACTCTGGGCTATGACCTGAACTGGTGACTTAGTTCTGTCCAAGACTGCCTGGGGACCTTGGAGAATGAGGAAAAATACCAGGAAGTTTTTTCCTTAGAAAAACCTTGGTTTTGATAAATTAAGTGGCTAGACCTCTGATTCACACCTTTTAGCCACTTTGTTTTAAATAAAAGGAGTTGCTAGGCTCTTTACTTTCTATATTTTTTAACCACAGCAATTCTTTTATTGTTTTACCGTTTTCTGTACTTACATTATTATTGTTGATCATAAAATTTTTCTTAGCTTTTCAAATTTTTATACCTTCAAATGCAGAAGAATAAGCTTATGAATTATCTGAATAGCTCACATTCCTAGCAGAGGAAATTGGCAGTCCTTTTGTTTCTAATTAGTTCAGCAAAGTCCTTTTTAAAGCTTTAAAATGGATCTCCATTTCAGTCCCAGATGGCACCTTTGGCCTAAGAGACAGTTAGGGGAGGAAGCAGATAGCACCAACCTTAAATCTCTGCTCCTGGATGTCACTGGAACTGCTGGCTGAGGATTCCTTCCCATGGGAGCAATAAGTACCAACTCACAGGCAGCTTAGAGTAACAACCGGAGTATCCTTGCTTTCTAATTTCTAAGATCGCTCAGTCCTTCATAAAGGAATTCATGAATTAAAGATAACTTTCGGACAGTGACCAAGCCACTCATTCGACCCTTAGTATGGGGTGAAAAGGAAATCAGAAGTCATGGTAATTCCTTTGTAGATATATATCTAAAAATAACCATTCCACAAAATGTCTTATAAGCTGCAAATGTTCTGTCAGAATTCCTATTTTATTCTGAAGTTTTAAGATGTTTCTTTTTGTATGGTTTCTTCCTTCAGCCATATGAATTTATTTTCCCTTGAACCAAATATTTAATAAATCCACAGATTTAAAATTTCATCCTTATTAAACATTAATTCTTATATAAACTTGAGATTTTGCATAATTTTTATTTTCCCCCCTCTTTGGTATAATTTTTATGAATTTCTAATACATTTTAATATCTACTAGGTTAAGAAACAGTTCTTCAGAGTCCTACTTGCTATTTTTACATCCTTACTTCAATAGATGAACTTAGATGTCTTTTTTTAAATTAAAATATGTCCCTTTGAAATTTGATGGATTCACTTTAATTGTATAGGTCAATGGAAAATAGCTCCTATCTTACAGAAGTATTTCATTTGATCTGAAATACGTCTTTCTACCTATTAGCTTTTTACATATCCTTTGATAAAGTTTTGTGGATCCTCTCTTTTTCTCTCTGTTTCAAATGCCTATTATTACATTTGTTCAAAATACTATAAGATATTTGTTTGCACTGTGAATTATACCTTTTTGCCATTATGTTTTCTTTTAAAAACATTATTATTATAGGTGAAAATATACACAGCAAAATATACATTAATTCAAAAATTTCCATGTGTACAATTCAGTGACATTGATTACATTCTTCAAGTTGTGCAACCATTCTCATTATCCTTTTTCAAATTTTTCCACCATCATTACTATAAATTTACTGGCCCCTGTCTTAGGCTGGGTTCTCTAGAGAAGCAAAACCAGTAAAGTGTATAAATATATATATAGAGAGAGTTTATATCAAGGAAACAGCTCACGTGATTGTAGAGGCTAGAAGGTCTCAAGTCCGTGGATCAGGGTAGAGGCCTCTCCCAAGTCACACAGCTGCAGAAGCTGGCAAACCCAAGATCAGCAGGTCAGAGAGCAGGGCTGCCACTCACCAGCTATGCAGATCGATCAATCCCGGGTTCGGCAGATAAGCTGACAGCTCAAGTTCCAAGAACGGGAGATGAGACGACAGGAAGCAGCTGCAGGATCCAGAGAGAGCAAAAACCCAGAACATCTGCTTATATACAAATGCAGGCCACACCCCCAAGGAGACTCCCTTTCATCTGATTGGCTACTCACAGTATATTCAATCATGGGAGAGATTACATTAAAACACGGAGAATCATGGCCCAGCCAAGGTGACACACAATCTTAACCATCACAGCCCCAAAACTTCTCATCTAACCTATTGTCAATTTGATCACATATAGATAATTCTTTAAAACAGCACGAGGCTCAAAGCAGACATTCTTTACTAATTATGCTAAACTATTTTTTGGTTTAAAATTAACCTCAAGTAATAGTTTCAATTGAAGGTTTGAAGATTATCTCCGGGCAGTAATTTTGGGAGGCCATCCAGTCTCAATGACTCCAGAATGTCTGAATTTCATGAGAATGTGAAATTCTGTTCCCCGTTTTTCTCCCTGTTTATCACGATTCTTCTATAGAATCTGATCAAAATGCTCAGTTAACTGTAGCCCACCACCGTTCAGTTCTTCTGGTCTCATGGCAAAGGAGGCAGTTGTTCCTGGAGGCGAATAGACGTGCATTCCAGTTCTTCCTCTGATTCCTGACTCCTCTTCTTCCTCTGCTGCACCAGGTGAATAAAGACCAACGTTTGTACCTTGAATGGATGCTTGCGAGCTTTTAAGACCCCAGGTACTACATAATGAACTAGGAGGTAGAAAAAACTAAAAACGATATAAGGCCAATTGACTGGGATGTCCCACGAGTAACATGTTTTTAAGTGATTTTTCCCCCATATATTAGAAAGCTATCGTATTATATAACTTGTCATCCTTACGAACACCTTTGGTTCTGCCAGTTTTTCTTTAAGCCATTGTTTTCTTCTTGCAAATAATTATATATGCAAACAATTTTTTTTTTTTTTTACATTGTGGAGGAAGATACGTTAAACCATTTTGTATCAATCTTTACAGAGTAGTGAGTCTGTTCTTAAGGCGGTTTAAGCAGTTTTGCAGTTAAGAGGTCTAACAAAGGAAGTTAATTTCTAGGTTGATTTTTTTCTGCTTTTAAACGCCTGGCGAAGTAGAAAAGAAAAGCAGAAGAGGGGAAAATGTGTCAATGTATTCCCAGGAAACACAGAGAGAAGTATTCCTCTCTGAGGTTAAGGATGTCCTGATGGAAAATTGCTAACTTCTGGGTAACTGGAACTTAGGAGGATTCCCTGGGTGGTAGAAAGTTTAATGCACTTGGCTGCTAACAGAAATGTTGGAGATTTGAGTGCTCCCAGAGGCAATTGGGAGGAAAAACCTGGCTATCTACTTCTGAAAAATCATCCTTTAAAAACTGTATGGAGCACATTTCTACAATGACACGCATGAGGTTGCCATGAGTTGGGAACTACTTCATGGCAACCAATATATATGTATACATTAGGAAGAAAGTCCTGGCGATGTAATTCTGAAAAATCAGCCAATAAAACCCCTAGAGATTGCTACCTTCTGAACCAGTTGTGCATGGGATCATCATAATTTGGGGGAAATTTGATGTCAGCTAACAACAACATTCACACCCACACATATATATACGTATAGAAGCACAGAGTACACACTGGAATGGGAGAGGTTGGAGAGAACTCAGAAGGAGGCATTGTATGATCCTAGAAGGAAGGGAAGTAGAAAAGTCGGCAGAAGTTAAGAAGTCAAATACCTGGATAGTTTATCACAAAAGCAGAAATCTCAGACTCCATGAAACTCATGCATCCACAAGAGGAGATCTTTAAAAAGTTTTTTTAAAAAAATTAGACATTGTGGGTATTGTCTCCTTTCATTTGCATTCTAAAAATTCAAGGTTTCATGAATTATTTTTTGCTTCTGAAACTTCACTGTACAGAATGTCTCCATTAAGAATTCTTGCAGGTGGAAGTAATGGTTGTCTAGAATAATATGCTTTTATTTCCTTCATAGTGAATGTGTCAAGTGAAGTTTGATTCTCACTAAAAGAGTGGCAAAAGTACTATGGATATATTCCTTAGGATTAATAGGAAGCTGTTTTTTTGTTTGTTTGTTTGCATTTACTTGAGCTACCTCTCAAAAAATATACTAACAATAAGTGGTCTAACATTATTTCCTATTTTCCTTGATTGGAACATCACCTAATACTATTTTTACTAATTAAATTTTCTCTTCAATCTGTCTCTCTGATCAATTCAACAATGAATCTTGTCCTAACAGCAGTGTGACCCGTGACAAGCATTAACAGTTCCTTTGTCACTTAGCTTTATTTTCCTCCTCATTTATTCTGAGAACTACTTAAGTTTTTTTAGGGTGTTTGGTTTGATCTCATCCTCAATTAATATCCCTCTTACCAGTAATGAAGTCTAAGCATAGGGCATTCAATTACTGATCAACTCTTTCACTATACAAATATTAAATTATCATATACTATGTCTCAGGTATTATGCCAAACAGTTTCTTCTAAACCAGTGAATTTAAGCTTGTGAAATGCCAAGATATACTTGTCTTTACCAGGGCTAATGTACAGACCAAATATTCCAGTAAGTTCTTATCCTGACTAAATTTACCAGCATACATCCCCACTACTCCACATATACTCATAATGCTGATCTGTCAGGACTACATATTCACTTGAACTGAAGAAATATTAGAGCCCATTGACATCACAGACAACATAGTTTGATAAGGAAACCAGAGCCCGGGTAAATCCTGGAATTCTCTGTGAACACCTATCTAATCTATTATTTTAAATGATCAAACTAAATGCCTATCATGCTGAGGCAAGCCAAATATAGAAGTGAAGACATTAAGGGTAATGGCAAATTGGAAAATGCATGCCCATCCAGAGAAGAGCAGCTCCTCAACTACAGCCAATTGTTACCTTGTGGAATTATGGGCTCAGTGTAGCCATTCCTCAATTTTTCAAAAACTAAATTTTAATATGAATTTTCCAATTTGTAATGTACAGGAGTAACAAAATATTTCTGCAAATCAAATAAAGTAAATACACCTCTAGTAATTCACTAATTTTTGAAGGAAAAAAGGGAAAGGTATTCCATTTGAATAACTGAAAAAATAAGTTAGAAAATAAAAGCTAATTTTCTTGAATATCAAACCACCGAAAATAGAAAAAATTAGGTCAATATTTTAATCTAATTTTTGTATAAGTAAGATTTTAAAAATAAAACTAAGGAAAAGTTAGAGACCAATTTTTATCTCATAAAAATTAAAAAAATTCTGTGCATAAAAAATTATAAAGGATAATTAAATCATAAACATCAAAGTAGGAAGAACATCTCCAAGAGATGACTGACTCAAGTACTACTAGTGGGAATGTTGTTTCCACCTTTCTAAGAAGGAATTTAGTAATATGCATGAGGGACCTTAAAAATAAATACAAACGTTGACCTAGTAAAACAATTTCCAATCCTAGCAAATTTGAAACCTACTACACAGGAGACTGACAATGCATGCTTATATCTGAAAAATACTATCATTCTTTTCAAAACTCTTCATGTGTATTTTAACACTTAATCTATTCTCTCCATACATGAAATAAGAAAAGTCAAAGACAGACAAGAGTCTATGTTGTTATCATCAGCCTTTTTCTTCCCCCTGCTTGTGTTGATGAGTGATACCAGGAGTAGATCTATGTATGTGGGATCTGATGCTTATACAATGTTACTAGCCCTCTCTAAGAAAAATAATACCAAAAAACCAAATCAGTTGCCATCGAGTTGATTCTGACTCACAGCGACTCTATAGGACAGGGTAGAACTGACCCATCAGGTTTCCAAGGCTGTAAACACTTACGGGAGCAGACTGCTACATCTTTCTACCTCAGAGCAGCTGGTGGGTTCAAATCAATGATCTTTCAGTTGGCAGCTGAGCGCTTTAACCACTGTACCACCAGGGCTCCTTAAGAAAAATAATACAAAACCCTAAATATGTGAGTATTCATTTAGAGTGACAAAAATTATTTTTAAATTTACAAAAGCTGAGAATTATCTCAGAGTTGCAAACATGACAAAATAAAACATTTTCAATAATTAACATTTTTGGCACATCTCTTACAATATTTTCTCAGTTTTTTTAGGATATACACTTTTTGATCACCTCTTCATTTAACAATTTGTTAGCATGTATGTCTATGGAGAGACTAGAAAGATAGTTGGACCTTTTCTTTAGCATGATTAATAAATTTTTTTTAAACTAGTAGTTTAGTTAAATTTATGTATGTTTCACCACTCAGATTCAGTAGCCATAAACTTTTAGAATTGGTATTAAATTTCACAAAACTCCATCAGATTTCTTCTATAAACAAAGTGTAAGATTTTAAAGAATGTTCCACAAGCTAGCTTCTGGATATCTATACTTCAAACTCTGTTTCTACTCCACTATCTTTGTACTGTTGATGCTGGCTGCCTTCATGTGCTCTGGCCTTGTATTTTACTATTACAGTTCTGGGTTAGTCAGCTCAGTGGATGGTGGGAGGGTCATTGCTACACTACAACAGTGAGTGATTACTTAGTATAGGTAGAGATGATAGCAAACCATAAGACTATATCCCACTTTATCCCAAATAATGTATCCCCAACTCAACTTTTCCATTATTAAAACCAAAAAATCAAACCCGTTGCCATCGAGTTGATTCCAAGTTTATAGCGACCTTGTAGGACAGAGTAGAACTGCCCCACAGGGTTTCCAAGGAGCAGCTAGTGGATTAGAACTACTGACCTTTTGGTTAGCAGCCATAGCTCTCAACCACTGTGCCACCAGGGCTCCTATCCCATTATCAGAGTTCCAGAATTTTCTACAAGAGGGAGTTGGATTGGAAAGAGATAGTGATTGCAATACTTCTGCAAATTTTATAAAAGTATATGAACGTATGAACACATTGCCAGGTTCCTCCCAGGGCCTTGGAAGGGCCTGGTGCAAATGAGAGGCCCTGAAACTTAAGCTTCATAAGCATCAGAATAAATCCATCTCTAATGAGAACTAAGATAAACTTGTAAAATTGCTCTGTCATTTCCCAGAAGAAATAAGTCATTTGCTCAGTAATATGAGCTGTACCCTGAATTTTCTGTAAACATTTTGAAACAAAAATGTAGACTAAGTGAGGAACTGATGCTAGAGAGCTAGATATTCTGGTTCATGGCGGGCACCATGTAAACCACGCACATGTCTTAACAGATGAACAAATATAAGTCTTATTAAAGAGGAATGAAAACTTTACTCTTTTATTTATCAAAGTTTTGTTTCCAATAACTAATTAGTGTTAATAGGCTTAATATATGTAAATATCTGATTGATTGATTCAATAATGTCACTCCCAGAAATGAATTACATGTGACCTTTACTATTGTAGCATAGAAAAATATTCACTTATACAGGAAAATAATCATGATTCAATGAACATAAAAGTAATTTTCAAAATTAACTCAATATCATGATTTTTGTAAACATTTGCTCGTAGCTGAATAAGGAACATTTCAGAAGGTTTTCATCAAAATGCTAGCAAAAGTTATCTCTAAGTATTTTTAAATTTAAAAATACTGTTATTTAAAAATTTTCAACAATGCATATATTGCTTTTTGAAATATGTTGTACAATTATAAAACTATTTTTTATTTTTTAAATAATAAAATATATGATGTTCAGCATGCCAGTCACAAAATAATATAAAGTTGCATACAGTAGAAACCCATGTGGTTCATATAATCCTCCTGTTATTGTCTTATTTTTATATAAGTTATTTGACTCCAGCATCAGTTTTACAGTATTTCTATACATCTTGATAAGCCTGTGGGTTTTCTACTTTTTTTTTTTTGAGCTAAATCTTGATGAAACAGATGATAATCTGAGGCTTACCTGCTATTCTGTGAAATCCCCCTGAGTTTGTAATAAAGGCTTCATCTCTATCTAAAATATGTGTCAAGAGTGGATAAGTGAAACTCTTTTTAGAAACAGAATAACATATTTCACTCATTATTTGTGTGAAAGTGTTCATTTATTCCTTTTAATGTGAAGAATACACCAAGACTCCTAGTAAAATAATGTGGTTTTTTGTTTTCAAAGATAAAGAAAAGCAGCACACTTTTGAATTTAAAAGGTAAGTGAATAAAATAGCATACCCCAAATGGAGCTGTGCTAGTGTAGTTCTCTTATTATCTCTATAGATTTTATAGTTTCTGTAATGTGGGATTGTTTATGAACATGATGTCACTAATCTTTGAGATGGTGTAACTGGTGTGACCTGCAGAGTTTTACGGTTCAATTTATCTTTGATATAGATGTGTGGGATTTTGGGGCTATCAGCTATCCTGTGAAAAGAACCTCTTTTGCTACTTCCCTTTGGCACTAAATTCTTGTTTCTAATCCTTCAACACATTTTTTATTGAGTTCCTATTTTTGTAAAAGACAACATTCTGAGGGTAATACAAAGAAATATAAGAATCACAATCTATCCTTTGACAGCTCACAGTCTGTGTGTGGGAGAGGGGGAAGAGGCTATAATATTTGAAGATAATTAGGAGTATGATGCAGTAAGAAGAATTTACAAATATGTAGTTCAACGGTGAATATTGAGAATTTTGTTGTTGTCATTTTGGTGCTTTTTTTTTGCTTATGTGTTTTTACCAGGAGGAAAAATTAATAGTTGAATGTCTGTAGCTGAGAGAGAGGGTAGGGCACTGAGTAACATACCATGCGTGTCCATAATATGGTGGTGGTATAGACTATAGAGAGCGAAGAAGCGGGAAGGAAACACCAATTTCTGAAAGACTCAGAGATTATAACTGAAAAAAATTTGGTGAAGACTGAGCTATTAAAGCTTCAAAAATTTATTTGAACATTTTTCAGTTAGTTTTGGTCTCTAACTTGTAGCTTACCAAACACTCAACTCATGTGGGAAATTATTACTTATCTGATTAACATCCAAGCATCTTACACAATCCAGCTATGGCTAGATTCAGGGGATCAACTATTGTTATCAGCACTGGCTTTCTCACTATCTCTTGGTTCCGCCTGCCTGTGTGTTGGCCCCAGTTGGACACCACCTGGTAGAAAGAGGGCTGGTAGAAGTTTCAGCCTCCTATCATTACAGGTTTTGGTATATATGAAAACAACATCTCTTCTCCATCAATTTGGACAAAAGCCTTGATCTCAATGGCCAATGCCTTTTGAGGCAGGAGCCCAACCGTGAACTAACCTCTGTTGAAGAGAAAAGGGAACGCACTGTATGGCTGAGGCCTAGGGCACATATGCACCCTGAATGGAATCAGCTTCACTAAGGCACATAGACTGAAAGTAAGGATGGGTCATTCCCCAAAGGAAAATGAAACATAATAAAAAGAAGGTGAAATAGTTTACAGGTGGTAAAAAGCAGTAGGTTTCCATTTTATGGAGAAAGATAAATATCAGTTGGGAAATTGTGGGGCTTTGTTTTTAAAACTTTTATAATTCATAAAGTTGTAGGTTTTGTGTGAACATATGGATAAAATGTTAACAAGGTGATCAAAGTATTCAAATGCTATTTAAAGATGAGAATTCTAGAATTGGGAAGAGTGCGGGGAAATAAGCAAAAACGTAAAATAATAAAACGTGTAGACAAATTTAACAGTATATATCAAAACTATTAAAAATGTTTCACCATTTTCACTAATAAATTCACTTATTAAAATTTCTTGTAAAGGGAAAAATGATCAATCAAAGATGAATAAACAAATGTTTATTGTACATTGTCTATAATATGAAGAAATGATATCATTCTTGTTAGGTGCCATCGAGTCAGTTCCAGCTCATAGCAACCCTGTGCACAACAGAAAGAAACACTGCCCAGTTCTGCGCCATCCTCATGATTGTTGTTATGCTTGAGTCCATTGTTATAGTCACTGTGTCAGTCCATCTTATTGAGGGTCTTCCTCTTTTTCGATGACTGTCTATCTACCAAGCATAATGTCCTTCTCCAGGGACTGGTCCCTCCTGATTACATGCCCAAAGTATGTGAGACAGTCTCACCATCCTCGCTTTTAATAAGCATTCTGGTTGTACTTCTTCCAAGACAGATTTGTTTGTTCTTTTGGTAGACCATGTTATATTCAATATTCTTCACCAACATCATAATGCAAAGGCATCTATTCTTCTTCACACTTCCTTATTCGTTGTCCAGCTGTTGCATGCACAGGAGGTAATTGAAAACACCATGGCTTGGGTCACTCGCAAGTGATGAATAATAATTAGTTAAATAATTTTTATATCCATACAGTGAAATATTTTGGAAGCATTGAAAATTATAATTTTATTTATTAATATGAAATATTGTACAAAATAAAGAAGGTTTAAAACAATATGCACAGTATAATCAGACTTATATGCATATGCAAATGCTTAGAGCAAGTTTGGAAGGATAAATACAAAGCGATTAAAAAATTGGTTTTCTTTTTGCTTATCTGTATTTTCTATCTTTTAAAATGAACAAATTGTAATTCTAAAATATATAATGACAGAAAGAAAGACTGGAAAATATCCTCACTTCTCATTAAAAAAGTAAAAGACAATTTCAATGACATTAAAGAAATAGGTATTAGAATCAGTATAAGTAGTTTGGCTTTATTTCTTTAAAAATACATACAAAATATGGTATTTTAGTCTCAAAAAGAAAAGTGCATCAGCCTGTGTGTGTGTGCTTGTGTGTGTATATGTGCATGCATACATTTATATATAAATTGTATGTGGACATCCCCAACTTTTTTCCAGTTTTTATGTTATATTGTTAGTTTTAATCACATTACAGCTCTTTACGTTCAATGATCAAATCAGTGAATTACAAAAAAGTATAAAATGGAGCTCTGTCGTATTTCAGAAATTTAACTGTACAGATGAGCCAAAGGACCTTGCGAGTCCCAAGTCAGAAGAGAAGTCCTAGCATCAAAAGATCTTCACTCACTCATTGCTTATGCTGAAATATACACTCAGTATCAGCATAAGAAGACTTTGAAAGGTTATTACAGAATAGTGTCAATATGTTGCAGAGTGAAGCCTACCCTGTTTACAAATGTTTGTAACGACTGACATAAAAGATAACTACCACTATCTAAAACCAGATAACTCCTGATTTAAAAGGAAAATATAACTTAGAGAAGCGTGAGTGAATCACACATCCTCAAATCTGGAATGAGAATTAGAGATCATCTAGTTTAAACTTTGTATTTTATAAATAAGGAAAACTAGAAACATGACACACAATGAGTCACTTGAAGTCCTACAGCTCGTGAAGGGAAAATTCAAGACCAGATCGCCTGACTCACAGTCCTTGCCTTTGCTGTTAAGCTACACTGCAAGAGCAACCGCAAATTAGCCCAGTACCCGTTGGATTTTCCTCCTGTGGGTCTGGAAAAACAATGATTTGGTTTGTGGTGTTAAGGAAAGGGTGTAAACTGAATCAAACAAGCTAATGTTTCTAATCATTTGGCACGTTTGTTAAGCTAGCTTCGCTTTCTTCAGTAAATGAAAGAAATAATATCTACATAAAAGGATTGTAAGGCTTGTTATTTCGGGAGGTAATATGTATGAAAATTCTAGTATTATCAGGTTTTGATCAGACTGTCCTATTAATACTCTTCCAGTCTTATCACACTATTTTGCTCAATACTAAAAATGAGCAATCTTTCATGTTCTTAGTAATATTGATAAGGTGATTGCCTTAAGTATTCTGTATTAGACGACCCTTCAAGCAATTTCATGCAGGAGACAAGATAAAGCCAAAAAACCCATTGCCGCTGAGTCAATTCTGACTCATAGCCACCCTGTAGGACAGAGCAGAACTGCCCTATAGGGTTTCCAAGGCTGTAAATATTTATGGAAGCACACTGCCATGTCTTTCTACCTCAGAGCAACTGGTGGGTTCAAACTGCGGACCTTTTGGTTAGCAGCTGAGCACTTAATCACTGTGCCACCAGCGATCCTTTGGACAAATAATACTGTTCCTTAATTCCCAGTTTACTGTACTTATTCTTCCTTTATTTCATTTCAGGGAATTTGATTTTGTGATAAAATGGGAAGGGGAATTTTGTTAGGCAATATAAGAAATGGGATGAAAAAAGAATGCTGTCAACCTTGTGACTGAAATTCCAGAATGCATTTCTAACTTTACTTATTTTCGAAGATGTGCATAATAATTTAGAGCTTAAGTTCCTATTTTTAATTAATTCAGGCTGATTTATGTGAA
Source organism: Trichechus manatus latirostris (assembly GCF_000243295.1). NCBI lineage: Eukaryota > Metazoa > Chordata > Mammalia > Sirenia > Trichechidae > Trichechus > Trichechus manatus. The sequence continues at coordinate 2,050,285 of NW_004444153.1, forward strand.
ATATATGTTTCACTGTCTTATTTAAAAAAGCACATAAAATATAATAATAAAAAAAATCTACTTCCAGATTTTTATTAATTAATATTTCACATGACCTATTGATAAACTCTTTCTTGAGAGAAATCTATTTTGAGATTTTCTTTTGGGCAGTAAAAGGTTAGCATATAACTGTGGTAATCTCCTTCAAGCCTTAACCATCATTTCAGGGGTGTATACATCCCATTAGAGTCAGGGAAAGAGGCCAAAGCCTCAGACAGACCTTAGAAGAATGATACCCAGAGCACAGGACAAATCCATCCGTCCAGGGATCATAACTTCTCTCATCAGGGTTTGCAAAAACCACCAGAATAACCACTGGCACCAAATGTGCCTTTTCCACATACAAAAAGAAGATGTTAAGTAATGGAATGGAGAGAGCTGTGGGTTCCATTGTGGATAGAGCATTCTAGAAAGTGCTTTGATGGAAATACTGTGTAAAAGTTACCAGAAAAGGGCTTTCAGTCCAGTAAAAGGAAGAATTTTTTAATATCCAGAGCTTTCCAAAGCTGCCAAGGAGATGTGTGTCTTTGGTTACACAACTGTACAAGAAAAGATAGATATATTTAAATGTGCTCCATCACTTCTCTAAAATATGAAATATTTCATTATCCAGATTGTGCAAAGGCAAACATGCCAAAATACAGTTTTTGAAAAATGATACATAAGAAGTTTGAAATCATCTTTACCATGGGATTAAAATTAATTTCCAATGTTAAAATATAATGCTGTTTAACTTGTATTTTAAAAATCAACTATTGATTCAGGATTTGAAGTAATTAAATAGCTTTATGTTTGCATGTGCAATGACCTTTAAAATTATGAACCTTGTAGATATTTATTCTGATATTGCATCAAAATTAAAATAAGTTATGCCCTAAAATATAATCAATTAAAGCAATTATAAGATTTTAATTAATTTTGTATGACATTAATTCTGTAGTGGCAATGCCAATATTAAATCAGTTCCTTTTTTTTTTTTATCTATTCCTGTCTGGGTACAGCACCTATATGAGTGCATGTTTTGTAGATGGGTCATAGAATAGATATGAGAAATTCTCTATGGCTATGATTGGATTTAGAGAAGTAAAATATAATGAACCAAAATTGCAATACATGCTTATTTAATTAGTTTGCCTGGCAATCTACTTCCAAAAAATCAGCCACTGAAAACCCTATGGAATACAGTTCTACTATAACACACATAGGGTCACCAGTAGTCGAAATCTATTTGATTGCAACTGGTCCTGGTACTCTTTCTATGGAAAGTGTATCTGTCAATAAAAATAATGGTTTAAAAATAGTAATAATAATAAATAAAATAACAAATAAATCGATTACTTATTAGATCCCCCTTGTTAAATTTTTTGCATCTTTAATTAAGGAGATATGTTTAGTTTCTCTTTATTATCTAAAAGAGGTAAGGGATCAGGAGTGGATTACGAAAGGAAATAATGGATACAAAACTTTACCATAAGGGAAAAATATTAAGAGGTTCAATAAAATTGTTGTTGTACTTGAAATGTTTAAGTTAAATTAAATGTTGAAGTATTTAATGGATAATTAAAGTTTTCTGGTTATCAATATTCTCATTTATAAACACGTGAATTCAACCTTCAAGCACAAATACAAGCAAGCAATCAACCAACAGAAAAATAAACTAAATCAAAACAATGAAAAAAATCCTGCAGCAAACAAAAAAAATCTTAGCACATTTGTTATGCCAGTTCAATCCATACTATCTGTCAGGTTGCTTGGTGCTGAGGATACAGTGGTTTAAAAAACAAAATAACAACAACAACAAAACTGCCAAATACCTCATGAAGCTTTATTTTATTTAACGTGCTCTATGAGTTGTGATTGGTTCCAAAAGATAATTTGTTGGGAACCAGTGTTTTAACTGATATATGCAATCATTGCCCTTGAGAAATAAACTTTCAATCGAATGTGCCCATTAAATCTGTAGTTCACCTTGTCCTAAATGTGTATTCAATTCCTATAAATTTATGGATTTTTATGTTTAGCAGAGGTATTTTCGTACCTGGAATTGCATGATTATTCTATACTGCAATATAAAATTTTAATAATGTACATAAATAATTAATGCCTTCCTGAGTTCATACCCCTTGGCAATATGACACTGATGCTACACTCATCGTGTATGTAATGGTGTGGAGTCCATTTCTCCATCCTCTTGGACCTGGGCTGGTCTTGATTTCTTCTTTTGATCAAGAGAATGTGGCAGAAGTGATGTTCTGTGAGTTTTGGAGCATAGACCACAAGAGGCCTTGGAGCTTCTGTTCTCCCTGTCTTGAAACCCTGAGACCACCATTTTGGGAAGAAGCTCAGTCTAGCCAGCTTGAGGATGAAAGGCCAAGTGGAGTAAAACCAAGGTGCCCCAGCTGACAAATGGCACCAACTGTCAAATACGTGGTTGAGGCTGTTTGGACAGTCAGGCCTAGCCACCCTCTGATTGAATGCAGCCACATGAGTAAGCTCAGGCAAAATCAACAGAGGAATTACTCAACCAACCCACAGAATTTTGAAAAATGTTGTCCTTGTAAGGTATTAAGATTTAGAGTGCTTTCTTGTATAGCAATAGATAACTGATATATTTCCTTAATCTTACTAAATCATATAACAGGACACAAGAAGATACAGTAGTTGAAAATCAGTCTAGAATTTATTGATTTTTAAATGGTACTATCAACATTTAACTCTACTGAGAGGTGCCATAACAAAAGTGAAAGAGAGGCTATCCATCAGCCAAATGGAATGTGAGCAGTTTTATTACTTGTTGAAGGTATACATTTAGTCAGTATTTTTGAATGAATAAAGCATACAATGAGGTATACCATTTTATCAGACAATTACAATTGTACAGGGTGTCTACAAAGGAAAAGGAAAGTGTAAGGTGAAGGCAATTATCCTATTAAAGCAAATATTTAAAATCTCCTCAGTTAAGGAAACAGAAGAGACTTAGAAAGAGTCGAGATTTTAATCATATATCTGATTAATTCTCTAAATCTTTTACAGCTAGAATGTAACTACTTGAGTTAAAACAGAAGAGTTCATGCTCATAGAATTTATAAACTCCCTCTTCGAATATTTTAGATCCTTTATGATTTAATGCATGAAATGTTGATTCCTACATCTATTTGTTTTTAATGTATCGTAGAAAACCATTAATATTCAATGAATGCTTTATAGGTACAATGACTCTCACAATTTCTTTCTTTCTAAAGTGAATGTTCCCTTCTCATAGATATTAACAGAACATGATAGAATGACTTTAAATTTCAATTTTCCAAACATTTTAAAGGCTGATCTATGAAGGCACACACTAGGCTCTTAATATTACTAAGGCCCAGATGTGGTCTCATTTATTACTGAATTCCTGGGGTCATCACTTTGCAGTTGTGTGGCAGAAAGCAGTTATTCAATAAATGTTGGCCTGTTGAATGAACAGCCAGAGGATAATGGTTCAATCTAAATACTTATAATCTAGTTTCTTAGTAGCCGTACGATTCTGAACTGAAGTGGCTGATTCCCCTCCCACCATGATGTCCCTCCCATTACACAAACAAGAAAAATGTCGACATGCACAATTAGTCCAGACAAAGTGAACTATATTACATGATTGCCTTTAAATAAAACCATTGAGGAAAACAAATAGCTTCAAAACATATGTACTGATTGTTGTCAAGATTGTGACGTATAAATACATTATTGGAGGAAAATCAGAGTAGAAAGTAGGAGAAAATTATTTCTAAAATGTAACACTTATACCACAGCAGAAAAATCTCACAGAAAAGTCTGGAATGGATTTATAAAGGCAAACCAAATATTATTCCACCACTGTAGCAGCTTCCGTGGCCAACCTCGCCGTCTCAGGATTACTGAGCTGTTTATTCCTCCGTTGCGTGGTCCGTTCATCTAATGCCTTTATCTCCAGGATGAGAGAACACAGGGGTATTCTGAACAGAGAGGAAGAGAGACCTTGCGGTGCCCATCATTTTCCACTATGCTTTGATTTTGAAAATGATTTCTGCTTTGGATAGGTTTAAAAGGAATTTTTTTTCCCAGAACATATTGATTCGCAAGAGCGCTTTTGTGGTTTACTCATAGAAAATGCACTTAGTACTAAATAGCATGGCTTACTCTCTGCCCCTGATGCTACAAAAAGAAACCATTTTTCAGTGATGAAGACAGGCATATTTTTATTTCAGAATAGGCTATCTTTTTTCAATGTGTTTATTTTTGCTTTGAGGTCTCTCATTTTTTAAAATTTCTACGTAAAATAAATTAGCTTGTAAAATTAAAAACTAAAAATAAGCAAAATGAACAATAGGAATAAAAATGAACATGACTAAGCATAATTGAGAATTTCAACAAAATATAGGAAAATTATATTCAGATGTTTGGACCTAGGCTAATTAAAAATACATTCAAAATGTCTTAAATTGTTGTACAAATGTTATCAATTTTAGGCTATATAGTGACATACATAATACTATAAGAATATATAACAGTCATAAAATATGGTGATTCACGCTTTTACATGATTAATTCTGCTGTTTGTGAGATTTAGCATATTTTACGTAAGAAATCTCAAGGTTGGGTGTTCAAGTACATAAAACAAAGCAAATATATTCTGAATTGCCATTTTCTGGAGTAATACTTATGAAGATTTCTCAGTATTATGCTATATTCAATCACACAGTATGCACCCCTTAACCAACCTGTTGTTGTTGTGTGCCATTGAGTCGATTCTGAGTCATATAGACAATATATGACAGAGTAGAACTGCCCCATAGGGTTTCCTAGTTTGCAATCTTTATGGGAGCAGATCTCTAGGTCTTTTCCACTGCAGAGCTGCTGGTGGGTTTCAACCACCATTCTTTTGGTTAGCATCCAAGCTCTTAACTGTTGCACACCAAGCTGACCACAGAAGAAATCCAGAAGTATAATTACAGCTGTCCATTCCACTTCCTTTCCTGAATAATTTTGTTCTAATACCATTATGTGTGCAGAACAAGGTTGGCTTCTGTGTGGTTGGCAGCCTGGCATAGGGAGTCAAAGCCCAAGCCAGATAAGGAGGGTGTTGTTTTCAGGAAAGGAAATGTTTGTACTTGCTTTGCAACTTTTCCATAAGTTTAAGATTGTTTCAAAATTACAGAAGTTTGTGCTTGCTTAATGGCAATAAAATAAAAATCAACCAGATTTAAAAGTTTCACATAATTATCTAAATTGTAGATTGGATATGCCCAATAAAACTTCTCATCAAAGGGTTTTTTTTTTTTTTTTTTCCCAAAGAAGCCTGATTACATTATCAAATTCTTGTTTAGATTCTGTGAAGATGGCAGAAACAATTATTTATCCTGGGTTTTTATGTATCATTGAGCAGTCAGATAAGTAGACAACTCAAATACATACTGACTGACAGAAAATTATAAACTGTTTAACTTTCCATATGCAATGAAATCAAATAATAAACTAAACACCCAGTTAGGGCACAATCTTCAAAAAAAACTCTAACACTAAACTTTTAGTTTAGACGTTTATTCTTTTCAGAGGATCTTATTTTCTCTAACAGTCACTTTGTATTTTGTTTGCAGCAAAAAAGCGTTAGAATGATTAACAACTGAAGAAATGGTTTAAACTAGACAATTGTAGTGTGAGCTGATGGTCTTCAATGAAATGGACTAGAGAAATAAACATTTAGCATGAACAACTTTGTTACAACTTCAAAATATAGAGACGCAAGAACGACATTTCCATCTCAGCAATTATTTGAAAGACTGTTATCACCATAAATGAACACAGTTCTACAATCTTTCTAAAAATAGAGCATTTTCCCAAGAGTGTGACCACTTAAACCTATACTTTTGTACAGTTTATGGATCTTTATCATGTCTTTAAAAGTGAGCTAAAATCATTGTTTGTGTCTGTGGTGACTGATAAGGAACACAATAACTCACCTTCTAAAGTGTTTTTTGTTATTTGTTATAAAAGTTTTATTATACAGTAAAAACAGATTAATTAAAATTTGTGCTAAAGAATGTAATAGACACTAAGAAAGTGAATGTTGCCATTAGGTGCTGTTGAGTTAGTTCTGACTCATAGCGACCCTATGTACAGCAAAATGAAACACCATCCAGTCCTGTGTCATCCTCACAATCTTAGCCATGCTCGAGTCCATCTTTATAGCCATTGTGTCAATCCATCACATTGAAGGTCTTCCTCTCTTTCCCAGACCCTCTACATTATCAAGCATAACGTCCTTCTCCAGGTACTTTTCTCTCCTGATAACATGTCCAAAGTACATGACAAGATGACTCACCATCCTCACTTCTAAGGAGCATTCTGGCTGTACCTCTTCCAAGACAGATTTGTGTGTTCTTCTGGCAGTCTACGATGTATTCACTATTCTTCGTCAACACCATAATTCAAAGGCATTGATTTTTTTTTTTTTTTGGTCTTCCTTATTCATTGTCCAGCTTTCACATGCATATATGGTGATTGAAAACTTCAAGGCTTGGGTCAGGTGCATCTTAGCCCTCAAAATGACATCTTTGCTTTTTACACTTTAAAGAGGTCTTTTGCAGCATATTTGCATGATGCAATATATTGTTTGATTTCTTGACTGCTGCCTCCATGAGTGTTGATTGTGGATCCAAGTGAAAAAGAAATCCTTGACAACTTCAATCTTTTCTCCTCTTGCCATGATGTTGCTTATTGGTACAGTTGCGAGGATTTTTGTTTTCTTTGTGTTGAGGTGTAATCCATACTGAAGGCTGTGGTCATTGATCTTCATCAATAAGTGCTTCAAGTCCTCTTCACTTTCAGCAAGGAAGATTGTGTGATCTGCATACCACAGGTTGTTAATGAGTATTCCTCTAATCCTGATGGTGCTTTCTTCTTCATATAGTCTGGCTTCTCAGATTATTTGCTCAGCATACAGATTGAATAAATATAGTGAAAGGATACAACCCTGACTCACAATGTTCCTGATTTTAAACCATGCAGTATCCCCTTGTTCTGTTAGAATGACTGTCTGTTGGTCTATGTACCAGTTCCTCATGAGCACAATTAAGTGTTCTGGGATTCCCATTCTTTGTAATGTCATCCATAATTTGTTATGATCCACACAGTCGAATGCCTTTGCGTAGTCAATAAAACACAGGTAAACATCTGTCTTAGTCTGGGTTCTCTAGAGAAGCAAAATGAGTAAAGTGTATAAATATATATATAGAGAGAGATTATATCAAGGAAACAGCTCATGCGATTGTAGAGGCTAGAATGTTCCAAGTCCATGGATCAGGGTAGAGGCCTCTCCCAAGTCACAGGCTTGCTGCAGAAGCTGGCAAGCCCAAGATCAGCAGGTCAGAGAGCAGGGCTTCTGCTCCCAGGCTGTGCAGATTGACGAATCCCAGGTTTGGCAGATAAGCTGACAGCTCTAGTCCCAAGAACGGGAGATGAGATGACAGGAAGCTGCCGCAGGATCCAGAGAGAGCAAAAAGCCAGAACGTCTGCTTCTATACAGATGTGGGCCACACCTCCAAGGAGACTCCCTTTCGTCTGATTGGCTACTCACAGTATATTCAATCATGGGAGTGATTACATTAAAACACTGAAAATCATGGCCCAGCCAAGTTGACACACAATCTTAACCATCACAACATCTTTCTGGTATTTTCTGCTTTCAACCAAGATCCCTCTATCATCAGAAACGATATCTCTGGTTCCATGCCCTCTTCTGAAGCTTGCTTAAATTTCTGGCAGTTCTCTGTCCATGTACTGCTGCAAACACTTTTGAATGATCTTCAGTATGATTTTACTTATGAGTAATATTAATGATATTGTTCAGAAATTTCCACATTCTCTTGGATCACCTTTCTTTGGAATGGGCACAAATATGGATCTCTTCCAGTCAGTTGGCCAGTTAGCTGTTTTCCAAATTTTTTGGCATAGAAGAGTGATCACTTTCAGTGCTGCATCGATTTGTTCAAGCATCTCAATTGGTATTCTGTTAATTCCTGGAGCTTTGCTTTTCACCAACGCCTTCAGTGCAGCTTGGGCTTCTTCCTTCACTACCGTAGGTTGTTGTTCATATGCTTCCTCCCAAAATGGTTGAACATCGACCAATTCTTTTTGGTACAATGACTCTGTGTATGCCTTCCATCTTCTTTTGATGATTCTTGCATCATTCAGTATTTTGCCCATAGAATCCTTCAATATTGCAACTTGAGTCTTGAATTTTTTCTTCAGTTCTTTCAGCTTGTGAAAGGCTGAGTGTGTTCTTTCCATTTGGTTTTCTAACTCCAGGTCTTTGCACATTACACTGTAGTACTTCAATTCATCTTCTTAAGCCACCCTTTTAAATCTTCTCTTCAGCTCTTTTACTTCATAATTTCTTCCATTTGCTTTGGCTGCTCTACATCCAAGAGCAAGTTTTAGAGTCTCTTTTGACATTCATTTTGGTGCTTTCTTTCTTTCCTGTCTTTTTCATGACCTTTTGCTTTCTTCATGTATGATGTCCTTGATGTCATTCCACAACTCATCTGGTCCTTAGTCATTTGTGTTTAATGTGTCAAATCAATTCTTGAGATGGTCTCCAAATTTAGCTGGAATACACTCAAGGTTGTATTTTGGTTCTTGTGGACTTGTTTTAATTTTCTTCAGCTTCAACTTAAATTTACATATGACTAATTGATGGCATGTCCTGATGTGGGCACCTGGCCTTGTTTTGACTGGTGATATTGGGTTTCTCCAGTGTCTCTTTCCACAGATGTAGTCTGTTTGACACCTGCGTATTCCATCCAGCAAGGTCCATGTGTATACTCGCTGTTTACATTGTTGAAAAAAGGTATTTTCAATGAATAAGTCATTTGTCTTGCAAAATTATATCAGTGATCTCCAGTGTTGTTTCTATCACCAAGGTTGTATTTTTCAACTACTCATCTTTCTTCTTTATTTCTAACTTTGGCATTCCAAAACCAATAATTATCAATGCACCTTGATTGCATATTTGATCAATTTCAGACTACAGAAGTTGGTAAAAATCTTCAGTTTCTTCATCTTTGGCATTAGTGGTCACTGCATAAATCTGAATAATAGTCATATTAACTGGTCTTTCCTGCAGGATTATGGATATTATCCTATCACTGACAGCACTGTACTTCAGGATAGATCTTGAAATGTTCTTTTTGAGCACTCATAGTGACCTTGTAGGACAGAGTAGAACAGCCCCATAGGGTTTCCAAACCTATAAATCTTTACAGAAACAGACTGTTTCATCTTTCTTCCATGGAGCAGCAAAACACTTAACCACTGTGTCATCAGGGCTCCTTTCTGGAGTTTAGAAGTCTGAAATGGGTCTCATTGGGTTAAAGTCAAGATGTCAGCAGGGTTGCATTCCTTCTGGAGACTCTTGAGTAATATTTTTCCTTGCCTGTTCTATTTTCTTGTTGTCAACTGTGTTCCTTGGCTTGTAGTCACTGTTCTTCATCTTCAAAGACAGAAACAGTGGAATATATATTTTCTCATATTGACATCTCTGGTTCATCACAGTCACATCTTATCTTAACGCTTTTAAGGATACTTGTGATTACCTTCGTCCACCCATGTAATCTAGGACAATGTTAATATATTAAGATCAGCTTATTAGTAACCTTATTTCCATCTGAAAACATTAATTGTCCTTTGACCTGTAATGTAACAGAGACACAGATTCCAGAGTTAAGACATAGACATCTTTGGAGGATATTATTCTGCCTATCACACTATGCCAGAAATTCAAGCCAGATTCAGAAGAGGATGTGGAAGGAGAGATATCATTGTTGATGTCAGATGGATCATGGCTGAAAGCAGGATCATGGCTGAAAGCAGAGAATGCCAGAAAGATGTTTACCTGTATTTTATTGACTATGCAAACGCATTGGACTGTGTGGATCATAGCAAATTATGGATAACATTACCAAGAATGGGAATTCCAGCACTTAATTGTGCTCATGAGGAACCTGAACTTAGGCCAAGAGGCAGTCATTAGAACAGAACAAGGGGAGACTGTGTGGTTTAAAGTCAGAAAAGGTTGTATCATTTCACAGTACTTACTCAATTTGTATGCCTAACAAATAATCCAAAAA
>NW_004444153.1:2060713-2068820 GCF_000243295.1 Trichechus manatus latirostris
CTCTTTAAATTCTGACCCAAGCCACGGTGTTTTCAATCACCTCATATGCATGTGAGAGATGGACAATTAAATATGGAAGACCAAGAAGAATCGATGGCTTTGAATTATGGTGTTGGCAAAGAATATTGAATATACTGTGGACTGCTAGAAGAATGAACAAATCTGTCTCAGAAGAAGTACAATCAGAGTGCTCATTAGAAGCGAGGATGGCGAGCCGTCGTCTCACATACTTTGAACATGTTATCAGGAGGGTCCTGTCCTTGGAGAAGAACATCATGCTTGGTAGAGTAGAAGGTCAGCGAAAAAGAGGAAAACCCTCAGCAAGATGAGTTGACACAGTGGCTGCAACAATAGGCTTGAGCATAAAGACAATTGTGAGGAGGGCACAGGACTGGGTAGTGTTTCGTTCTGTTGTACGTAGGGTTGCTATGAGTTGGAACTGACTCTATGGCACCTAACAACAACAATAACAACAATACTATGTAACAAGCAACTACAAAATGTGAGTTTGAAACAACACACGTTATTTCTAACTCACAGAAATATCCCAATGGACATTAAAATATTTAAGAGTAAATATACCACATTAAAATATGGTGAAAGTTCACATGTTGAATGTTAAGACTTCCTTAACTTCTCCCATCAGCAGTTAGAACTATATACACCCAGGCAGGATATTAGAAGAATGTTCTTTGGTAAAAGTAACATGCCTTTAGAAACTATGTAAAGATTTAAAACATGATGCTTCGAAATTAAATTGCTGTCAGGTCACTCTACAGTGAAGCCTATATTTTTATGTCCCACTTAAAAGCAAAGAGCTTTTAATTATCCTTATAGTGGCCAACTCTTAAATATCTCATAAATATGAGGAGCCACCCAAAGACTTCTCTGTGAGAGGAAAGCTTCTCACATGAGAAATAGAAATTGATATTATACACAGATAAAACAAAGTTTAAAGAGTGAGGACTATTCAGAGAGAATCAAACTTCCAAAAAATCTATAATTATTATCCTTAAAAGATAAAAAAAGTCATTCCAGTCATAAAACAAGAACAGAATACTAGATAAAACAAAGAACATGAAGCAAACAAAAAGTATTGAAATGCAATGAAATGTGATTTAAAAAAAGAAAGAAAAATGCCACAGAAGGATTAATAGAAAATCTCTGAGAAAGTAGAACAAAAGTCACAGCATTAACAAAACTAGGGGAGGACTAGTACAGTGGTCCAATATCTAAATAAAAGATGTTCCAGAGAGAGAAGAGGAAAAAGAGACGCAAATAAATCATCAAAAAACAGTTCAAATAACTACTGAAATAATTTTTTTTTTTCTTATCTTCAGGGAAGCTGTTTTCAAATTGTTAGGAATCACCAAGTAATCACCAAGTGCCTAGCAAAATGGAGGAAACTGACTAACAGAAGGAACACTACAGCAGCATTTTTTATTATTGGAGACAAAAAGAAGATACTACCAACTTACAAGGAGAAAAAATATTATAGGTTTTGTACAAATTAATTAAGAATTAGAATATTACCAGAGTTCTCAACAGCAGTAATGCAAACTGGAAGACAATGAAAAAAACTCTTCAAAAATCTGAGGGAAAATGACTTCCCTCTTAAACTAGTATATCCAGCTAAACTATAAATAAGTATAAATCTGGAATACAGATATTTTCTATACATACTTGGTCTCAAAAAATTTACCTCCTTTGTGCTCTCCTGTAGAAAATTTTAAGAAAATATGTTTCAACAAAATGATGGGGTAATCTACAAAGGGGATACTCTAACGTTCAGAAAAATAAGAGATCCAACCTGAGCATAGTAATGAAAATCTCCTTGATGATGATGAAGAGATATCATTAGAGAACAGCTGTGAAATGGTTTGAAGTGGAACAAATAAAAATATGGTAAAAAATTGTCTTGGTTATCTAGTGCTGCTATAACAGAAATACCGCAAGTGGGTGGTTTTAACAAAGAGAAGTTTATTTCCTTACAGTAGAGTAGGCTAAAAGTCCAAATTCAGGGTGTCATCTCCAGGGGAAGGCTTTCTCTCTCTGTTGGCCTTCTTATCAGTGTTCCCCCAGACTAGGAGCTTCTCTGCGCAGGGACCCTGGTCCAAAGGACGCACTGTGCTCCCGGCACTGCTTTCTTTATGGTATGAGGTCCGCCTGTCTCACTGCTCACTTCTGTCTTTTATATCTCAAGAGATTGCCTCAGGACACAATCCAGTCTTATAAATTGAGTCCTGCCTCACACAACTGCCACCCATCCTCCCTCATTAACATTATAAAGGCAGGGTTTACTACACATGGGAAAATCACATAATACCAGGAATCATGGCCCAGTCAAATTGATACACACATTTTTTGGGGGACATAATTCAATCCATGACAAAATATTTCTTCAAGAAGATAAAAGAAATAGAGTACTTAATATGTATGAATACCGAGTAGAGATTTATATAACAGGGGGAGACTTAATGATAAAGACAAAGAAACTAAAACCAGGTGAATATTAATCTTGGGAGAAACAAAAATTGTGTAGGAAAAGTGATTCTAGACTATTACGGACTCTGATATGAAGGTCATTAAATTACTCTTAATGATATAAATACTGGTTATTGGTCTAATCAAAATGTTGACATAATTATATTAGGATAATAGGAAGAAAGGAAATATGTGTGTAAATTCTGCGTGCAAAGGGAAGGAGGTGGTCAAAGAGAGGTAAATTCTTACCTTTACTAATTGAAGTTAATAAATATCTCCTAACCTGAAAAATAAAGAAAATAGTAATATATGTAAATTATTTTACCCAGTGATATGAAATAAAATACCAAAAAATTAGTAAAAACTTTTAAATATATTGGCTAGTGGAAAATGAGGGCACTTGACTGGGGAGAGTGAAGAGTAGTGTGCATGAGATGCCTGCCTTTCATATTGAACATTATATAAAATATTTGATTCTTTATAATATGTGCATGCATAACATTGTTAAAAATAAAAGTAAGTTACATAAAATAAAATGTTACTTGTATATTATAGGGAAGTAATATCTACCTCAGCATAGGTCTATTGAGAAGTCTGATACTTCATATTTGTTGTTCTTCATTTTTTAATTCATCCTTTCAAAACATATCTATTGATTACCTACTGTTTCAAGGCATGTGGACAATATTTATACTACTACTTTCAGTCAAATATTTAAATCTGTTTTGATGTAATCTATTCTTATTAAAATAAGCAGTGCCTACAACAAATTGTAGATTGTTGGAATTTCTCCGAAGTGTGTTTTACTGTCACTGGTTTTCTATTTCATATTCACCAACCTAACTCAGTTTCATCTTCATAATAAGAAAAGTAAACAAAAACCTGCATTTGGAGCATTTCATTTTTTGCTTCTTCTAGTCATTACTGTTGTTAGGTGCTGTTGAGTGGATTCTGACTCATAGCGACACTGTGTACTACAGAATGAAACACTGCTCAGTCCTGAGCCATCCTCACAATCGTAGTTATGCTTGAGCCCATTGTTGCAGCCATTGTGTCAATCCATCTCACTGAGGATCTTCCTCTTTTGCTGACCTTCTACTTTACCAAGCAAGATGTCCTTCTCCAGGGACTGATCCCTCCTGCTAATATGTCCAAAGTATGTGAGACGTAGTCTCTCCACGTTTGCTTCTAAGGAGCATTCTGGTTGTGCTTCTTCCAAGAGAAATTTGTTCATTCTTTTGGCAGTCCATCGTATATTCAATATTCTTCACCAATACCAAAATTTAAAGGCATCAGTTCTTCTTCAGTCTTCCTTATTCAGCGTAACCTGAATAAGGAAGACTTCTAGTCAATAGCTAATATTATCCTAGATTTTGAGAAAGATGGTCAGAACACAAATTGTAATGTGAGGGTCTCATTATTTTGGTAAGTAATTTCATTATAATTCTCACAAGTTTGTATTTTATGCAAGACCAAGGATAAATAGTAGGAATAAGCATGTCTTTTCTTTAGAGGTGATGATAAAAGTTAAATAAAATTCTTTATCAGGTAAATGCAATAGTGTAGAACGGTTACAAGGAGAAAGAGAATAACCCACCATGGCAAAGAGAGAGAGCAAGGACACACTTAGGAAGTGAAGGTCATAGATGAATATGAATCTGTGTTGGGACATATCCATTTATATACCTGTAAAATACATTCCTATAGGTTGAGTCTTTCTGTAGAATATTAAGGAAAGTTTTAATGAGATTGTGACTAAGATATCCACTGAGTCAAATAAAGCCTTAATGTGCTTGGGTAGGTCCATAAGTACTGATTAAAAGGCAGGGCATGAGTAGATAAGCAATATAACAATGCCCCTTATTTTAACAGGCTGCTCCCAAAAGACTTTAAAATTTTATACATTTTATATTATTATAGTAAAAGTGAAAATCTCATTAAAATTCTCATTTTATTTCTGTTTTAAACTTTCATACTGGTTTACTATACTTTGTGAAAGTAATGTCTATCTATAGGAACTCAATAGGCAGATAATTGAACCTTAAATTCTCAAATTTGTTGCACGAGAACTCCACGCTTTCCCTCTGTTGCCTGAATTTTCTTTTCATAAACTTGATTTATTTCAATAAGTATTTCTAATTGATGGTTAAACACATCCATAAAATTATCCTAATATTTCAATTTGTTCACCTTTCTCTAGACCAGTGGTTCTTAGACTTTAGAATGTATTAATTCACCTGAGAGACTATTAAACACAGATTGCTATGCGCAACCTCGTAGTTTCTGATTCAGTAGGTTTGTGATGTGGCTTGAATATTTACATTTCTAACATGTTCCCTAAGAAGCAAAGATAATCACTTTGATGACTAAGGTGCACCTGACCCAAGCCATGGTCTTTTCAATTGCCTCATATGCATGAGAAACCTAGATAATAAAAAAGGAAGATCAAAGAAGAATTGAAGTATTTGAATTGTGCTGTTGGTAAAGAATATTAAATATCTCATGAACTGACAGAAGAATGAACAAATCATTCATGGAGGAAGTATAGTCAGAATGTTCCTTAGAAGGGAGGATGATGAGACTTCGTCTTGCTTATTTTGTTCATGTCATCAGGAAAGATCAATTGCTGGAAAAGGACAACATGTTTGGTAAAATAGAAGGTCAGTGAAAATGAGGGAAACCCTCCGTGAGAAAGATTGACACAATAGCTGCAACAATGGGCTCAAACATACTAACAATTGTGTTTATGGCAAAGGATCAGGCAATGTTTTGTTCTGTTATACAGATGGTCACCATGAGTCAGAGCCGACTCATTGGCAAAAACAGAAACACAACACGTTCCCAGGAAATGCTGGTTATGCTAATAAAGGGACGACAGTTTGAGAACCTTGCTATTGACTAAACCCAGAAACCAAACCTGTTGCCCGTCGAGTTGATTCTGACTCACAGTCACCCTATAGGACAGAGTAGAACTGCCCCATAGAATTTCCAAGGAGTGCACGGTGGATTCAAACTGCCGAACTCTTGGTTAGCAACCACAGCTCTTAACCACTGCACCACCAGGGTTTCCTGTTATTGTCTATATACAATTATTTTTGATATTTAAAAAAAAACACTAATGAGTGTCCGTTTATGCCCTAGTGGCACAGTGGTTAAGAGTGCAGCTGCTAATCAAAATGTCCGCACTTTGAATCTACCAACTGCTACTTGGAAACCCTATAGGGCAGCTCTACTCTGACCTGTAGGGTCACTATAAGTCAGAATCGACTAGACGGCAATGGGTTTGTTTTTTGTTTTTTTTTATGCACTGTTAAGTACAGGGATTATAG
Organism: Trichechus manatus latirostris; assembly: GCF_000243295.1. NCBI lineage: Eukaryota > Metazoa > Chordata > Mammalia > Sirenia > Trichechidae > Trichechus > Trichechus manatus. The sequence continues at coordinate 2,066,527 of NW_004444153.1, forward strand.
TGGTGAAAACGTCAAAATCTGTGTTTATGAACTGTCAAATCTAGACAGCTTTTCTGCTAAATTCCAACACATAAGGATCACAACTGATGTGACCTCAGGCTAAATCACCTAACCATTGTGAATCACCATCTGCTCATTGCTAAATAAGAATAATCCCAGTAGTCTTGTACATTGGAGATAGTACTTATGAAGCACAAGTTGGAAGAACCTTTATACCCACAATTAATTATAATTGTTTAATCATTATTAAAAGTCAATTTCACTGAATTATACATGTAGAAATTGGTGAATTGGTATATATTCTGCTGTGTATATTTTCAACAACAACAAAATAACTTATTTAAAAAGTCAATTTGCTTTTATAATTAAGTAGTTTTAGTTAATAACCAATTTTTGAAGGATATGTTTTCCAAAACCATCTTATGATAACATATGTGTGTGTTTTCACTCATAGTTGTGTTCTTTTGGGAGATGGCATGAAAAATGCAATGAAAAGAGAACAAGTTTTGAAAGAAAAAAGTATCCAGATTAACATCCTTATAATACCACTTACGACTGTACTCATGGGAAGGTTTACTCAATCTTTCTGAGTCTCATTTTAACAGTTGTACAATGGATTTAAGAACATCTATTTCCCAGACACCGTAAGTGTTAAGAGCATAACAGAATATAGACATATCAAAGATGCTTATTAAATGGTAACAATTATTATGTGGTATGTGTTTTTTACTACTTGTTATGATGGGCTCAGAAATTTTCATATTAATGTATCAGAGTAGATATTATGATGGCATCTAATAAGTAGGTTTAGTTCAAGCAGACACAGAAAAACATTACCAAGTAATTCTAGTATAACATTGATGTATATTCTAATACATTATAGCACTGAAGTGTAAATGGTTATATTGAAATTAATATCTTTTCATTCCTTTACATTTCTAAGTTATTTTTAACAATATTGAGAATGATTTAGTGGTTGACATAATCCATGTAATTATTTCAACTCTCTACTTTCTATTAAAAATCTAATTAAACAGAAAATGGAAGGGAATACATATTGACACTAAACAGGAAAATTCTGCCTTGAAAACTTTGTTTTGATACCAGCCAAATAACCAAAATGATTATGTATGATATTAAAATGTAATATGATCATTGCATTGTTTTGTTATTAAATTACCACTTAAATGAGCCTGGAATGGGTTTATTAATTTGCTGTATAGGGTCTCTTTGCAATCTTTATATTTTCAACAATTTTTGAGGTGCAGTATATTGATTTTAAAAAATATTAATAATATTTATTATGCATCTCAAGCCCCCAAAGTTTCAAATCTTTTCTCTGCTTGCAGGGTCTTTCTATTCATATTGTTTGTGTGTGTGTGTGAAATGGTAAATGTATTCACTTTTCTTTCTGTGGAAGAGTGACAGAGAATAAAAATATTTCTTATGGAATTAAATTAAATGTACAAATACATCAATCAGTTTTAATTTTTCATAAATTTTATCATGAATAGGAGATATGATATTAGCTTGAGTTTATTCATTCAATCACTAAATATTTATAGACTGCCTATTATGGACTAGACATTGTTTTAGATGGTAGAATAAAATGGTGAGCAAAAATACATAGTATTTCTGTTTTCATGGAGCTTAAAATCTAGTTAAGGACAGATAGTTAACCTAAGAATTGAACAAATAAATGTAAAATTGCTACATGTAATGAGTGCTACAAAGGAGAAGTTCATGGGGAAATAAGAAGTCCCTGGGTGGTATAAGTGGTTAATGCGCTTGGCTGCTAATCAAAAGGTTATAGGCTTGAGTCCCCGCAATGTATCTTGGAAGAAGGGCCTGGCAATCTACTTCCAAAAAAATGAACCATTGGAAATCCTATGAAGTACACTATTACTCTGACACACATGGGGTCATAGGCAACTTTTTTTTTTTTTTTACCTAAATAGGAAAGTCAGGGATGTCTTCCAAGATGTTATGAGTGAGCTGAGGTCTAAAGAAAAAGTAGACGTATGTATTGTGAACATAGGAAACTGTATATGAAGTGGCACTGGGCAGAAGAAATTGTTGGGATATACACTGTGTATGGATGGAAGGAGTAGCTACTACTTTCATGTGTGTGTCTAAAACAGATTAAAATTTTCAACCTTAAGTCCAATGGAAAATAGGAAATAAGTGATCTTTTTTTCTTTTTTTTATTGTACTTTAGGTGAAAGTTTACAGAACAAATAGTTTCTCGTTAAACAGTTAGTACGCATATTGTTTTATGACATTGGTTAACAACC
>NW_004444153.1:2069591-2075699 GCF_000243295.1 Trichechus manatus latirostris
TGTCTTTATAAACTGTGTTATGCCAATTGAGCTACATGTTCCCTGAGGCCATGGTCCCCATAGCCCTCTGCCCAGCAATTCAGTCCTCCAGGGAGTTTGAAAGTGTCTATGGAGCTTCCATGACCTTTCCTTGTACAAGTTGTGCTGGCTTCCCCAGTATTGTGTACTGTCTCACCCTTCACCAAAAAGTGATAATTTTGATGATAAAAATTTGAGGTTTCAATTTGCTATCTGTAGTTGGAGGCTATAGCTGATATCTTTCTGCAAAATCAGTTACTAAAACATGGGGATTACCTCAAGTTAGAAGGCTGCAATGGCTCATTTCTCTGATTCTTGCTGTGTACAGCAAAGAAAACCTTTGAAGTCTAAGGCACTGTATCAGTTATCTGTTGCTCAGATAGTGCCGCATAGCAAGTTGTCTCCAACATTCAGTGGCTTAGAACAATAGGTATTTCTTTAACTCACAAATATTCAGGATGGTTGAGTGCTCCTTCTGGCCTCAACTGTGCTTATTCATTGGTCTGTGCTCATCAGAGTATCTGTGAGAAGGCCCTGCTGATCTTGACTGGGCTCTTTTACCTGCTGGTCAGCAGGTCTAAAGAGGCCTCAGCTATGAAAACTGGAGTAATTCAGTTCTGCACCAGTTGCCTTATCTTCTAGCTGGTTCAGCAGAAGAACAAGAGAAGAAATGAGAAGGCACAATTGCTTTCCCAACCTTCGATGTGTTGCAAATATGCTATTTCTCCTTTAGCCAAAACAAGTTACATGGCCAGGCCCAGAGTCAGGGTGGAAGGACGCTACTGAAAAGCATCAGTGTAGAGATGTGTGAAAAATTGGGACCATTAATTCTGGTAGTCAGTCACCGGTGGCATTTCCAGCAGCAACTGTGGTATCAGCAATGCCGTTGCTGGGCACAATCGAGTCGATTCCAACTCATAGTATCATATGTAACATAGTAGAACTACTCCCATAGGGTTTTCATGGCTGTACTATTTATGTAGAGGGTCAGAGAAAAAGAGGAAGACTCTCAAGGAGATGAATTGACACAGCGGCTGCAGCAATGAGCTCAAGTATAACTATGATTGTGAGGAAGGCACAGGACCGGGCAGTGTTTCCTTCTGTTGTACATAGGGTCGCTATGAGTCAGAACTGCCTCCACTGGCACCTACCACCATCTGTTTATGGAAGCAGATTGACAGGTCTTTCTCCCATGGAGCAGCTGAGTGGGTTCAAATCGCCAACCTTTCAGTTAGCAGCCAATTGCTTAACCGTTGAGGCTCCAGGGTTTCTTGGTATCAGCAACAGGTATCAGCAGTACAGGAGCACTCTGCTTTTGGAAAGTTTCCTAATAGGCTTCAGAGTATGACACAGAAACTCAAAGGTCAGTGCAGAAAGCCAAGACAAGCAAGGTGTGAGGTGGAGCAGGAGAGCTTTACGCTACGGAGGGCCTTATTTCTGAATTAAATGAGTTTTCTCTCTTTTAATTATCTGAATGAGTGAATGTATAAAAGTAACAATAAACTTTCCCATTAGGAATAATTAAGTGGCAAATTTACAGAGAAACCAAAATTAGTTTCCTTGGGATGTAATTTTGCAAGAGTCACACTGATATGTAAGTCATAATTTTAATGAAACAAAAACTATACAAAGCTCATTCCAATACTTAAAAACACTATAATTCTACAAGGTCCCTGAGTGATGCAAATGGTTTTTGTTCAGCTGCTAACTGAAAGGTTGGTGGTTTGAATCCACTCAGAGACATCTCCAAAGAAAGGCCCGGCAATCTGCTTTCATAAAGATTATAACAAGAAAACTCTACACAGCAGTTCTACTCTGTAACACATGGGTTCTCCATGAGTCCAGGGCTGACTCAATGGCAGCCAACAACAACAACAAACATTTGGAAGCAGGTTTTTGTAGGAACATAAGTTTCCAAATCACTTGGGTAAATACGTAGGGGTACGATCACATGGGCACAATCATTTGCTGTATCAAATTGTAAGACAATATTTAGATTTGTAAAAAACTACCAAACAGTCTTCCAAAGCGGCAGCACCATTTTGCATTCCCATCGGTAATGAATAAGAGTTCCTTTTGCTCCATACTCTTGCTAAGATTTGGTGTTGGCAGTGTTTTGAATTTTAGCTATTACAATAGGTGTATAGTGCTCTCATTATTGTTTTAATTTGCAATTACCTAATGACATACTGGAGTCCTGGTGGTGCAGTGGTGAAGAGCTCAGGCTGCTAACCAAGAGGTTGGCAGTTCGAATCCACCAGCCTCTCCTTGGAAACCCTATGGGAAAGTTCTACTCTGTCTTGTAGGATTGCTATGAGTCAGATCAATTTGACGGCAGTGGTTAAATGACATATTATGTTAACCATCTTTTTATCTGCTTATTTGCCATCTATGTACAAATCTATAATATCTTCTTTGATGAGATGTCTGTTTAGACCTTTAGCTCATTTTTAAATCCAATTTATTGTTTTTTTATAGTTGTATTTTAACTGTTCTTTGCATATTGTGGATAGAAGTCAATGATATGTATATTGTAAATATTTTCTCTTAGTCTCTGGTTTAGTTTTCATTCCCTTGACAGTATATTTCACAGAGCAGACTTTTTTTTCTTTTCTAAATGTTATTTATTGTGCTGTTGTTGTTGAGAATATATATATATACAGCAAAACATGTACCAACCCAACAGTTTCTGCATGACACTGATTACATCCTTTGATTGTGCAACCATTCTCACCCTCCTTTTCTGAGTTGCTCCTTCCCCATTAACATAAAATCACTGCTCCCTTAGGTTCCTGTGTAATCTTTCAAGTTGCTGTTGTCTATTTGATCCCATATAGATAGTTTTTAAAAGAGCATAAAGTAGAACAGATATTTTTATTTTTATGTATGTATTTGTTGTGCTTTAGGTGAAAGTTTAAAGCTCAAGTTAGTTTCTCATACCAAAATTTATACACACATTGTTATGTGACCTTAGTTTTCATCCCCACAATGTGACCGAACATGCCCCCGTCCATTCCAGATTTCCCATGTCCATTCAACCAGCTCCTATCCCCCTCTGCCTTCGCACCTCTCCTCTGGACAGGAGCTGCCCATTTAGTCTCATATATCTACTTGACCTAAGAAGCACACTCTTCACAAGTATCAATTTTATGTCTTAAAGACCACTCTGTTCTGTCTGAAGAGTTGGTTTTGGGAATGGTTTTAGTTCCGGGTTAACAGAGAGTCCGGGGGCCATGTCTTCTGGGGTTCCTCCAGTCTCAGACCATTAAGTCTGATCTTTTTACTAGAATTTGAGTTCTGCACCCCACTTTTCTCCTGCTCCATCAGGGGCTCTCCGTTGTGTTCCCTGTCAAGGCAGTCATTGGTGGTAGCCGAGCACCATCTAGTTCTTCTGGTCTCAGGCCAATGAAGTCTCTGGTTTATGTGGCCCCTTCTGTCTCTTGGGCTAATATTTTCCTTGTGTCTTTGGTGTTCTTCATTCTTCTTTGCTCCAGCTGGGTTGGGACCAACTGATGCATCTTAGATGGCCGCTCACTAGCTTTTAAGACCCCAGATGCCGCTCACCAATGTGGAACGCAGAACTTTTTTAAAAAATTTTTTCCATAATAATTTTATTTATTTTTATTTTATTGTGTACTCTAAGTGAAAGTTTATAATTCAAGTTAGTCTCTTATACAAAAATTTATACATACATTGTTATGTGACCCTAATTGCTCTCCCTATACTATGAGAGCATACTGCTCCTTTCCACCCATGATTTCCCTTGTCCATTCAATCAGCTCCTGACCCTCTCTGCCTTCTCATCTCACCTCTGGAAGGAGCTGCCCTTTTAGTCTCATGTATCTACTTGAGCTAAGAAGTACACTCTTCACGAGTATCATTTTATGTCCCAGAGTCCACTCTAATCTTTGTCTGAAGAGTTGGCCATGGGAATGGTTTAAGTTCTGGGTTGACAGAGAGTCTGGGGGCCATGCTTTCTGGGGTTCCTCCAGTGTCAGTCAGACCATTAAGTCTGGTTTTTTTACTAGAATTTGAGTTCTGCATCCCAATTTTCTCCTGCTACATAAGGGACTCTCTGTTTTGTTCCCTGTCAGGTAGGTCATTGGTGGTAGCTGGGCACCATCTAGTTCTTCTGATCTCAGGCTTATGGACTCTCTGGTTTATGTGGACTTTCTGTCTCTTGGGCTAACACTTTCCTAGTGACTTTGGTGTTCTTCATTCTCCTTTACTGCAGGTGGGTTGGGACCAAATGATGCATCTTAGATGGCTGCTCACTAGCTTTTAAGACCCTAGACGCCACTCACCAAAGTAGGATGCAGAACATTATCTTAATAAACTTTGTTATGCCAATTGACCTAGACATCCCCTGAAAGCATGGTCCCCAGATCCCCACCCCTGCTACTCTGTCCCCTGAAGTGTTTGATTGTATTCAGAGAACTTCTTAGCTTTGGTTTAGTCCAGTTGTGCTGACTTGCCCTGTAGTGTATGCTGTCCCTCCCTTCACCTAAGATAATTCTTGTCTACTCTCTAGATATCGAATACCTCTCTCCCTCCCTTCCCACCCTCGTAACCATCAAAGAATGTTTTCTTCTGTGTTTAAACCTTTTCTTGAGTTCTTGTAATAGTGGTCTTATACAATGTTTGTCCTTTTGCAACTGACTAATTTCAGTCAGCATAAAGCTGTCCAGATTCCTCCATGTTATAAGATGCTTCATGGATTCATCCTTGTTCTTTATTGTTGCTTAGTATTCCATTGAATGAATATGCCATAATTTATTGATCCATTCATCTCTTGATGGGTATCTAGGTTGTTTCCATCTTTTTGCTGTTGTGAACAGTGCTGCAGTGAACATGGGTGTGCATATATCTATTTGTGTGACGGCTCTTATTCCCTAGGATATATTCCAAGTAGCAAGATTGCTGGATTGTATCGTACTTCTATTTCTAGCTTTTTAAGGAAGTGCCAAATTGATTTCCAAAGTGGTTGTACTGCTTTACATTCCCAGCAACATTTATAAGTCTTCCAGTTTCTCCACAACCTCTCCATCTATTATTTTGTGTTTTTTGGATTAATGCTTGTCTTGTTGTGGTGCGATGGTGTCTCATTGAAGTTTTGATTTGCCTTTCTCTAATGGCTAATGATCGTGAGCATTTCCTCATGTGTCTGTTAGCCACCAGACTGTCTTCTTTGGTTAGTGCCTGTTCATATTCTTTACCCATTTTTTTAATTGGGTTATTTCCCTTTTTTTTGTTGAGGTTTTGCAGTAACTTGTAGATTTTAGAGATCAACAGCTGATTGGATTTGTCATAGCCAAAAATGTTTTCCCAGTCTGTAGGTTGTCTTTTGTCTCTTCTGGTGAAGTCTTTTGATTACCATAAGTGTTTGATTTTTAGGAGCTCCCAGTTATCTAGTTTCTCTTCTGGTGTTTGTGCATTGTTACTTATGGTACATATTCTGTTTATGCCATGCATTAGGGCTCCTAGCATTGTCCCTATTTTTTCTTCCATAATCTTTATTCTTTTAGATTTTATATTTAGGTCTTTGATCCCTTTTGAGTTAGTTTCTGTGCATGGTGTGAGGTATGGGTCTTGTTTCAGTTTTTTGCTGATGGATATTCAGTTATGCCAGCAATGTTTGTTAAAGAGACTGTCTTTTCCCCGTTTAATGGACTTTGGGCCTTTGTCAAATATCAGCTGCTCATAGGTGGATGAATTTACTTCTGGATTCTCAATTATGTTCCACTGGTCTATGCATCTGTTGTTGTGCCAGTACCAGGCTGTTTTGACTACCATGGCAGTATAATAGATTCTAAAATCAGGTAGTGTGAGGCCACCCTCTTTGTTCTTCTTCTTCAGCAATGCTTTACTTATCTGGGGCCTCTTCCCTTTCTGTATGAAGTTGATGATTTGTTTCTCCATCTGATTAAAAAATGCCATTGGAATTTGGATAGGGATTGCACTATATCTGTAGATGGCATTGGGTAGAATTGACTTTTTCACAATATTGAGTCTACCTATCTGTGAACAAGGTATAATTTTCCACTTGTGCAGGTCTCTTTTGGTTTCTTGCGGTAGTGTCTTGTAGTTTTC
>NW_004444153.1:2075884-2084009 GCF_000243295.1 Trichechus manatus latirostris
AGGGCATCCTTGTCTGGTTCCCATTCTCAAGAGGAATGTTTTTAAACTCTGTCCATTTAGGAGGATGTTGGCTGTTGGCTTTGTATAAATGTCCTTAATTATGCTGAGGAATTTCCCTTCTATACCTACTTTGTTGAGAGTTTTTATCATGAATGGGTGTTGGACTTTGCCAAATGCCTTTTCTGCATTGATTGATAAGATCGTGTGGTTTTTGTTTTTTGTTTTATTTATGTGATGGATCATATTGATTGTTTTTCTAATGCTGAACCATCCTTGCATATGTAGTATAAATCCCACTTGATCATGGTGAACTATTTTTTTGATATGTTGTTGAATTCTATTGGCTAGAATTTTGTTGAGGATTTTTGTGTCAATGTTCATGAGGGATATTGCTCTGTACTTTTCTTTTTTTGTGGTGTTTTTACCTGGTTTTGGTATCAGGGTTATGCTGGCCTCATAGAATAAATTTGGGAGTATTCCATCCTTTTCTATGCCCTAAAATACCTTTAGTAGTAGTAACATTAACTCTTTTCTGAGAGTTTGGTAGAATTTTCCAGTGAAACCATCTGGGCTAGCACTTTTTTTTGTTGGGAGTTTTTAAATTACTTTTTCAGTCTCTTCTTTTGTTATAGGTTTATTTAGTTGTTCTACCTCTGATTGTGTTAGTTTAGATAGGTATTGAGTTTCTAGAAATTTATCCACTTCCTCTAGGTTTTCAAATTTGTTAGAGTACAATTTTTCATAGTATTCTGTTATGATTATTTTAATTTCAGTTGAGTCTGTTGTGATATCACCCATCTCATTTCTTATACGGGTTGTTTGCTTCCTGTCCTGTTTTTCTTTTGTCAGTTTGGCCAATGGTTTATTGATGTTGTTGATCTTTTCAAAGAACCAGCCTTTGGTCTTGTTAACTCTCTGTTGTTTTTCTATTCTCTATTTCGTTTAATTCTGCTCTGATTCTTACTATTTCCTTTCTTCTGGCACCCGAGGGTTTCTTTTGCTGCTCTCCTTCTACTTGTTCAAGTTGTAGGGTTAATGTTTCGATTTTGGCCCTTTCTTCTGTTTGGATGTGTGCATTTATTGCTGTAAACTGAACTCTGAGCACTGCTTTTGCTGTGTCCCAAAGGTTCTTTTAAGATATGTTTTCATTCTCTTTTGATTGTATGAATTTCTTTATTCCATCCTTAATTTATTCTGTAACCCAGTAGTTTTTGAGCAAGGTTTCCATGTGCTTGATTTTTTCCCTTGGTTTTTCTGTTATTGATTTCTACTTTTATGGCTTTATGGTCAGAAAAGGTGCTTTGTAATATTTTGATGCTTTGGATTCTGTTAAGGCTTGCTTTATGGCCTAATATATGGTCTATTCTGGAGAATGTTTCATGTGCATTGGAAAAGAAAGTATACTTGGTTGCAGTTGGGTGGAGTGTTGGTTTATGTCCATGAGATCAAGTTGGTTGCTTGTAACATTTAGCTCTTCTGTGTCTTTGTTGAGCTTCTTTCTGGATGTTCTGTCCTTCACTGAAAGTGGTGTGTTGAAGTCTCCTACTATTATTGTGGAGCTGTCTATCTCTCTTCCAATGCTGTTAGAGTTTGTTTCACGTATTCTGGAGCCCCGTTGTTGGGTGAGTAAATATTTATTGTAGTTATGTACTCCTGGTGTACTGACCCTTTAATCATTATGTAGTGTCCCTCCTTACCCTTTGTGGTAGATTTTACTTTAAAGTCTATTTTGTCAGAGATTAGTATTGCCATTCCTGCTCTTTTCTGAAAGTTGTTTGCTTGATATATTTTTTCCATCCTTTGAGTTTTAGTTTGTTTGTGTCTTTACGTCTAAGGTGTGTCTGTTACAGGCAGCATATAGACAGATCATGTTTTTTTATCCATTCTGCCACTCCGTTTCTCTTTACTGGTGCATTTAGTCCATTTACATTCAGTGTAATTATTGTTAGGTATGAGTTTAATGCTGTCATTTTGATGTCTTATTTTGTGTGTTGCTGACAGTTTCTTTGTTCCATTTTATTTTCTGCACTAAATCATTTTTCTTTATGTAGTTTCTTCTCATCTTTTTCATTGTTGTTGATTTTGTATGTGCTGAGTCTTCATATTTTTCTTGTTTTTTATTTTGATGTATAGGATTGTTAATTTCCTTTGTGGTTACCTTAATATTTACCCCTATTTTTCTAAGTTTAAACCAGTGTTTTATTTTTTTGTATTGCCCTGGCCTCCTCTCCAAATGAAAAATCTATGTCTACATTTTTTAGTCCCTCTTTTTTGTTTTAATGTTGTCATCTCTTATATATTGACATCTTTGTTTCCCTATTTTCAGTGTTTTAACTTTGATTTATTTTTGTAACTTCTCTATCTGAGTTGATATCTGGTTGCTCTGTCTTGTGTTCTAGTCTTGGGTTCTTATCTGATGTTATTGATTTTCTAACCAGTGGACTCTCTTTAGTATTTCTTGTAATTTTGGTTTGTTTTTTGCAAATTCCCTAAACTTCCGTTTATCTGGAAATGCCCTAATTTCGCAATTATATTTGAGAGACAGTTTTGCTGGATATATAATTCTTGGCTGCCAATTTTTATTTTATTTTTTATTGTACTTTAGATGAAGGTTTACAGAACAACTAGTTTCTCAAAAACAGTCAGTACACATATTGTTTTATGACATTGGTTAACAACCCTATGACGTGTCAACACTCTCCCTTCTTGACCTTGGAGGACGTTTTTTATTTTTGGTGAAAATATACATAACCAAAGATACACCATCTCAGAAATTTATGCTTGTACAATTAAGTGACATCAATTATATTCTTCCAGTTGTGCTGTTATTCTCACTATCCTTTTCCAAATTATTCCATCACCATTATCTTCAACTCACTGCCCCCTATGCTTCTCATCAAACCTTTTGAGTTGCTGTTGTCAATTTGATCTCACATAATTTTTTTTTTTTGTACTTTAGGTTGAGATTTACAGAACAAATAGTTTCTCATTAAACAGTTAGTACACATTTTGCCCTATGACAATGGGTAACAACCCCACGACATGTCAACACTATCCCTTTTCAACCTTGGGTTCCCTATCACCAGCTTGCCTGTCCCTACCTGCCTTCTAGTCCTTGTCCCTGGACTGTTGTGCCTCCTTAGTCCCATTTTGTTTTATGGGGCTGTCCAATCCCCCACTGAACAGTGAACCTCAGGAGTGACTTCATTACTGAGCTAAAAGGGTGTCTGGGGGCCATACTCTCGGGGTTTCTCCAGTCTGTCGGGCCAGTAAATCTGGTCTTTTTTTTTGTGTTTTAGAATTTTGTTCTACATCATTTTCCAGCTGTGTCCAGGACCCTCTGTTGTGCCTGGTCAGAGCAGTCAGTGGTGGTAGCTGGGCACCATCTAGTTGCACTGGACTCAGTCTGGTGGAGGCTATGGTAGTTGTTGTCCATTAGTCCTTTGGACTAATCTTTCCCTTGTATCTTTTATCTTCATTCTCCCATGCTCTAGAAGAGGTGAGACCAGTGGAGTGTCTTAGATGTTGGCTGCCAATTTTTTGAGGAAGTTATTTTCAATCCCTGTTTTGCTGAGTTTTTTTTCTAAGGAATGGTAATATTTATATATAATTAAAAATGTACAGTACTAGTTTATATGTCATTAAAATATATTAAAATGGTGTGATATTGTAGGTATCCCTTTTTAATGATTTAAAAAGATTATAATTTAATAATAATTTTAAAAGCTTATCACTATAGATCTTTCTAACTGTACCTTAATCATTTTTACTATTTCCTGAAGATGGTGTTTAGAATGTTTCCAATGATTTGCTACCATAATCAGTAACATAAATAACATTCCTTAACATCACATTTCCTTATGTACATAACTGAGAGAATCTTTAGGATAAAGATATTTTTTCTTTTTTTATGAAACTGAAGTGCAATATCAAGCACGAATAAAGCAGCTCCTAAGTATTCATTATATCTCCCCAGAATCCAAAAAAGTCTTTGAGCCTAGCGTCCAGCGTATAACAGTAGAGATCCAGAGAATTAACTTTTGTCTGGAAATGCTTGAGGACCATCTCGTAGCATTGTTTCTCTTACATTATTCCATACAATACAGAAAATTGATTGAAACATCGAAGTGCTGTAAACCAGAAAAAAACCCTGTTGAATGAGGATTCTTAAACTGGAATTCAGAGCATGCCTGTATTCTCTGAAATTATATTTAAAATGTTGCATACATATGCCTTCTCCTGGGGAAAGAAGTCCATAACTTTCACCCAGTTTTCAAACTAGTTCGGAAACCAAAAATATTTAAGCATCCCCTGTTGCATATTTTCAAACCAATATATTTAAGGAAGTAAGATTGTTTCAATTCCTTGTTACAAACACGATATAAACTCTCTTTCATATCATATTATGCTTTTAATGGATTTTTTTTACTTGTGTCACAGTTTTTTGTTTCCCTAGATCAGAATCTACTTGGGACCCATATGAAGGCTAAGACCTCTGCATAGAGCTGTTTGCCATGCCCCTTAACCCATTCTATATAGGACTAGGGGCTGCTGGAATCCTTCAATGGTGTACATGGTTACTGTGCTTGGCTGCTAACCAAAAGTTTGGAAGCTTGAGCCTACCAAGAGTCACCTTGGAAGAAGGTCTGGTGATCTACTTCCAAAAAAATCAACCATTAAAAACCCTCTGAAACACAGATCTATTCTGACACACATGAGGTGGCCACAAGTTCAGAGTAGACTCAGTGGCAACTGGTTTGGTTTGATTTTGGTACCCTCAGTGGCTGTCTGTACACAGTTCACAGAACTTCCCTTCTAATGGTTCTGACCAGACTGGATACATCCATTTAAATGTTTGAGATTATCCTCTAGGTTTTCTGTACCAGGTAAAAGAGTTATTAAACTGACCACTGAACAAAGGACATATTTCACTTGATAATCTATAGCACACAGAAAGTTCTGAGACTATATTAGTAATTAATAACTGGATAACTACTATTGGACTACTAAGCAATATACTTTGTGTGTTAGATGGTTGGCATTTTATTAAATGAGAAAACAATTCAGGCTTTCAAAATAATGCTTTAGGAAAAGAATATATCCACTTTCCAAAATAGGAAGCCATTTATCTATTAAAAAGATGTGGGTGTATATTATTTTTTTCTTTCTATTGTTGGCAGATAATGTCAGAGGCTTGATTATAATGTGTGCTTTAGCAGAACAGTTTTTTCTAGAATGTTTTTACAATACTTCTTTCTTTTCAGATCACATACTTCTTTTTCCCCTTTTATTCCTATTTTTATGCATCTTTTCTACCCTCTCCATTTATGCATGAAATACTTCATCAATACATATTTATAGTATGTTAAATATTTATTGAAAATCTATGCAAATGATCTTTCTTTAACTGTACCTACAGCTACAAAACCTACAAGAAAATAATTTTCCTTTCCTTTAGTCGTTGGAGCCCTGTTGGCGCAGTGGTTAAGAACTCAGCTGCTAACCAAAAGGTCACCAGTTTGAACCTGCCAGCTGCTCCTTGGAAACCCTATGGAGCATTCTACTCTGTCCGATAGGGTCACTATGAATTGGAATTGACTCGATGGCATTGAGTTAGGGTTTTTTTTGTGTGTGTTGTTGTTGTTGTTGTTTTGTCATTGATATCCAGTCAAGATTCAATACAGGCAACAGAAAATACTTAGGAAACAAGAAACAAATGAATTAGGAGGTCACAGGACGAAGCTAACTGTAGAATAATTTCCAGAATAATCCAAAACTGATCTACCAGGGGATCTGCTATCTCTGATTCTCCACTAGAATCATGCTGGAATAAGAATCTGCTGCTATTGTTGTCCCTGCTCTAATACTCTGGAGTTGGGGAAATAAAGCACTAATTATGAATTACAACCCGCTGCCATCTAGTCGGTTTATAGTGACCCTATAGGACAGAGTAGAACTACCTCATGGGATTTCCGAGGAGTGGCTGGTGGGTTCGAATGCCGACCCTTTGGTTAGCAGCTGAGCTCTTAACAACTACGCCACCAGGGCTCCAAGTAAGAATTAAGAAATTAGAATGCCTGTTGCTATTGATGATGACAGAATTGGTACACATGATTTAGGAAGCTGGAGAATGGACACTGAATCATTACTACAAGAAGACCTCCCACATCCACGACAATACTTGCCAGCATCAACAACCATCATTTACGTGATGACTCTATAGTCCTCTGTATGTAAAGTGCAATTCTGGTCAGAGTTCCAGAAAATATGGCAATTAGTTATGTTTAAGATTATATTATGGGTATAGAATAAGTAGACTTTTAAAATTAACTTGGAAATAACTGAACTTTAAACTATTTTAATCAGGTATTTCATTACAAATAAGCTGTTGATAAGGGAAGTGAAATAATAAGCAATAAATAAAAATATTTTATAAAGATTAAGTCTTAACATCATTTGTTATTTGTAATTTGAGATGTGTTGGCTACTAATGGAAAATTTTAAATTGATAAGTAATTTTTTAGTAACGACTTTATGCCTGGCTTTGAACTGAGTGCTTCAAATATTTATCTAATTTAGCTAAAAAGTAATAATGTGGTCTTCTAGGCTTGGATATGGGAGTATAGGAAAACAGGGGGAGGTCTATGGCTGATGGAGTGAGAATGGCTACCAAAAACAAAACCAGTTGTCATTGGGTCTAATCCGGCTTACAGCGGCCCTATAGGACAGAGTAGAGCTGCTTTATAGGTTTTACAAGGAGTAGCTGGTGAATTTGTACTGCTGACCTTTTTTTGGTTAGCAGCTGAGCCAGCCAAAGCTCTGAGAATGTCTACGGATATCTGCAATCCAAATTAAGACTTTAGGTCTAGGCCTGCTCTGTGCCAGAGCAGATTATGCATTAGCATTTATTTAGCACAGACTAGAAATCCTGTATAACTTCTTAAAATAACTTATCAGACATCTTATTTCATATTTATACCTACCATGCTAAGTCAAATAGATTATTACCTGGAAATGAATTGGAGAATACAGAGTAAACGATATTTATTTCCATGATTTTTAGGCAATATCAAGCACACGATTATTAGGTGGTTTCCTAAGTGTTTAAGGTAAGAATTTTAGCTCTCGCCCCAATGAGTGGTGTGTGTGTGTGTGTGTGTGTGTGTGTGTGTGTGCGTGTGTTTGCGTGTGTATGTGAGAGACAGAGTGCTGCAACTAATGATTATGAATATTTTGCAATTGCTTTTTTTAAAAACCAACTTGTAGTGACACTTCCCAGCCAGAAGCTTCATGAGAAAGAAGTTTTGTAACAAAGTTATTAAAAATTCAGTGTTTGGGCTTCAACAACACTCAACTACTGGTAGCTCCAGGAAAAGTCCTTCATGAACCTGATATCTCATAGTGTGTTTCAAAATCTCTTTATCCTTTACTACTACACCTTTACAATTGACCAGGGTGACCAGGTATAAGGATACTGTCAATGGTGGCTATTCACATTTCCATATACCTTTTAATCTTAGTATTCTTTTTGGGAAAAATGGCAGACTATAGCAATTAAGGAACTTTTTTTTTTTTGGCCTGGTATTCAGAGCTGACTCCACCCTCATTAATGAAATTGTTCAGTTATTTGCCTGGATATAGCTCCTTTTCATCGAGGCAAACATGCTCAGCATCCCTAATTTCTTATAGTCTTTATAGCATTTCCAAACATTATTCCAGGTGTACTTGTTAGTAAAGAAACACAAATCAACAGAATAAATAAAAACCTACTTCTATCCTCTAAGCAATTGATCTGTTTTCCTTTAAAACTTTGCACAAAACTCACCACATGTCTCCTAATGTTTCTCTGGTTCATAATTGAAAAAAATATTTTTCGTTATTATACCATATATTTTCAAAACAATCATTGTAAAATTTAAAATAGAAGTCATTAGCTTTATGCTTAAATTATAATAAAAAGTGTAAGTTATTAATTGAAGCCCATTTTCATAGCAAATCTACACAATTCAGTTCAGTTAAATATATATACTGACAACTATTTTCTAAAAACTTGAGAGAATAAAATATGAACAATACATGGTCTCTATTCAAGCTTGTAGTCTAGATGGTGAGTTATATATATATA
>NW_004444153.1:2084109-2093768 GCF_000243295.1 Trichechus manatus latirostris
TATAAAGCTATATTAACATTTATAAATTGTTAAAGGTATCAAAGTAAAAGAAACATAATGAAATCAGAAAATGGATAATAGTTCTAATAATTCTTGATAGTCATATTTTTACATCAGTTATGCAGGACTGTTGCTAAAATTATCAATCTTTCATTCTATATTGGCCAAAGAGATGAACTCAGTCTTTTTTATTTGTTTCTTTTTGGCTTTTTTCTTAGGACTATACAGTCATAATCCTCTTTTCAGCTTTCAGGAGGAAATTAACACAGCCATTAAATTCCTAATCCATGAGCTTGGATTCCCAATTTCTAAAAATAACAAACACTAAGTCCATGTTTTTTATCGAAATCAGAAATTATCTTTAAGCAGCTGCATTTTTTAACCCATATCTTTCAAATTTGTTTTAAGATACTTTAAAATTAATAGATGCTTTTATTTATCAGCTGAAGGAAAAGAGAATGAATAGAGATTTTTTAGTAGCCATTTCTCCTGACTGCACCTATTATAAAAGCATTCCCTTGTATAAAAAGAACTGTTTAAAATTATTTTGACTTAGGAATTTATTATATTCTTTATTCACATATAATGACTTCTTTTTTAATTTTAAGAGGGTGAGTAAAATCTTATTTCCACAGAAAATGAAAATGCAGCAGTAGACAGGGCTTCAGTTGATTTATTCCTTTGCAGTTAGGCAGGAAAAAAACAGATGAATCTACATAGGCAAGAGAGAATCGATGATGAAATAATAATTCTAAGCTCTCTACCAGCCTGTGCCAGGCTTAATGTGGATATTTATTTAATTTAATCTACACTATTATCCTTTCAAACAGTTAGCTTACACTACCATCCACACAAGCTGGCAGCTTTGTATCCATGCATTGTTTTATTAGCAGATTTTGGGAGCTTTCATTTCCCTTTCATTGGAAAAGTGTTCATCTTTGAAATTGTCAAAAATAAATTGTCCCATATTGTTTCTTTATAGCTTCTAGTCCTCACTGATGAGTGAAATATGGGCCTATTTCTTCTTTTCTTATTGTCCTAATAGCTGCCCTCAGATTACACCTTGTAGTGATATCAATGCCAACATCAATAACAATACCAACACAAGTACAACACCACTACCAACACCAACACCGATACACATATCAACACTGCTATCAACACCAGCAACAGTTCTAACACCAACAAACACCATTACCAATAACAAGTCCAAGAACAATTCAACCCCAACACCAATACCAACACCAACAAAAACACTAATTCAACACCAAACACCAATATCAATATGGATACCACCAGTACCAACACCAATACCAGTATCAGTGTAGCACCAACACCAACATGAACACTAGTAACACTGTAACATGAATACCAATACTAGTATCAACCAGAATCAATACCAATAACAATACCAACACCAGTATCAGTGCAAATACAATGCCAATATCTCTAAGTTATTTTCTGTCAAGGACAAAGCTAATGGATTTATCTTCATTAAATTTTCACAACAAATATATGTTGCAATTCCTGTTAGTATCTTTATTTTAAGGTGAGGAGACTGAAGTTCAGAGAGGGAGAGACAGATATTAAATAATAAATATGGAAATGAATAGATCATCTAGGGTATTACAAAAGAGATGTTATATGAAAAAAGAAAAGCAGGATTTGAGAAATGTGGGAATTTGCAGTCGTAGCCTCATTGAGAAGTTTGAGCAGCCAACAATGTTATTTAAAAAAAAAAAGTGGAGATAGTGTAAACAACTCTTTTGAGAAGTTGGGCTGTAAAAACAAAGAGAGAAAAAGGGTACTAGTTAGAAAGGAGAACAAACCCAGATTCGGACTATTAGTTGCTTGCTTTTAAAGTTGTTTGTTTTAAAAAACTGAAAATACAGAGTACTCTGAATTGTCATCAACTGTAAGTAGAGACAGGAAAACATGATGAGCAGTTGGACAATGGGAGCAGAGGCCATATCTACCCAAGCACGGACCACACTTCAGTAAATGACTGTTTGAGATTGCCTTGAGATAAAACAATGCATTAGAATCCCACTTTGATTTTATTGATGTGAATTTGTCTATATACCTGGAACTTCAAGGTTTTTCTCCTCCTTTGCTATGTCATTAAAGTTTAATACAAGGTAATATACTAACACAATGAAAGAAATTAGGTTATATACCTTAATGTGGTCTATAAGCTTCAGAGGACTTACAGTAGTTATTGGGGAGCTATAAGGACACCTGTATCCCGTGCTCTAAGTGGGGTCTTTGAAGACTTAAAAGCCTAGAAGGTATGAGATAATCTAGGAGGTAAAACCAACTTCCCTGATTGTGTCAAAGAAATGTGAACAAAAGTCCACCTTGAATGAACTAATGTAATGCTTGAGTCACTGATGTACCTGAGTATCATGATCCTTGAGGGCTCATTCAAAACTAATATCTAAATGTACTGGCAGTTTAGCAAGAGAATACTTGTGACCCTAAGTCCCAGTGCTAAAAATCTAAGTATAAAAGTGTTTCTCAAATATATTTTAAAAAATTCTTCAACTATGGCTGAAGCACTGGGGCCTGTTGAAACTCTAATGAGAGATTAGATGAGCAATTATATCTAGTAATCATTAAAGGAACAATCAGTAATGAACATTTTTGCAATTTGAGTAGAAAAATTTAAATAAAATTTAATGAATATGTTAATCTCTTTCTGAAAACTGAAAGGAAGCTTACATCTGTATAATTTTAAAGAAAAAAGCAAACATGGGGAAAAAAAAACAGAGAATACACTGTTCTTAAATGATTCAGAACTAATACAATAAGATTATAGTGTATTTTAGCTGTTTCAATTAGACATACTTGAGAATCAGTTTTGACTCTGCCACTTTTCTAATTCTAAGACATTGACTGAGTTACTTGATCTTTCTGAGCCTCAGTTTCCTCATCTTAAAATAAAAATACTAAAAGTTCTGTAATTGCAACATATATCTGAAGTGAGAATTTAATGCAGATAAAATACATTGGTCTTCTCCTTGACATAAAACATATTAAAGGTATTGTCATTGTATTTGTATTGATACTGGTGTTGGCATTTTCATTGTTATTGATTCTGGTTGATATTGGTATTGGTATTCATGTTTTTAGAGTTATTAACGCTCATATTGGCGTCGGTGCTGAATTGGTAGTGGTGCTAGTATTGGTATTGCTGTTGGTGTTGTATGATTTGATAAATGGGTTCTATATGCGGAAAAGCATTTCAGGTACCAAAAAAGTAAATGTGGAGAAGTGGATAAATATGGAGAAGTGGGAATAATCATGACATTCATGAAGACAGCAATGAGACAGAATTAGAGGGTAAATGCTGGACAACGTAGAAATAATGTTATATAGCTGAGGAAGAGCTAGACTGTGGAGAGCTGTGGACTTTGACTATACATTCTGATGTTAGAACAGAAAGAAATAACCAAACAGGCTGTTTATCTGGGAAGTGGAATGACAAGTAAAAGAATGGTTTAAAAAGGCTAAGCCTTAACATCACTTCCTATTTGTAATTGGAGATGTGTTTGGAACTAATAGAAAATAAAATTAATATATAAATTTTAGTTACCACTTCATGCAAGGCTCTGTTCTGAGTGCTTTAAATATTTTATCTAAGTTAACTAAAAAGTAGTAATATGATAGACTGCTTTTGTGTGTGTGTGAGAAGTAAATTAGCCTCCCACTTTTAAAGGCAAAATAAGAACTCGTTTTATAGCATATTATATTTGTAGATATGGTTTTTTGAGTTCTCAGATATATTTTAGTGTTCTATAAAATTGTTCCAACTGTGCTATTAACTATACTGAATCACATTTGTTTTTTTCCGTATATCAAAGATACCTACTAGAGTACCTCATATTTGAAGACATTCAATGTGTGATTTCTGAGTTCTCATGATTGCATGTATATATTACTTAAATAAGTAATATACTGAAATAGATATATTTTTTACTTACATCTGTCTATATATATGCATATATATATATACACTAAAAGTAGTGTAATTGCAACATACACTTGGGAGAATTTAATGCAGATAAAATGCATTAGCATTGCTGTCTTTATGAATGTCATGATCATTTCCATTTCTCCATTATATATAGACATAATGAAAAAATATATCTATTTCAGTATATTACATGTTTAAGTAATATATACATGGAATCATGTAAACTCACTTATTATTGAATGCCTTCAAATATGAGGTACTCTAGCAGATATGTTTGGTATAGGAGGAAAAACAGATATGATTCAGTACAGTTAATAGGACAGTTGGAACAATTTTATATAGATAGATAAAATGAAGAAATATAACTATTTCAGTATATTACATGTTTAAGCTTTCCAACAGTATAAGTTTCACGATTGAGTTGGTAATGATCTGTCAGTTTTTTAAAGCAATAGTCCACATAACTATTCAGACAGTTAACAGACACTTAATTGGATTATGTTACATCACAGAGCTTTCTGCATAAGAAAGGATTCAATAATGAAAGTAATAGAAGACGGTATGGTAACACTGTAACAATTGATCATTAAATTAATTGAATCTCCTCTTCCAATCACTTTCTATGTTATTTTAGAATATTTGGATAGATTTTTTTATTGAGTTGTATCAATTAAATATTCTGCTACAATTTTTGTTGCTTTTTAAGAAAGTTAATGTAACTTTGAGCTTTGCTAGGGTTCTTATTCAGAGAATAAGGACATATTTTTCTCCATCTCTTCTATGAACTGGACAAGGGATATGAGTTAGATGTAAAGAAAATGTTCCTGACAGTGTGAGCTGTTAAACACTGGAATTAGTTGTAACAAGAGAAGGTTAGAGACCTTTAAAAATGAGAAAAGTCATCATCTTAATAACATAGCGTACAAGAGCATAAAGAATGTCATTCAAGAACAGATCAGTGGTACATCTAGCTTCTACATTTTCTCTATTATAAATACCTAGAATGTACTAGTTTCCTTCCCCAATGGTCACCTTAAAAAATAAGGATGCAACGCAACGGTCTTAATTTCACTTAATATATTCTTTGAGGAGTGAATTTAGTCTCATCATAAACCTACTCATCTCTATATCTAGTATAAACTATTTTAGAATATTAGAGAAGAATTTCCCTTATTCCTTTTTCTTCCTAAAACATACAGACTTTATCGGAGGGCACACCATTAACTAATCAATCGGTTAATTAATTTTTGCATTCATTCACACTTTTGATAAATATCATTTAGAATATCAGTAGAATTTACAACATAAAAGAAACTGTTAGGCACTGTATGAACTCAATATAAGTGACACTTTCACTCTGAGCTATATATGTATCAGTTAAGAACTGCATTTAGCTCTGACAACAGAGACCCAGAGACCAATGGCTTAACAGGACAAGAAATTATTTTTCAAAAGAATATATAAAAATAGACTGTGAAGTCTTGAAATAGGCAGTTCGGGGCTGGTACAGTGACACTGCGGTGTCATCAAGACAGAGAAAATTTTTATTCTTCCACTTACCCTCCTGTAGGATGTGCTTGCTGTCTTGTGGTCACAAGACGGCAGTTAAAGCTCCACCCTTCATATCTGTAATCCAGGCAGGAGGAAGGGAAAAGATGAAAGGCAAAAATTGCCTGCTAGATGTCAACTTCCTTTTAAAGAATGTTTGCCTATAGTTTACACAATTTTAGCCATAATCTAATCTGATGGCCACCCCTGTCTGCAAGGTGGCTGGGATTTAAATATCATTATTGATTTGGGAATATTTTATCCACAGATAAAATCAGAATTATGTTAGTAAGGAAGCAAACAAGAATGGATATTGGGTAAGTAATGAGAGGTCCATACCATGTTCTCTACCCTATGTTTATTATATAGAACTCCTTCACCATTCCCACACTATTTTCATATTTCCTTGACTTTGCTCCCTCTTTGTAATTCCCTCTATCTAAAATATGCCTGCACTGTTCTCTACCAGTTAAAATCTTATCTATTTTCAAAGGCACATCTCACATAGCACCTTATCTGTGAAACTTTTCCCATCAAAATTATTCTTTCTTCCATTCTTCTAGATTTTCTTATCATGCAGTACTTATCCAGAGTAGTTTGAATTATAAGAGTTTTACATATTGTATTTTCTTCAGAATATTTTTAATTCTTAGATATTAGGAGTCTATCTTATTTATTTTTGTGTCCCATATTTGTGCCTTGTATATAATAGATATTCAAGATATTTGTTGAATTAAAGATATAGATACCACCCAAATAAACCTAAAGTTTAGTAGGGGAGACCACCTGTGTGTGTGTGTATATAAAGATAATGTGCGTATAAATGATCAAGGAAAGAACACATATATATATATTCATAATATGTATAATTTCCTTATCTTTCTGGACTTATTTTTGTCATTGTCAATGCAGCTCTTGGCTCTAAATCTTTGTTTACTCAATGATTCTGCATATTTTCTTCATTCTCTTTGAATTTCTTATTTCCCCTCTTTCCACCAGTATGTACTAGACTCTCTTATAATAAAAGAAAGGAACAATTTTTCTCTTGAATTTAATGTGCTTGCTGGATACCTGCTTTTTTCCTTATATTTACTAATTGTTCTCATTATTTTCTGTTTTTCCTCCAGATCTAGACTTTAACCTTCTCCACCATGAATGAACTATATTAGTGGGTTTCCAAGTGTTCTGGCATCACTTCAGTTGGCCAAGAATGGACTAGAGAGAAAGGGGGGAATGAGAGTAGAGTGTTTATTCCCCCAACTTCTCCTTCAGAAGTCATCTCAGGCAACTGTGTCCCTTGACTAAAGGCCATTGCTTATTTCAATACAGCCTGCTCTGTGAAACCATCTGAGTTCCTTTCAGGTTTAAGAGTACTGACAGCTGGGCTCTCATTCTCCACAACCTTTATAATTACTATTATTGTAAAGAAACTCTTCTAAATCAGATAAGAACCTGCCATTTTCTCACCAAGCATTCTTTCCTTAACTTTTTGCAGTCTAGACTAGTTTCTTTTACCTTCTTTTTAGGAAGGTAATTTATTAATCCTTGATGATGAGGACAGGTAAACATCTGAAGGTGAATTTCAACATAAGTATTCTTCTCTCTAAAGAAACGGAGCTCCTTAGGAGAACATCTGTTAGAGAGAAGATGAATGAAAGCCTTGGACCAGGAACAGGTCATAAGTATATGTCATAAGGTAAATGAAAAATTAAGCACATTTACCATTTATGAGAGGATAGGGATGTAAAATAGTCAAGTGGATTGAAAAATGTATGAAACTTCCATAGTAACCAATTTGAACTGAATGCCAAGCAATTCCTTACAATCTATGAGAGCACATTGTCTAAAAATTAGCGACTGGCTATCTGTACCTATATGGATCAATGGAGAAATTAATGATTTTATTAAAATATATAACATTTAATTGTATTAACTATGAGGTAATATAATTTGACAAGATTTAAAATTGTAGGTTAATTATGCATTATATCTCCAAAATGTAAAAGAGTTAAATATCTTAGATAAAATTAACATAAATGAGTTTCTCACTTTGCCAAATCATTCCAAATCCCTGACTGGGCTTTTTGAATAACAGTAAGAGTAATATAAAAGAAAATTAATGTCTTGAGCCAACTCTCTTTTTCTGCATGCATATGATCAATGAAAAATGTTGGTAAGAGACAAGATAAAATAGAGATTAACGGAATTTTAAAAATCCACTTTTCATACTGTCACCTATACAGTAGTAGCTTCATAAGACTACTTGACCACAGTTTGCCTTTAGTTATTTTGACCTGGCCCCATTTCTTTTGTTCTCTGCTTTGATAACAAAATAAAGAATCTATCTTGAAAACAATATCTGGAATGATACGTACTAAAGGGGCTATTTGTAGTTACCTTTGTATGCTAGGCTTTCAGGTGGTTTTTATTATTTTCTTTTTGCTTATCTGTATTTCTAATATTTATAAGAAATATATGTTTCTAGTAAAAATAATAAACAATAAAAAACCCAAACATGTTAATTTTTAAAGTATCTTATGACAGCAATATATATATTCAAACAACTAGACCTGAATTAAGATGTATGCTTCTATTAAAGTCAATTTTTTTTGTTTCATTGATATTGAAATACGCTTGAACTTGAGTCTATTCTATTTAGAACACAAAGGTGAGCACCTATTAAGCACCAGAGAACCCTACTATACCCTAAACAAGGGGGAGAAGACAGAGTCTCTACTCTGGAGGCAGACACAGAGATACCACAAATTGTAGTACAAGTCAGAGGGACATAAAATCTACTCTAGGGTTGTGCCAATTAAAGCACAGGACATGATTCCTTTTTTGGAGGTGAAAGAATTTAAGGATTAAAGATGGTGATATTGATCTGGATCTTTAAGAAAGAATAAACTCAGTGTGTGGAAAAAATAGAACAGTATAGAAAGAATGTGAACATTTTTAATTTGGAGAAAAGGAAACTGCAGTAATGACGTATTTTAGTGCTCTTCAAATATGTGAACGACTATTAGGTGGAAGAAAAAATAGTTACATTCTATTTTGCTTTAGCCAGCAGGACTAGGGCATATCTCTACTTTCAACACCCATGGTTGATTATGTCTGTGATTTATACTACTGCCTTCGTAAGATACCAAACTTTTTAATAAAATTCTGTTATTGGAGAAAATATGTACTACTTAGTGAATATTATTTTTTTGGCATGTTTCCTGGAATTCATTTTGCCCTCAAAATAGGGATTTCTTTTACATATATATGTGTGTATATATATAATATACATTAAACCAAGCTGCCTTGTTTTAATTTGTTTCTCAAAGGTATATATCTTTGATTTTAGTTTTATGTTCAAAATGGCATGATGCCAGTTGTCTGTAATGTTGTGGACTGTGAACAGATGAGGAAAACAAGAAACCTGGAAACTGTTATAGAGTAAAATCTGCTGAACAATTTATGTCAATAAATGTAAAGATAGTATTAGAGAGTGTTCTTTATCTGCCATTTTCACCAACGAACTTAATAAAGAATAAAATCACAGATGGAAGCTGTCAAGTATAGAGAAAGAAAGTTCATTATAGGGAGAACTCAAGTACAAAAGTCTAATATTGGGTTAAGACATTCACAAACACATGCAAGTTTAAAGACTATAAAATATCGTTAAGGCCTGAATTATGGACCCAGGCTTTAATTGGGGAATCTGGATAAGTTTTGTGATGTGTAAGCTTCCGTATGTACCTCTTGAATCTGAAAAACATGCAGACCAAATGAAAGTTAAGACCAATAACAGGAAGCTGACCTCTTAGGAACAAAGTGCTTGGTTTAACTGGAATTTATTCAATATGCCTTTGTTATTTGCCTGTTACTACAAAGACTTTGCAGTCTATAGTATAAAAAATATTAAGTAATATAGGCGGTTCATACAAAGGGAGTGCTTTCTTTAAAATCAGTTACAACAAACATCTAATTATTGACCTTGAATAAGTTGGAATTCTAAGAGAATGCCATGCATTGCATTTTCTGATTAATTGAAGGTCGACTTTTATGTTTTGCAAATCACTTAAGCTATGATTAGAATAAAACCTTACTAAGACAGAGCATAGTAAAATCTGATTTTAGTTGATGTTAT
>NW_004444153.1:2095174-2096955 GCF_000243295.1 Trichechus manatus latirostris
AAGATAATCAATTGAAAGTGTGGAGAGCGAAGACTTGGTATTTTGAGGACGGTAGGGAAGGTATGAAATACTCATCTAGAAGAGGATCCTAAGATTGACTGGCAGCATTACAGACCTACTTAAGGTTTATGGTCATAAATTAATTTTGAGTGTACTTATATGTATTTCTCAAAGCAAATGTTAAATATAAAGTTAGAGCAAACCATGGTTGGAATTTTCCTGAGCAAATATAATGGAAAGAGAAAAGGAAAGGAAAGCACTTTCTTTCATTTGGAAATTCTTTGCAGAGGAGTAGTATGATGACTGATATAGAACTAAGCCAGATAAAGGAGTTGAAGTAGAATGAACAGGTGGTAGAATCAATACATGGGAGGTTTTGATGATGTCAAAGTATTATTGGAATCAGGTTACTAGAGGGTGTGAACTAAAAAAAAAAAAGGCAAAAAGTGGAAAGCTGGATGCTTATAACTAAGATTATGCAAGGATGGAGGGTTTCCAATTATTAGTGATAGTGAGCTGTAAAGCCTGATCATGGGAATGAATTGACTGTGGAAGAGACAAACAAGATCATTGGCAATAAGATCAAGTAACCAAAAATGAGTATTTTGAGAATTTGAAGTAATCAGAAATTATTTGCACTGATCTTTGTCCACACTTTCAGAGAACTGATAAAATGTAAGCCTGTAATATTCACATATTGTTTTAAATTATCCTTTGCCTTAAAATTAAAACACAGAATACTATCCTATTATACTAAGTACTCAAATGTATTAATACGTATGCAAATATACATATGTATGTAGCTCAAATAATATTGTTATCTTTTTCTTGCACCAAGTCCACTATCGATATGGTAAAACATCTAAAGGAAAAACAATTCTGACTCTGAAAACCTTGAAGATTACAGAAGCTCTTTACTGTAGGTTTTCTTGGGGATTATTATAAAGGAGGAGTTATAGCATACAAACCTCAGCAAAACTTCTTAAAAGTTCTCTTAATTACTTTTTTGCCCATTGAATTTCTAACTTCTTCAATGTGCTGGCTCGGTTCTCTTTCGTATTATTTCACATCCTTTACTATCTGGTCACCTTGATGAAGCTGAAAGGCAAATTGGGGCTCCTGAGACTTCTGCGTTTGTATCTGCACCCATTATGCAGCACAGATCACGTATTTTCTTTGAAAGACATAAAATGAAAAAAAAAAATTGTGTTTATATTTTCATATATTTAGTCCCTGTCACATATGTTCATGTATATATAATAAGCATATTTATTTATGTGTGTGTGAGAGAGACTGAGAGTGAGAGAGGGTTTATTCAAAGGCATGAGATACAGTGATTTACGTCAATTGTTGAGAATCAGAACTGCAGGGGAGTAAAGTTTTATTAAATGACAAAGATTGACTAGCTGTGTATTCAGGTGCGTTTGGGAACATGACTGTAAATAAATGAATGAGGAATCGAGTTTGACATTTGCATGATGAAATATGAAGCATGTTTTCAATAATTTCAGTGATCCCCTAAATATCATTCAGAAATGCTAGCTGACCTAAATTTCCATTTGGCTAATGACTTTCTTTGCAAAGCATATGACAAGCTGTCACAGCCATAACACTAGTAATACATCAATAAATTCCACCTTTTCTGAGTTTTTGTTTATTTATACCTAAAGCAATCCCTAGGTAGAATAGAAATTGACAGAAATTGCTTATAGAACCAAGAGAGAATATTAATGTTTAAAACACTCATCTATTTGAATACAATGCAAATCTTATGGCTGTTT
>NW_004444153.1:2098001-2111232 GCF_000243295.1 Trichechus manatus latirostris
AAAGTCAGCTTCTTGAATCAGGTGATCAACCCAGCACAAATGAGTTGTGACGTAGAGAGGTACACAGTCAAGGGGCAAATAGGGAGGTCACTCTGAGAAGACATTCTCTCAGAATGGATGAGGGTGGGTTTCTCATGAAAAAAGGATGGAAATTTCTAGTGCAGTCCCTCTTCATTAGGGAAGGCCCATAACTAGCAATACAGATGGGTAAAATACTCCTCTATATGCTATTTCAGAAAGAAGGTCTCTTATCCCATACACCCTTCCACATTGCCTGTGGAACTCCCTAACATTTTCTACTCATAAATCCAGTATGGGGTGTCATGTATGGAACACAGACATTTCTACCCTTTCTTTATTTGTGTCTTTTTCTCTGATTTCTTACTATACCTGGCAATGAATTTGATTTTATATTGTACATTAAGAGCTGGTAATAAATTACAGTCTCTTTGACAGATTCTGTCAACTGCTTTGCTCTTACCCTCAGGACTGACCACTGTCTCTCATACCTCCAGATACTGGCTCGGGTTCTGTTTCAAATGGATGGACAAAGACATAGAACACTACTATATGGCCACTTATCTGACTATGAATGTCATCACTTCTTGGAGACAACTCATGTCACCTAGATTAAGTCTGAATTTATGATTCTCCTTTGGATTCTGTACTTTGCACTGGTGATGATAACTCCCTTTGGAAGCTAATTCTTCAGTCAGGCTATTTTTGGCTCAATTCATTTATGGATTCTCCTGACTTTTCTTCTTGTTATCTACTGAAATTTCAGCATGCACTGTGACTGAGTTTGTGTAGATTTTGAATGGTGATGGCAAAGAAGGAAAGAGAAAATTGTGAAGTACCTGGCAGTTTGCATGGAACAGAGCTGGCTGCATTCTAGCATGGGTGGCTGTCAGCACTGACAGTATATGCTGATGGACTTCTTCTTCACACCAGTCTACAACCTGAATGTCGTTATCCAGCATTGTTTTACCTTCCAGATTTTTAACTTAATATTCCCTCTTTCCAGCCACAGGTTCCACACCTGTTCGTTCTGCAACTACTCCTGTGAGCCTACTCTTCAGCCTAAATGGAATATCCAACCATTTAATACCACTTCTCTCCCAATTTTACACAGACATACAACCCTCTTCTATCTGTTCTTGAGCCCTATCCAAGGCTATATGTAGTAGAATCTTATCAGGGAGGTTGTCTGGAAGATAGTTTCCCTGGTTTCAGCCACATTCATCATTCTGGTTCCTCTTCCAGATTTCTGAATTTTCTTTATAATTTTAACTGGGCTTATATCCTTCTTTTGTTGTCGTTAGGGGCTGTTGAGTCTGTTCTTATTCATAGTGACCCAATGTACAACAGAATGAAACAGTGCCCAATCCTGTGCCATCCACAAAATCATTGCTATGTTTTAGTCCATTATTGCAGCCACTGTGTAATCCATCTCATTGAAGGTCTTTCTCTTTTTTACTGACTCTCTACTTTACCAAGCATGATGTCTTTCTCCAGGGACTGGTCCCTCCTGGTAGTATTTCCAAAATATATGACATGAAGTCTCGCCATCCTTGCTTCTAAGGAGTATTCTAGCTGTACTTCTTCCAAGACTGATTTGTTCATTCTTCTGGCAGTCCATGGTAATTTCAATATTCTTTGCCAACACCATAATTCAAATGCATCATTTTTTCTTCTGTTTTCCTTATTCATTTTCTAGCTTTTGCATTCATATGAGGCAATTGACTATACCATGGCTTTGGTCAGGTGCACCTTAGTCTTCAAAGTGACATCTTTGCTTTTTAACACTTTAAAGAGGTCTTTTGCATAGATTTATTTGCCCAGTGCAGTACCTCATTTTATTTCTTAACTGTTGCTTCCAGGGCATTGATTGTGGGTTCAAGTAAAAGTCATCTGACTGTGTGGCTCATAACAAATTATGGATAACATTGCAAAGAACGAGGATTCCAGAACACTTATGTGCTTATGAGGAAACCTGTACTTAGACCAAGAGACTATTGTTCAAATAGAACAAGGGGATATTGTACGGTTTAAAATTGGAAAAGGTGAGCTTCTGGATTTTATCTTTTTACCATACTTATTCAATCTATATGCTGAATAAATAATCCAAGAAACTGGACTACATGAAGACAAACAGGGCATCAGGACTGGAGGAAGACTCATTAACAACCTGCAATATACAGATGACACAACCTCGCTTGCTGGAAGGGAAGAGGACTTGAAGAACATATTGTTGAAGATCAAAGACTACAGCATTCAGTATGGATGATAACATAAAGAAAACAAAAATCCTTACAACTGAACCAATAGTCAACACCATGATAAATGACAAAAACACTGAAGTTGTCAAAGATTTCATTTTACTTGGATCCTCATCCTTCTACTACCTCCTGAATACAGGCATTTCTCAAGACTCAAATTCAAGCCATCTAGTTAGCTACATCTTTCAAAAACTGTAACTACTTTCAGAAGTTCCTCTTTCACCCTTATTCATGCAGTCACTAAATCTCATTGTTTTCGTTATCTACTGCTGCTATAACAGAAATAACACAAGTGGATGGCTTTAACAAAGAGAAATTTATTCTCTCACAGTCTAGGAGGCTAAAAGTCCTAATTCAGGGCGCTAGCTTAAGGAGAAGACTTTCTCTCTCTTTTGGTTCTGGAGAAAGTTCCTTGTCATCAATGTTCCTCTGGTTGAGGAGCTTCTCAGTGCAGGGACCCTGGGTCCAAAGGATGCGCTATGCTCCCGGTGCTTCTTTCTTGGTGGTTTGAGGTCCTCATGTCTCTCTGCTTGCTTCTATCTTTCATATCTCCAAAGAGATTGATTTAAGACAGAACCTAAACTTGTGGATTGAGTCTTGCCTCAGTAACATAACTGCTGATAATTCCATCTCATTAGCATCATAGAGGTAAGATTTACAACACATAGGAAAATCATATCAGATGACAAAATGATGGACAGTCACACAATACTGGGAATCATGGACTAGCCAAGTTGACACATATGTTTTGGGGGACACAATTCCATCCATAACACTCATTCATACTACTTCTCATTTATAAGACTCCATGTCCTTCCTCAACCCAAGGCATCACAACAGACCATAATAATCATATTATGTGAAAACTGATAAGAATACCAGTTGGGATTTCTGCCTTCATTCTCTACATTTTCCAGCCTAACCCAGGATAAACCTTTCTGATATACAATTGGTCATGATGTGCTTCCTGCTTCCCATAGGGAAAAGTCCAAACCCCTTAGGCTGTTATTCAAGACTTTCCATAATCTAGACCTAAACTACTTTTCCAAATTTAGACCCATTACTCCCAAAACAAACTATGGTATGCATGGTATACAAGAACCCTCTATATCAGTTCCTTTAAACTTTCAGCCTTAATTCTGACCCAATCCCAATGAACTTCATGTTATAGTCATTTTGGATTTCTTCTGATTTTTTGTAATTGTCTCCCTCGTGTCATGAGGTGTGCTGCTGTGCATTTGTCTCCCCTCAGATTTGTGAACTTGTTGATAACAGGGAGTGTGCCTCATTCAGATTTATATTCTCCCAACTTGACTCCTAGACTTAACACAGTGATCAAAAATACCAAGCAAATGAAATATTGTTGACAATGCCTTTAAATCCTGTAGTCCAGAAGATCAAAGTTTAATAAAGGGAAATTACTTTTTTCTTAACTGATTCTTTCCATTTATTTATAGCCAAAATTAATGTCTCTCTTTGTACGTGTAGAAAAACAGACATAATTGCTTTGGTGACATCCTGTAACCTAAAGCAACGAGACTGTGACATAACTGAGAATAGACTTTAGTACTTTGACTTCCAATTCATGCTTTCTACAAGGCATAACTCAACAAGGAAAGAAATCCCATCGGAATTAAACATCCTTTTTGAATGGAAATCAGTTTTTTTCTCTAACATCATCACTTTCACTACAGGATGTTGTGTGAACTGAGAAGAAAGGCTCTATGCTGAGGCTGTGTCTTGCTAAAACTTCCACAGGCATATTAACTTCTTGTTGAAGAGGTATTTAACTTGAATGGAACCTGAGCAATTATAGTATAGGTAGGAAGAATTTATGTAACCCTCACTTTTCTATTAATGAAAGCTCTAGTACCTTTACGATCTGAAACGGCAAAACCTTTGCCATGAAAAGGATAACAGGTGAAAGATAAATTCACAAGCAGTTAACAAATATTGCCTTGACTTTTACACATTATTGGGCTACAGAAGAAGTGCATAGATGGGCACCTGTCAAGAAAGCTTGACAGACTATATAAATTGAAAACAATATTGAATATTAAATAAACATATGACCGGACTCCAAATATATAAATATGTTTTCCTTATTGAAATTTAGCCTGGAAAGACATTGTTTCAATATTGTAAGGAAATGGCCAATATTTTAACTGCAATTCAATATATATGATAATTTTCTTAGTTATAAGTATGATTAATGTTGCTTCATTTTTTAAACATGAAATCATGTATAACCTGGTATTGGGTTTTAAAATACTCAAGCAATGTACCATTTATACACTGAGAAGGAGTGAGGGTCTTTACTTTCACCCTTTCTCTTATCTCTAAAAGATCCACAGTATATTTAAAGGTTGCATTTCAGTGTACTGAATAGCATATTCCCATGTGTAAGCAGATAAATTTCAACACAAGCTTGGGGTATATTTCATTCACCCAGCATAGGGTGATCACATTCTAAATTGCAAATGAGTTACAGTAATTCCTGGGATCTACTTTGGCATTTCACTAGATGGCTGAATGAAGGTCTGGCTGAAGTATAAAGATTAGGTTGAGTTATTCACATTTTCTGTTAACATGGATTAAGCATTTTGAAATTGATAGACTCATTTGAATCCTTTCATTCATTCATAATAATTGTAGTGAGTTTTTTTATTCCAGTAATTATTCTAGATCCCTGAGAGGTAAACATAGTTAAGATGCTGTGGAAAAGAACATACATACACCACTATTTATTAAATAATGGGAAAACTCAGTTATAGACCCATGTAACCTGAATGATAAAAACAAGCAAAAAACCTTGTAGGAACTATCAAGTTGAAGAGTAGGGGTAAGAGCATTCCCATCATAGGGGACAGCCATGAAGACAGAAAACAACATAATGTGGGTGGGCAACTATAAGCAGCTCAGCATTTTTAAATCATAAAGTTTAAGCAGGTAAGAGTGAAGATATAGAAAGGGTCTAGTCCAACGTAAGTTTGTTGTGGTATATGAAGCAGTTTGAACTTCATCCTATAGAAAATAGAGACACACTGAAGGGTTAGCAATTGTTTTAAGCAAATGATTTATGTGTTAAATAGGCTGCCCTGGCAGTGGTGTAGAGGATAGATTTGAGAGGATAAGATTAGAAGCTAGGAGAGCTGATAGTGGAGTGTTGAAGTTGTCCAGGAGAGAGATGTTTTGGACCTGAACAAGGATAGTACTACTAATGATGAAGGGATGGATAAAGACAAATATTTAGGAGGTGAAATTGCCAAGACTGGGGACAATTGCTAAGGTTTACTGACTGTGCGGACAGAGAGAGAGATACAGGAATCAAGAATAATTATTCCAGGGTTTATCATTTGCATGACTGGGTAGATGGTGTGGCATCAACTTAACTGGAGAATAAGGAGAAGGAATATGTGAAAGAGAAGGAGGAAAAGGGGAAGGAGAAAAAGGAGAAGGAGGAAGAGCAGGAGGAGGGGGGTTTTACTAATCATTGAGCTTGCAAGCAAACTGGGTCCTTTATATTAGTGGCTGTTGAATAATAATGTAATGACTTCAGAATATACTCATTGTCCTTGAAGAATTTTAATATAGAATGTGTGTTCTCAGTTCAGTTAGCATAATTATTATTTTGATTTTCATTTTAAAATACTGTAGCATTTTCTAAGCATTCTTCTATTTTTCAAATATTCTTTGTATATGAAAAGCTTAAGTTTTTCCTTTATAGAGAAAAGCAATAATGGATTGGATTGATTTTTGAGACACTCTGTCCCAGGTTTAACATTAAAGATGTAATTTTAAAACTTCGGGGATATTCATCAAGCATCCCTAGATTCACTAAGGAATTGAGTATTCATCAGCCTTAATTCGTTTAATCTATGGAATTATAGCTAAGAAATAGCTCAAGCTATCCATCTGGCTCATGGTTATTTTGGGATTAATGTCAAATTCTTAGATTTGGTTATTACCATGCCACTAAGGTGCAGCTGGTAAAACCCAAACCAAATAAAACCAAACCAAAAAATCATCTACCCAAAAACATCACATCATAATGTAATGACTGGCATTCTATCTCCAGATAGCAATAACTTAATGGTTTATTTGACTATGCAAATAATTTCATAGCCAGATTATATGGTCGTAAGAAAGATTTGTATTCTATTAACTAATCCTTGAACCATACAAACTACTGTGAGTTTTTCTTTTGTTAAAATAAATAGCATAAATTTTAAATGACTGGAAGTATTATAGCACATAATGCTAGAAATAGCCAATGACACAAAATTTCCAACAACACTAAAATAATTAATGGCTCTAGATTTCTCATGTTTCTGTGCCTCCCAACACTAAACTTTTGTTCAAATATATTTACAATGGTATACCCTATAGAATTTTATCCATAGTGCAAACATTAGGAAGTCATTTATATCATGATTTGTTACGTATATAATGGCAGTGATTGATCTTCGTTATGATATAGTTTATTTTAGCTAAAGGAAATTATCTATAGGGCTGGCACCAAAGTGGCTCAAAGGAACAAAGAACTTTTTAACTTTCAGGTTATGGCATTTAATTCTTCCTAAATCATTATAGCTAAAGTGCACTATATGATATCCAGGTAGCCTAGAAGAGCTAATGTAACTCCCTAAGCACTTAAAATAGTATGAAACTTTGGCACTGGGGTAAATCTGACATTTTATGTTTAATCAGTTAGAACAAAGGAGAATCTAGATATCTGTTGCTTATTTTGCTAAATATTCTCAGACTAATACTTAAATGTAAAAAAAAAAAAAAAAAAAAAAACCCCAAAACAAAAAACTGGCATCTAATGGAAATCTTAAACTTCTTAACTTAAAGGAACTTTAACAACCAATGAGTAATTAGAGACATGGTTTATCTATGCAAGTGTATCTCCTCAAAATAATTAAGTGAAAGGCAAGACTGGTTTGTCCAAGTTCTTGGCATTCTCCGGGTTAGACAGATAGGCCAGGAGTATCCAACTGGTATTTGAAATTTGGTCTAGACAGAGTTGTGATTTCTAGTTTGCTTCTTAAAGCAAGTCAGAATTATTTTCATCAGAGTTTATTTTATAACAATTGTCTTTGTAATAATTATCATCAGCATTTTTTTTTTCTGTACCTGTTTTAATATGTTACACCACAGCTGGTTTTTGAGCAATGGAGCTAAGACATTTTCCCCAGAAAATGGGAAATAATCATTTTAATAGTGCTTTGAGAAGAAATAACTAATCCAAGGAACAAAGTAGCAAGCCCAGAATCCCAATAAACTTACCACAAGAACTCAAATTCATTTAAATGACCTTGCAGAATCACTCTGAAGCATTTTTAACATGAGAAAGAACATACTCTTGTTAATTTCCTAGTCACCAAAGAGCCACATTAAAAAGATTTGCTATAGTTAAGGGATTTTTTAAGGTTACGATATTGCCCATCAAACATCAAAACATGAGATGCACAAGACTCTGAAAAAAATTCAGCAACTTTCATTTTTATATTCAGTAGTGGGTCCCAGGGAAGTAACTGAATGTCCTTGACACTGTACTGTGGTTAGTTTCTGCTGTTGTAAGCATTTTGCTGAATACTGTTTTTACCTTTATAGGCATTCCATCACAAACAGTGCCTGGGAATGGGGAAATGAGTACGTGTATTTATTTGGTCTTGTTTACAGTAAGAATTCAGAAAACGTGAAACTCTTATTATTAGAATGAATGCTTATGGCTTTTTATGTGCTTAAATAATTGAATGTAGTTGTTTTAAAAATTAGAGTAGAATACATTTGGAGGAAAAAACATTTTTTGGTCTGTAACTAATGTTTAATCTTACTTGAAAGTAAATTATTGGATTTAAAGTATAGCGGGTTATAAAGTTTCAGTTTATGACTTCTTTTTAGAAGTATATCTTGATTTTAATAAAGAAATCAATGAAATTGAGTGTTGGAATTTTAACACCTTTAAAGCTAAAAATATATTGTGGCTCATGATCTAAGGTTTCACATATGAATCTAAAATAATTGCTTAGCATATACAAATATGCACTGAAAGTGCAATCTCCTCGTGATGGAAAAGCTATGCTGTGATTCATTATTGGTAGGCAACATGAGATAAGAAAATGTAGCTTGTAGCTCATCAAATTGAATGTTGAATGTATCTGTAATATCAGAAAAAAATACTGTTAGATTTTAAGATTTGACAAGTTATGAAACATCTCTACGGCTATAAGCTTGGTTTTAATCAAGACACAAATGGTGTCAGATGAAGTCTGGAAGTTCACACTTAATACAGACTTACAAAAACCTATATTTGCCCATTCAAACTATACCTGAGCCAGGTATCTATAAATCAAATAAATGTCTTGTAGTAGATAAGACTTTTGATACCTCAAAGGACTGTGTCATTTGATTATTGGTTATATCTCTTGTGTCTGTCACATATAAATGCTACTGAATGAGCAGTTGAGTTCACATACAAGTATCCTGAAGAACTTAAAATTCATAAATATAGTGTAAATTATTTTACTAGCTGGGCAAAGTGCTCTGGCCTCAAAATGTTTTATCATGTATTTGATATAAAACCAGAATTTTGAAAGCTCTTTTATGTAATACATGTGGGCATTTTTTTGACCTATAATTTAGATAACATATAATTTTACAAAGCACAGTGATGTACTATATCCCTGACATATACAGCTAGCTGGAGGTTTTAACAACCATGCTGTGTTCCTCACATATACATCAAAGATCCTAAGTTATGCTAATGACTCATATTTTCTAAGAGTCATTATTTTCAACCAACCAAAATAATTGGTAAATAGCTAGGTGATTATTAGGTAACATAGGAATGGAAAACAAACTCTTACATTGGTTTAGGATTTCTATGACTCATATCTTTGGAAAAGAAAAATCCTCAATCCACAAATACAAAGTGAAATTTATTAAAAGCCACACATGACATAAACTGAAGCATTATCATGCTTGATATGTGCTTATCAGCATTTTAGTAAAAGCTTTTATAATTAATAAAATATGGCCATTATAACTTTATCACATTAAAATATGGCCACTCAAGGTGAAGACAATAGGATGCTATAATTTTTAACATAAATGTAAATAACAATAACATGGAATTTAGAAAGAAAGCTAAGAAAAGGGCAACTTCTATCTTGTTCTATGTCAACATGTAAGTAAATTAACTTCCTCGGCCTTAGTTTCATTGCTTGCCAAGAAAGAAGTTTAGGTTGGATACTTCTAATATCTATTCCTTCTCTAAATATCCTTAATTAGTATTATCATTGTCATTATTTTTGTCACCATTATTATTATTTTTTACTAAAAGCTTTAGTGGTTTAAAGGCTCCAGGGATTGTTCTAGCAGAACACATAAATTTCATCACCAGTCCCCCAGTCTAATGGATGCTTCATCTTCTAGGAAGAAATCCAGTGACTATGAATGATCATTCTCTCACTATGATCATTTTTTTCTCACTGAGTCATGACACAGCAAATAAAAAGCATATTAGAATGTATTTCTATCAACACAATATTTTTATTATATATTATGCTTTTTCCCTACAAATTTAAAACTTTACTACTTAGGTCTCTGTGGGTAGGGATAGACTCAATGGCAATTCGTTTTGTTTTGTTTTTTTTTATATTGTAACCTAACATCATCGTAAATATGATTTAACTTATCCATTATATTCCAAAGATTTGAAAACTATGACAAAATGTAAGTGATTTATTCCAGACAATATAAGGAGGTAGTTACTAAGCCATGAATAGTATGAGAAACCTGAAGTGGTGTTATGCCTACTGACAATATCCTTTTTCACTTACTTCATTGTTTTTTAAGGCATTTTCCTAAAATATTTTCAGCAAATAAAAATTTAAATGTTCTCTGTTAACACTAATCCTAGCTAGATAATTCTATCCCAAGATGAAATGACAGCTATACTTCAAATTTAAGTCAACAACAAAATGTCTTTGTCTGTTAACCCAGCACTTTTATTTTTATTACACTGATACATAAACAGTATCACTGTTTATTTATCCTTTACTAGCAGTATGGAGTACTCTAAAGAATTGATGTTTTAAGGTATTTTAGTATTGGGAAGCTTGGGGCATTGTGTTTCAAAATTTATTGGGAAACTTTTATTTAACATATATATATCTGTACAAAGTAACTATGAGTCTTTAATTTTCTGTGGTGGTATAAATAAATAAATAAATGCCCCCCTCCCCCAAGAGCTGGTATCTGTTTGTACCTTCTGCATGTTACTAAAAAAATATATTAGAACATAATAGGTGGGTAAATCCTTACTTCCAAAATATTTCTAAAAATTGAATGTGTGTTTTTTTTTAATTTAATTTAATTTAAAAATATAATCTGCTTACTCTTGAGGCAACTTGGAATGAACGTTATGTTAGATGTTCTGTAATGAGTGATCCAGTGGTTCTGAAACATTTTAAATATATATATACCCACATATACATAAATACACATATATAAATCAAAATAAATAAAATAAAAAGTAGAGGCAGAACATAAATTTTAATAGCATAGTTTTTATGTCGTGTGTGTGTTTGAGTCACTTACTAATTGCAAGACTGGGTAATTCAGTTCTTGAGACTCAGATGCTTTGTTTGTAAAATGGTACAAATAATAGCAATTGCCTCATGGGGTAGCTGTGAAGATTAATTGAGATAATGCACATGTAATCCTATACATAGATTTTACAGCTTCCTCAGAAAATATTAGCAATAATTACATTAGCTTTGTCACCCTGGTGAAGCACAGATTAGAGTAACTAAAGTCCTGCTCTCTCAACTTTAGCCCTGTTTTTTTTGCCATGAAACCAGAAGAACTTGATGGTGACAAGCTATCATTACTGAATGAATTGGTCTAAGATTCTACAGAAGTATCAGGACTAAAAAGTGGGGAAATGCAGAACAAAACTCAAAAGTTTAATGGAATCCAGACTTTCTGGAGCCATTGAGGCTGAGTGACCCCCCCTCAAAACTACTGCCCTGTGGAAATCTGTAAACCTTAAACTAAAACTATCCCCTGAAGTCATCTTTAAAATAAACAACAGTTTAGCTTAATTAGAAAAGAATGTCTGCCTTGAGCATTGTGTGATTTTAAAGAATTATCTATATAAGATCAAATGGACAATAGCAACTTGAAGGTTTGATGAGAATCTTAGGGGGCAGTGAATTTGTGGTGATGATCGTGAAACAACTCAGAAAAGTATATCAAGAAAGGTGGCATGACTTAAAGGATGTAACCAATGTCACTAAATTGTACTTGTAGAAATTGTTGAATTGGTATGTGTTTTGCTCTGTATATCTTCACCAAAAATTAAAAGAAAAAGTAGGAAAAAAATAGATATTCACAAGGCACAAATCATTGTGACTTTTAGATTACCAGGATCAAAGAGAGCTTCTCACAGAAGAAAAACAAACAAATCTCAAACAAAAGACCAGAATCAAAATGGCTTAAGATTTTTCAGTAGCCACAATGGAAGCTAGAAGATATTAGAACAATACTTTCATAATTCTAAGGGGAGTATTCACAAGCTAGACATCTATAATCATGCGAATTACCAACCAAATGAGAGGGTGAGATATTTAAAATTTTGCTTCTCACTGACACTTTCTCAGAAAGTTATCTGAGGGTGCGATCCATCAAAGGAAGTAGTTGGACAAAAACAGGAAAAACATAAAAACCAAATATATAAACAAAAGGAAGAAAGGAAAGAAG
Source organism: Trichechus manatus latirostris (assembly GCF_000243295.1). Classification (NCBI taxonomy): domain Eukaryota; kingdom Metazoa; phylum Chordata; class Mammalia; order Sirenia; family Trichechidae; genus Trichechus; species Trichechus manatus. Next base: position 2,110,055 of record NW_004444153.1, read on the forward strand.
GAAGGAAGGACGATATTATACACAAGAGACAGAAGATCCCACACTAAAGATTGGGGAAAGAAATTCCTTTTCTAGATGATGGTGAAGGGACAGGATCACTGCTGCGTTCAAGGTGTAAAGATAAACTAGTTCAGTTTGAAGCAAGTTTAATCATTTGTATCCAATGACAGAGAAGGACTCATTATCGATTGACCTAGTGAAAGTCAATGGAATTACCACTCTTTGGATGATAGTGCATATCTGAAAGTGAACAGCAAGACGGTAAAAAAGTATGGCTTTCTGTTAACCAGTTATTTGGGCAAAAGTCTTCTGATCTCTCTAGGCTACAATACAGAATAAATCACAAAGTTGCCAAATAAAAGAAATTACCCTATATATCTGCACATGCTTGTATATACATAAAAGTATCCTTGGAATGACACTCAAGAAGCAGCAAAGACTGGTTGCTTCTGAACAGGGAAACTGCATGGTTAGATATTAGACAGAAACCTAATTTTCTACTGTTTACCCTTTTGTCTCTTTTGAATTTTGTATTACGTACATACATTTGTTATTCTCCCCAAAAGAAAACAATATAACAAAACATATTCCCTAAAACAAAAATAACTGAAGAAGCTATTATATCCTGATGTGTTGTGGTCTTCAAGAAACATTTTTAAATGATAAGACCATGGTTAAAAACATCATGCAGAGTTAGCCACCATTTTGTTAGGAAAAATATACATTCACATACACCTATACATATACATATGTAATAAACATATTTGCATTAAGACAAATATGCCTATATACACATATACAAATATATGCATGCATATACACATACGTACACACACCTGTGTATTTGTTGTTTCTATGAGATCTTCAGGATGATTTTTTTTTAATAAACTGGTAAGAGCGGTTTATCTCTGAGGAAAAGGAGTGAGAGCATGTGAGGTCAAATATAGAAAAACACACTTTTCAGTGTAAATCTTTTCATAACTTTACCTTTTGTACTTTATGACTACATTATTGACTTAAAATAAAAAAATAAAAATAAATAACTTTCACTATACCCATTGCCGTCGAGTAGATTCTGACTAATAGTGACCCTATAGGACAGAGTAGAACTGCCCTATATAGTTTCCAAGAAGCTGCTGGTGGAGTCGAACTGCCGACCTTTTGGTTAGCAGCCATAG
>NW_004444153.1:2113929-2121032 GCF_000243295.1 Trichechus manatus latirostris
ATTCAGTGGTTATTTTCCTCATTTATTGATTGTAGGTTTGTTTGTTTCATTCTGCTTTTTTGTTTTATTTTGTTATGTCAGAGCAGGCGGGCCGTGTGTTCTTTGTGGTTTGCTCGTCTGTGGGCGTGATACTTTTCACCTCCTTCTCCAAAGGGCAGGGTCAATCACTCAGGTATGGTACAGCAGGGCAGGTACAGCTGAAGGGGAGTTGCTGGGGTAGGTTTTTTGTGGCACATACCAGGGGTGACTATGTGGACTGGGAATCAGTGCAGGGCAGGTTCCAGTATGCCGTCCCTGTGCTTCTTGGGAGTGAGATGTTCAGTGCGTGGTGCAGGTAGGCAGGAAGGAGGGGGTACATAGTGATGTGTGAAGCTAAGATGGGTATGGGAAAGACGAGAGACAGGAGAGAGGAATAGGAGCCAAAAACACACACACAAACAAAAAAGAGTGCTAAGCGAGCTTGCTATTGGAATGGAGAGATGAAAGACTGAGAAATGGGGAAAAACAAAAATGAAAAAAAAAGATAAAGGAAAAAAGATAAAAATGAATAAATCGAGAAACAGGAAATGAAGAAAGACGAAAAGGGAATAAGAGAGAGAAGAAAGCTAAACAAACAAATGAAAAAAAAACCAAAAACAAACAAACAAAAAAAACCAAAAAACAAGAAAAAAGAAATGCCCCAGGGATGTCCCTGTGCATCTGTGCAGAGTAATGGACTATCTTCCAAGCCGTGTGGTACTGCCTGGCTAGAAGGTGCTCCCAAACAGAGGAAATAAAAAGAAAACAAACAAATCAAAACAGAACAAATCAGAACAAACAAAAAAACGAACAAACAAAAAATCCCCAGGGTCCCACCAGTGTGGCGGCATGGGCCGGGAAGCAGTTTCACAGCTGAGTGGTGTTTCGCAGCCTTTCAGGAAGAAGCAAAGATGGCACATGGAGCCAGGTATTTGAGAGAAAGGAGGGGGGAGGTGGTGAGAGGTAAAGAAGATATCTAAAGAAGCCAAAAAAAGCAACACCAGCTGCCAACAAATGGCACTCAGGGAGCTGGCCAGTGCGGGCAGGTGGAATCCAAGAGGCACTGGGGGGAAGCTCGTGCTTCTGTGCCAATAGACTGTGGCTGCAGGAAGCAGAGGAGGCTAAGTGGAGGTGAAGAAGGGTGGGGGTGGGAAAGCCTATATTGTGATTTACCAGTTGTTCTGTCTCCTGCTGGAAGCTTCGTGAAGCTGCTTTCTCGTACCTCCTGTTCGCTGATCTCCAATGGGAGTCCAAGATGACGGATCCATGCTGCAGTAGCTGATAGGGGACCTCTGCATGTATCTCTCCTCGTGTTCTGTTCTCGGTCAGTTTCTTGTTCCATTCGGTGCTTGGCTGAGTTCTTTATCTCTTCATTTGATGCTTAGGGTTTCAGGATTGACGTGTGACTCTGTTTGACTTAGTTTTTCAGATCTTTGCTGTGGAGGGACGGCGTGGTGCTTCTGACTACAGCGCTATGTTGCCCAGCAGTCCACAGCCACAGTTCTTAAACAGTGTGCCACCAGGGCTCCACTTTCACTATAAGTAATAAAATTATAAAAAATTGTGACTATCCTGGAAAATTAAAATTGTCACCTAAGTTTCTCCGGTTGCTTAAGTTTAGTCAAATAATATGACTATGGTATGGGCCTCAGTTTTCTCATCTGCGGTTCAACAACATTTAATATAATAACATTTAAAATTCGTATTCATTTTAATTTATAATATAATTTATAGTATAATGACTTTGCATAAATTATCTTTCAATTTTTTTTTTTTTCCTTTTGCTATAAAGTAAATCAGCTAACACCAAGAACAGGACCGGACATTGACTGGACACCAAGCAGAGGTTTTTAGAGTGAATGATTAAATTGAAATCATCACAATTATAATTAGAACAATTTGCCAGGAGTCTGACATTTTAGGCATCATTTAAGCTGCTTAAGTTGTTAACATGCAATTTTGCCCTGGTTGGAGCCGAAGCATGTATCAAAGCACTCACTCTGTTTGAACAGTCTGGAAAGTAAGGCTTTGGTTTCAGACAGAAACTGTTCTTTGTGTACTTCTTTTCGTCTCCCTTGGTGGCTATAGAGATACATATTTAGCCCTGAATTTATTTGTGGTTAGACACCAGAAATCATTAGTCCAATTAGCATTCATGTCTCCAGAGAAAGAGGGACAACTTGCATCGTATTCTTACAATTTACAAAGTAAAATTTTTGGATTTCTGTGGAGAAAACCTATACCAATTTGTCAAAAGAAAATCTGAATTGTTTGTTACAGTTGGAAATCTTTTTTTAATATATTTGTAATAGATGTCTGTTTATGATTCAATCTGAAAAAAAATCCCCATCAGAATTTGACGGTGTGGAGGTGTAAGTAATATTAAAAAACTATTTTTAACTGATTAATGAATAAAATAAAATGTATTGCTAGAAGTATATTTTAAAAACCTAATTAAATGTTCATCTGCTCTGTGACTGCTTTTTTGTGGGTGATAGTTGTGAAGATAATTAGTTTTTCATTTCATAGGACACATAACTTTGCAAAAAAGTTCTGAAACCTTCATTCAAAAGTTATGATTTAAGGGGAGAATATAAAATGAATAATATCATTAATTCTACAAGTGAAAACATTTTGCATATTTAATCTTACACTATATCAGACTTACAATATATTTCAGTAGAAATAAGTCCATATTTCTTTTTCCAAGTCAACGTTAAAACAAAGGAAATAAAAATGTATATGTACATCCATTAATTTGCTCCACAGCTATTTATTAAACACCAGCTAACTATAGGCACTGTATTGCTATTTGGAATGTATAAACATAGATTGTATTGTTAGTAGTAATATTTTTTTTTGAGTCCTCGATGGTTCTATAATATGTACCTAAATAAATGCAAGCAACAATTTTAATATTCCTTTTTTTAAAGCATGAAACTCTAAACTGAACATCGAAGACAGTTCAAGAAAACTTCACTCAGGGAAAAAGCTGTTAAGTTGCTAGCGCATTATTCCTGCGTAAATTGATATCATCTTCATCCATCCTCTTATCTATCCATTTTCCAAAAGTTCATTCAATGAACACTTCCTTCCATCAATATTTCTTGAATTCCTACTGTGTGTTAAAATTTGTTCTGGGCACCAGAGTTATAGCAGTCAGCAAAACAGACACAAGTCCCCACCTTCATATAATCCAGTCAGTTATGGAGTTGCAAATCACATAATCATATAATATATCAGTTATGTCAAAAATGCACGGCTTCGCTGTCTGGGTCAGCTATCATATTGCCCACCACTAAGGAGAGAATGAATGAATAGTCAGAGTACTTGCAGTGACGGGCTATAAGTGAACTGGAGATTATGATTAAATCATTACAGTGATTATTAAACTAAATCTTCCCACCTCATACCCTCTGCCTGAATCATCCCTTCCCCAACTTTCTGAGTAGCTAGGGCCTTTGAATCACTTTATCTAAAGTAGTGCTGTCCATCACCATCACTCATCACCTGCCGTGCCCCTCCCAGGCCCCTTTTTAATCACAAGATCTTGTTTATTTCTGCCCTAGAAATTTCTATGATCGGTATTTAATCTTACTTGTTTTTGAATTACTTGTTTACTCTCCACTTCCCAAAAGAAGGTAAACTCTTTGAAGGCAAGGTCCTTTTCTACCTTGCTTACTGTTGCCAAGTACACTGCCTGGCATAGAAGAGAAATTCAGCAAACATTTATTGATTGAATGAAGCAAACTATTAAATATTTGTGAAATATACAGAATATAGTGTGAAGAAGCCCCTAGGTAGTGAATGGAGAGCCCAAATGACATCCAAAGAATATGAGGGTCAGGTTAATGCTAGAGTATTGCAAAGGAAGGTTAGAATCTCCTGTTCCTGATGTAATAAAATACTTTGGACCCAGAACACTGTTTCTGTATGACACCCAGACAAATTAGACTTCCTATTCTTAATTTTTGTGAGATTCTGCCTCCTTTATTGCTTTGCATATATATCTAAGATAATCTCCCTCACTTTAATTAACCTGGATGGATATCCGAGTTAAATAACCTAACCAATCTACTGAAAATGTTTTATTTGACTCATGAGTGGCTTCCTTAGAGACTTGTGACACAATATCTATGAAGTAGGATACCTTTAAAAAATCCTTTCTTCAGAGAACTGCCATATTTTTATATTTTTACTAACAGTATTAAACTAGTAAGAAACGGAATTATTCCAGTCACGTGAAAAGTCTTATCCTAGTCCAACAGTTCAAAATTAGTTCAGACTACGCTGATTATCTTGTGTGTAATATGCAGATATCAGAAAATTTTCTAATGGTAATTTATATCACAATTGTAAAACCACAATATCCAAGTTAGGACTCAATCACTGGCAAGGGAAAGCAATTTAATGAAAAGTGAAAGATTTCTATCTGCCTTGAATATCATGCTAAACTGGTATATCCTCATCTGACAGCAATTTCCAGTTAGGAGGTTTAAGCTCTAAAGGATTTGGAGATTTATTATTTTAGAGATTACTTATTCTCTCAGTGGCCATACAGTACCTGAAATTTGCACCATTTTTACAGATAACAGGTTCTAATTTTTACATCTGGGCACTAGAAACAGAGTATTTTATCAAGTGCCCTAAACTCTAATGGAACTTGTTAGCATCAACTGTACTGAGGGCTAGACATTCTACTAATGAAACACTGAAGACATTTTTGGATTTATATAAACTTTAGGGAAATTTTCCATGAGTTTACTTCTTATGGGTATTTAAAGGATTGTGATACTTATGATTAGCATATAATTTCAGAGATTAATTTTTATAAGCAAGTAGTACAGATAAATAAGTTTGGGTTAGCACTTCCATTACTAAAGACTTTCATAAATAATTGGAAAAAAACCCTTTCAACTGAAGGATCACTAAGACACTTTTATCTCTAGAAACCTGGTGTAATGAGGAAACTGTTGACAAGCTGTTGGTCATATTGATTTCAGTTATGGGCCAATATGATAGTTACAACTGGATGAAACGAGACTTCTTTCATTGTTATGGGCTTGACAGGGTCATCTTCACCCTCTGGGGAGAAAAGAAGCAATGTCCTCATCATCTCCCATACTAATACATCAAATTACTTGTATTGATCTTCTCTGATGTCATTATAGATTACTAACCAATCTCAACCCAATGTTTTTCACTTGGGTTGTGAACCCTGTCTGCTCTTGACTTTTTAAAAATATTGTTTTTGCAAAAATCCTCCTGTACGAATTTTTGCTCTCAAAAATTCTATCCACAGAGAATTGACTTGTATTTTATCTTAATAGAAGTAAAATAGCAAGAAATGGAATTATTCAACTGATGTGAAAAAACTTCCTTTACAAGTATCAGACTACAAATAACCAGCAGTATCTTCTATCCTAAAAACAGAACCACTTTTGGCCCAGAGGTGGTGTTTGCTAATAAGTGCTGAATAACCAGCTTGTCAGTAGGTTTTAAGGAGGGATCTCGAGTTTTTACCATTTTCCAATTTTTATGGTAGGAATACTCTCACCTTGACAGATCTCAAGCAACCAGGCAATGTCACTGAACATGGAAATGAGAAGAGATACACAGTAGCATGCCATTCGTTATACTGCATTCCCACCATTCAGATATAGTAGACATAAATAACCTCAAGAGCATAGATAATAGTAAATGGTCAAACATAATTAAAAAGTGGTGAATTTTGAGTTTATTACCTTTATTTTTCTTTTTGTTCTTTTATTTTCAATAACAGCTTTATTGAGATCTAATTTACATGCCATAAAACTCACCTAATGGATAAATGAACTGTGGTATAGCCATACAACGAAATATTATTTGGTAATGAAGTATTGATACATGCTACAACATGGATGAAACTTGACAACATTATGCTAATTGAAAAGGCCAGTCACAAGAGTCCATGTACTGTATGATTCCATTTACATAAAATGTCCAGAATTGGAGTTCTGGCAAAATGGCGCTCTAGGCAGAAGCACCACGCCATCCCTCCACAGCAAAGATCCAAAAAACTAAGCTGAACAGAGAATACAAAAATCCTGAAATGCTAAAACATCCAATGAAGAGATAAAGAACTCAGCCAAGCACCAAATGGAGTGAGAAAACTGACAGAGAGCAGAGAGCGAGGAGGGGTTCATGCAGAGGTCCCCCCTACCAGCTAACACAGCGCGGATCCACCTTCTTGGACTCCTATCAGAGACCAGCAAACAGGGGGTACGAGAAAGCAGCCTCACGGAGCGTCCAGAGGGAGACAAAACAACCGGTAATTTGCGATACACCCTTTCCCACCCCTCCACCCTTCTTCACCCCGACTCGGCCTCCTCTGCTTCCCGCGGCCACAATCTCTTGACTGGGAAACACCGGCTGCTTGGATTCCACACACCCAAATGGGCCGGCTGTCTGAGTGCCATTTGTTGGCTGCTGGTGTTGCTTTATTCCACTCCTTTTGATTTCTTCCTTACCTCTCACCATCTCCCCCTGCTTTCGCTCAAATACCTGGCTCCGTGCGACATTTTTGCTTCTTTCTGAGGGGCTGCAGAGCTCCGGTAATTTGTGATATATGCTTTTCCACACCCTACACTTCTTTGCCCTCACTCAGCTCCCTCTGCTTCCTGCGGACACAGTCTCTTGTTGGAGAAACACCAGCCCGCACTAGCTGGATCTCTGAGTGCCATTTGTTGGCTGCTAGTGTTACTTTTTTTTCTGCTTCTTTTGATTTCTTCCATACCTCTCAGCACCTCCCCCTCCTTTCGCTCAAATACCTGCCTCCGTCCACCATCTTTGCTTCTTCCTGAGGGGCTGTGGAGCTCTGTCAGAGTGTGGAGCTGCTTTCTGGTCAGGGATGCCACGCTGGTGGGATCCCGGGGCTTTTGTTCATTTGTTTGTTTTGAATTGTTTGTTTGTTTTATTTTTCTTTTCTTGAGTTGGGAACCCTTTCTGGCCAGGCGGTGCTGCGTGGCAAGGAGGCATCCCCCTCAGCTTGCACAGATGTGCAGAGGGATCCCTGAGTGCATTTCTTTTTATGTTGGTTTTTTTTT
>NW_004444153.1:2127389-2138454 GCF_000243295.1 Trichechus manatus latirostris
GATAGGGAACCCAAGGTTGAGTAAGGCTATTGTTGATGTGTTGTGAGATTGTTAACCATTGTCATAGGGCAACATTTGTAGTAACTGTTAAATCAGAAACTATTTTGTTCTGTAAGCCTTCATCTTAAATGAGAATAATGTCACAATTGGAAGAGCATAGTCAATGTCACTGAAATGTGCATGTAGAAATTTTTGAAATGGTTTATCTTTGGCTATGTGTATTTTCACCAAAAAAAAGATTGAGAAGTTAGAGGGTTGACATGTTGTTGGGTTGTTAACCAATGTCATAAAGCAATATGTGTACTACTGTTTCATGAGAAACTATTTTTTTCTGTTCTGCTTAGTAGTAGTAAAACTGCTTGACAGACTAGTATGTACTCATTATTTTCAATTTCTCATTTTATAATATTTCCCTAATGCACACATGGGCTTCTGTTCCCAACACTCAAATAAGACTTGTGAAGAACAGTCGAGCTTTCCTGATAGTCTTATATCAAAGGCTGGTTTTCTCTTCTTGATTGACCTATCAACAGCGTTTGTGATTTGATAACTCCTTTCTTATGGACACATGTTATTTTCTTGGATTATATGACATCATATTTTCTTGTTTTCCTTTAATTCGTAGACTACTCCTCTTCAGTTCCTTTGGTAGCCTCTAAGTATTATCTTCTAGGGCTTGGTCCTGAGCACTCTTCTAATCTCTATCTGCATATTCTCCATAGGTGATCTCATCCAGTTCCACAGTTTAAAGACCATTTATAGATTTCTGATTCTCAAGTTTATGTTCGAAACCTTCAAATTAAAAATCTCCCTATATTCCACAATCATGCATGCATATGCCTTCTTGACACATCAACTTGTATATTCAATAGGTATTTGAAATTCAATATATTCAAAACAGAACTCTTCTTTTCCCCTAAAAAATTCTGTTCCTTTTAGGACCTTCTGAAAACATGATTTCACAATATTCCAAAAATAGAAAATTCAAATAGAAAATCTAGGCATTCTCTTTGATACCTCTTTTCCTAATCTCACAGATCCAAGTAGAACACATTCTGTCTTCAGAATATTTTTTAAACCTATTAATTTCTCTTCATTCCCCGTATTATCACCTTTATCTTGCTTTGCATTTATGTGTCCCTCTTTTCTCCCTGTTTGACCTCTTATCCTCTTAAAATCTAGTGTCTTTAGTGGACTTTATAAAATGTAACAATAGTATCTAACATTAAAAAAAAAAAATCAAACCCATTACTGTCGAGTCGATTTCTACTCAAGGCAGCCCTATAGTACAGAGCAGAACTGCCTCATAGGTCTTCCAAGGAGCAACTGGTGAATTTGAACTGCTGACCTCTTGCTTAGCAGCCATAGCTGTTAACCACTGCACCACCAGGGCTCCATTTAATGTTTATTAAGTTGTTGTTGTTAGGTGCCATCGAATCGGTTCTGACTCATAGCAACACTATGTACAACAGAATGAAACACTGCCCAGTCCTGCGCCATCCTCACAATCATTTTTATGCTTGAGTCCATTGTTGCAGTCACTGTGTACTATTAAATACTTATTAATAAGTCAGACACTGTCCCAAAGTAATTTACATTTTAAGTTCTTTGAATCCTCATAGTGAACCTATGAATCAGGCTATCTTTATTATCATCAACTTGATGAGAAAACTTAAGGCACCAATGTTTGAAATACTTTGCCCCTGTCACTCAGCTGATATAGAGCTAATACACAGAGATGCCAGGATTCAAACCAAAGGAGCCTAGGGTCTAGCATAAGCTGATATTTATTGACCTCCACGAAAATTAAACCATCTCAGTCCTCTAACAGTCAACTCCTCACCCTCCATCCCTCACTCAAGCCACCAATTTTTAGAGAAAATTGCAAACTCCTTACTCTTACTTTCAATGTTCTGAACGTTCTGTCGTCTGCATATCTCTCTGTATTTATTTCCAGGGCTGTTGTAAAAAAAAAAAAAAATTACAATAACTCTGTAGTTTGAAACAACATAAATGTATTATCTCACAGTTCTGGGGATGAGAAGTCCAAAATCAAGGTGTCAGCAAAGTCACACACTCTCTGTGGTCACAAGGGGAGAGTCTACTTTGCCTATTCAGCATTTCCTGGCTTCCTTGGCTTGTGACCACATGACTCTAATCTCTACCCTAGTCTTCACATCGCCTTCTCATTTTCTGTCTCTTATAAGGACACTTGTAATTATATTTAGGACCCAACTAGATAATTCCAGATCATCTCAAGATCCTTAACTTTATCACAACTGCAAAGATCTTTTTTCCAAGTAAGATAACATTCACAGACTCAGGGGATTTGGAGGTAGACATGTTTTTAGGGGAGTCACCATTCAACTCACTCTCCAAACTCATACTGCACATTTAACCTTCTCCATCATTAGGATCCAGACACAATGGCTTTCTTTCCATTACTGTTGTTGTTGTGTGCCATCAACTCAGTTCCAATTCATAGTGACCCTATATGACATAGTAGAACTGCCCCATAGAGTTCCCTAGGATGCAATCTTTACTGGAGCAGATATCTAGACCTTTTTTTCTGAGGAGCAGTTTGTGGGTTCCAATTACTAACCTTTTGGTTAGCAGCTTAGCTATTAACCATTGCACCATGAAGGTTCATTTCTTCATTTATAGAAAGTGATAAAATCATTCTACCTTGTACCTTCTGCAGTAGCCCTATTATCTGCATAGAATGATCTTTCTCAGATATTTAAAGACTGATTCTTAATCATCATTCTGATCCAAGCTAAAATATCTTACCTTCAGAAAGGCTTCCCTTTCAATTCAAAGTAACTTTCTAATCATTTTGTTTTAAATTTCTACATAGCACTCACCCTCATCTAATACATTTATTTGCTAATTATTAATTTTCTAATTTGTTTTTTATTTAAAAAATAATTTTTCCTCACCCTCAAAAGTGTAATAAAAATTGTTGAACTTGCCCGTCTGGTTCAGTTTGTAAACCCCAGGACATTTAATTTTTAATTGTGGAATATATTAGTAAATAAGCTTCTGAATTAATTAACTTTGCATTTTATGTGAATGGGCAAAATTATGTTGTTCCCATCAGTAGAGTAACAACATAATATCTAGACAGTGATTTAACATAGGGTGGAAATCTAGTCAGGTTTTGTTCTGCATCACCAAAAAGTGATTTGAAGAACACTTTTCTTTCTTGACAGTGCAGGTTACTGGGGGAATGATAAGTATCCTGCATCAGGGTATGCCCTGATGGAAAAATGAATGCAAGGCAGAGTTTTGAAAGTTTTTTTAATTTTTTTTAACAGAACAAGACTAATGAGGCACAACAGTCCAGGGACAAGGACTAGAAGGCAGGAGGAGACAGGAAAGCTGGTAATAGGGAACTCAAGGTTGAGGACAGTGTTGACTTGTCGTGAGGTTGTTAACAATTGCCATAAAACAATATGTGTACTAACTGTTTAATGAGAACTATTTGTTCCATAAACCTTTATCTAAAGTACAAAAAAAAAAAAAGAAAAATAAATAAAAGCTGTTTTTTTTTCCTCCTCAATTGTTTATCTTTCCCAGACGCACAGGAGAGAATCAGGATCAGAGGTAGTAAAGTGGGGTTTGATCATGAGGGTGGAGAAGATGAAATGTACATGATCAAATTATGTCATTATGTACACTATTTATGTAAGGGTTAATTCTCTCTCTCTTTCTCTGTAGAAGCTTTCACAACTGCTCTTATCCTAGAGCTTCTCTGCCCCAACCCCTCTTCTCCATCTCCTGTAGCAAATCGGGGTCAGCTATATGAAACTGTTAAGGCAACCAAGGGTGATGCTTATAGTTCTTCCTCACAGTGCCTAGTACAGTGCCTTCACAGAGTAAACAATCTGAAACAATCTGTTCATTGTCTCCAAACTGCTTACAAGGGAGACAATTCACATATGTTAATCTAAATAAAACATTAGTTTTTAGGAAATCATCCTTCCAGCAGCCTTCCAACAGATCCACCCCAAAGATATCTGAAAGAGGATGAATCAAGACTGTGGTTATGAGTCGGGGGAGAAGGTTGGTAGGAGATGATAATTATAACCACTAAAAATATTTTTTTAGAGGCAGGGCCAAGATGGCAGAGTAATCAGATGCTTCCTGTGGCCCCTCTTACAACAAAGACCCGAAGAAAACAAGTGAATCGGTTATATATGAAAATCTAGGAGCCTTGAACATTAAAGACAAAGTTGAGGAATAAGACTGAACAGCAGGGGGAGGGAGAGAGGGTTCAGAAGCAGCAAGAAGTTGTCAGACCTAACCCACCGGGAATAGGCACCCTGCAAGCTGAATCCATGGGGGCCAGCACTGAGGCAAGCAGTGGTGCTCGGGATGCATTTTCCACATCAGGAGAGACAGAGCAGCGAAGAGTTGGCTTAAAGCTCCAGAACCAGCAAGAAATGGTGCTTGATCGGCAAAAGATAAATACAAGCATCTAACCTACTGCACGGACCAAAAAAAAAAACCAACCCTCCTTTTGGGAAATACCTCTCCCCCAATTACCTGTTCCCTCCCTGCTCTGCTACAGGTCCTGGTCCAGCTTCAGAGACTGCTGCTTTCCCTGGGCCAGAAGTAGGACCTGTTGTGCACCCTGAACCATTCTCCCAGCTTAGAGAAGGAACAAGTTAACAAACAAGAAAAAATAATCTACTAGCTCCCCTAAGCTGAGAACTCAGGGTAGGCACAATCCCTTTGCCTAGGTATAGATGTAAGGGGTCCACGGACTTTGATGCCTTTAACCCCTGCATAGACCTGTGTGAGCCCATTTCAACAGTGTAGGCCGTCATTAGAAGAGTACAATAGGGAATATACCTGAAGCCTAACTTCAACTGTATCAACTATATGGTAGTGTGGCAGGTTTGTGACATTTGACAGCACTCTATGCATTAAGCAGGATCCTCACCTACCCACATCAGGGGCTGGAGGACTGGTAGCTCCAACCACGCCACCTAGTCACCTGCAACAGGGGTCCAAGAATAAGTGGTGCCTCCCAGTTCTTACAGCCAACAGCATTGGGTGCCCATGGCCCAGCTGTAAAACCCGCTCACCTACACACTCTAGGGAACAGGGACACGCTTTCCTCCCAGAGGCTCAGTGGCAGCAGTCAGCACCCTGCCTTGAGCAACACGTGAACACCTACAGCAACCAGATACCTGTGCCTACTCCAGTCATCCCTGCCCATCTAGGACTGTAGCTGAGAGCCTATACCACAAACTTGGTGACTGACTACCTGAACAACTGAGTTGAATTCATACGAGAAATGTAAACAGACTCCTGGGCTCAAATACCTGGTAACAGATATAACCACCTAGCTACAAGAAGTTAGAGCTTTAAAGTCACCAATACTCAAACTAGCTCATACGAGTAGCCTATTTGGGCACATCAAAATTGAAGGAAACAAGAAGATACGATACAGTAAGCAAACATAAAGTGAATAAATAAAATAACTTATTGATCATTTGGACACAACAGTCAATATCAAATCAGTTAAAGAGGCAGACCATGATGGCTTAAGCAAGCCCCCAAAACAAAGAATCAAGAAACTTCCAGAGAAAGAGAACTTCTTGTAATTATCAGAGGTAGAATACAAAAGATTCATACACAGAACTGTTCAAGATATCAGGAAAGAGATCCGTCAAAACGCAGAACAAGTCAAGGAACAAACAGACAAAGCAATAGAAGTATTTAAGAAGGTTATTCAAGAGCACAATGATAAATTTAACAGACTACAAGATTCCACAGGGAGATAGGAAACAGAAATCCAAAAGATTAACAATAAAATTTCAGAATTAGACAACTCAGTGGAAAATCATAGGAGCAGAATTGAGGTAATGGAAGTCAGAATTAGTGAGATTGAAGATAAAGCACTTGACACCAACTTATTTGAGGAAATATCAGATAAAAGAATTAAAAACAATGAAGAAACCCTAAGAATTATGTGGTACTCTAGCAACAGGAATAATATACAAGTGATTGGAGTACCGGATTAGGGGGAGCTATCAGAGAATATAGAGAGAATTGTTGAAGATTTGCTGGCAGAAAACTTTCCTGGTATCATGAAAGATAAGGAAATATCTATCCAAGATGCTCATAGAACTTCACACAAAGTAGATCCTAAAAGAAGTTCACCAAGGCATATTATAATCAAAATTGTCAAAACCAAAGATAAAGAGAGAATTTTAAGAGCAGCTAGGGATAAACGAAAAGTCACCTACAAAGGAGAGTCAATAAGACTAAGCTCAGACTACTCATCAGAAACCATGCAGACAAGAAGGCAGTGGGATGACATATATAAAGCCTTGAGGGAAAAAAAACTGCCAGCCAAGAATAATATATCCAGCAAAACTGTCTCTCAAATATGATGTCAAAATTAAGGCATTTCCAGACAAACAAAAGTTTAGGGAATTTGCAAAAACCATAGCAAAATTACAAGAAATACTAAAGAGAGTCCTCTGGATACAAAATCAATAACATCAGATAACAACCCAAGACTAGAACACAGGACAGATCAACCAGATACCAACTGAGATAGAGAAGTCACAAAAATAGATCAAAGCTAAAACACTGAAAATAGGGAAACAGAGACGTCAATATGTAAAAGATGACAACATTAAAAGAAAAAGAGGGACTAAAAAATGTAGTCATAGATCTTTCATATGGAGAGGAAGTCAAGGCAATATAAAGAAATAAAACACTGGTTTAAACTTACGAAAGTAGGGGTAACTATCAAGGTAACCACAAAGGAAACTAACAATTCTGTACATCAACATACAAAACAAGAAAAAGATAAAGATTCACCAGATAAAAAAATCAACAACAAAGGAAAAGATGGAAAGAAAATCCATAAAGAAAAATGACTCAGTAAAGAAAATTAAATGGAACAAAGAAACTGTCAACAACACACACACACAAACATCAAAACGACAGCACTAAACTCATACCTATCAATAATTACACTGAATGTAAATGGACTAAATGCACCAATAAAGAGACAGAGAGTGGCAGATTGGATAAAAAAACATGATCCATCTATATGCTGCCTACAAGAGACACATCTTAGACTTAAATACAAAAACAAACTAAAACTGAAAGGATGGGAAAAAATATATCAAGCAAACACTCAGAAAAGAGCAGGAGTGGCAATATTAATCTCTGACAAAATATACTTTATAGCAAAATACACCACAAAGGGTAAGGAAGGACACTATATAATGATTAAAGGGTCAATACAGCAGGAGGACATAACCATATTAAGTATTTATGCACCCAATTACAGGGCTCCAGAATACATAAAACAAACTCTAACAGCATTGAAAAGAGAAACAGACAGTTCCACAATGATAGTAGAGTCTTCAACACACCACTTTCGGTGAACAACAAAACATCTAGAAAGCAGCTCAGTAATGACACTGAAGAGCTAAATGCCACGATCAACCAACTTGACATCATAGACAGATACAGAACACTCCACCCAACAGCAGCCAAGAATATTTTCTTTTCCAACGCACATGGAACATTCTCCAGAATAGACCACATATTAAGCCATAAAGCTAGCCTTAACAGAATCCAAAGCATCAAAATATAGCAAAGCATCTTTTCTGACTATAAAGCTGTAAAAGTACAAATCGATAACAGAAAAGGCAAGGAAAAAAAATCAAACACATGGAAACTGAACAACACCTTGCTCAAAAACTATTGGATTATAGAAGAAATTAATGACTGAAGAAAGAAATTCACAGAATCAAATGAGAATGAAAATATACCCTTCCAGAACCTTTAGGACACAGCAAAAGCAGTAATCAGAGGTCAATTTATAGCAATAAATGCACACATCAAAAAAGAAGAAAGGGCTAAAATCAAAACATTAACCGTACAACTCGAACAAATAGAGAACAGTAAAAAAAGGCTTCAGGTGCAAGAAGGAAGGAAATAATAAGAATCAGAGCAGAATTAAATGAAATAGAGAATAGAAAACCAATTGAAAGAGTTAACAAGACCAAATGCTTGGACTTCCAGGCAACATGGCGCTATACACAGAAGCACCATGCAGTCCCTCCACAGTAAAGATCTGAAAAACTAAGTAAAACAGAGACAAACGTCATTCCTGAAACCCTAAGCATCAAATGAAGAGATAAAGAACCAGCCAAGCACCAAATGGAATAGGAAACTGACAGAGAACAGAGAGCAAGGAGAGATAAGTGCAGAGGTCCTCTATCAGCTAATGCAGCATGGATCTGCCAACTTGGACGCCTATCAGAGATTAGTGAACAAGGGGTACAAGAAAGCAGGTTCAAGGAGCTTCCAGCAGAAGACAGAACAACCGGTAACCAGTGATATACACTTACCCACCCCCTATGCTTCTTCACCCCCACTTGGCCTCCCTTGTTTCCTGCGGCCACAGTCTCTCGGCTGGGAAGCACTGGCTTCACCCTGTTGTTGCTTGGATTCCACCTGCTCGCACTGGCTGGCTCCCTGAATGCCATTTGTTGGCTGCTGGTATTGCTTTTTTCCACTTCCTTTGATTTCTTCCTTACCTCTCACCACCTCCCCCTCCTTTCTCTCAACTACCTGGCTCCGTGTGCCATGTTTGCTTCTTCCTGAAAGTCTGAGAAACACCACTTGACTGTGAAGCCCGTGCTGCCATGCTGGTGGGATAACTGGGGCTTTTTTGTTTGTTTCTTTGCTCTGATTTGCTCTGTTTTGATTTGTTTGGTTGTTTGTTCTCTTTTTCTTTTCCTGAGTTCGGAGCCTCTTCTACCTGGGCAGTACTGTGTGGCTTGAGAGCTACTCCCTTACTTTGCACAGGCACTCAGTGGGATCCCTGCAGGCATTTCTTTTTTCTTGTTTTTTGTTTTGGGTATGGGAGGGATTTGTTTTTTGTTTTTTGTTTGTTTCTGTTTTGTTTTCGTTTCTCTTTTTTCCCCTTTGTCTTTCTTTCTTTTTCAGTTTCTCATCTCTCTATATTTACCTGCTCTTCCTGTCTCCTGAATACCTGGCACAGTGTGACACCTCTACCCCTTCTAGCCAGGTGGTACTTCATGGCCTGGGAGCAACTCCTCAGTCTTCGCAGCCACACTGGTGGGATCTCTGGGGGCTTTTCTTTTTCTTTTTTCTAATTTTTATTTATTCATTTTTTCTTTTACCCTTTTCTTTTTCTTTCTTTGTTTTTCTCCATTTCTCAATCTCTCATCTCTCCACTCCAATGGCAAGCTCGCTTAGCAGTCTTTTTTATTTGTTGGTTTGTATGTTTTTGGCTCCTGTTCCTCTCTCTTCTCTCCCATACCCATCTTAGCTTGACACATCACAATCTTCCCCCTCCTTCCTGCCTTCCCACACGGTGCACTGAACATCACACCCCCAAGCAGCACAGGCATGGCCTATCAGAATCTGCCCTGCATTGATTCTCGGCCTGCCCTGTCAGCCCTACTATGTGCCACAAATAGTCCATCCCAGCAACTCCCCTCAGCTGGACGTGCCCTGAGCAACTACCCTGCTCATTGGAGAAGGAGGTGAAAAGAATCGTACCTACAGATGAGCAAACAACAAAGAATGCACAGCCAGCCTACTCAGACATAACAAAATAAAACAAAACAGCAGGACAAAACAAACAAATATACAATCAATAAACAAGGAAAATAACTACTGAATGTCCCAAAGACAGCAGACAATATCAAAACATATACAAAAACAGGGCAGGATGGTTCCAGTAGGCATCCAAAAGAAAACACCAGATGGCTTTCCAGTAGAAGAAAAGGCACTAGAACTACCTGATAAGGAATTCAAATCTCTAATACTCAGAGTTATCCAAGAGTTGAAGCGAATAGCAGACAAAAACTAAGAAAAAACAGATAAATTCATGGAAAAGGCAGACAAATTCATGGAAAATATGGATCAAAAAATGGAAGAATTCAGGAAAATAATGCAAGAATAAAATGCTAAAATAAATTCACAACTAGAAATCATACAAAAACAACAATTAAAAATCCAAAAGATAAACAACAAGATATCGGAAATGGACTGTGTCATAGAAGGCCTGAAGAGCAGGTTTTCACGAAACAATGGAAGACAGGATCAGTGAAATTGAAGACAAACACTTTGATACAAGACTATTTGAGGAAAAATCAGAAAAAAGAACAAAGAAAAATAAAGAAACCCTGAAAATTATGTGGGATACAATCAAAAGCAAAAATTTGTGAGTGATCAGAGTTCCAGAAAAGGGAGAGAAAACAGAAAAAACAGAGAGGATCATGGAAGAACTGCTGACAGAAAACTTTCCCAATACCATGAAAGATGAAAAGCTCACCATCCAAAAAGCTCAAAGAACCCCATATATGTTAGATTCCAAAAGAGAATCACCAAGGCATATCATAATCACACGTGCTAAAACCAAAGAAAAACAAAGAATCCTGAGAGCAGCTTGAGAAAAACAGAAAGTCACATACAGAAGAGAAACAATAAGACTAAGCTCAGATTATTCAGCAGAAACCATGCAGGCAAGAAGGCACTGGAATGACATACATAAAACCTTGAAAGAAAAAACTTGCCAGCCAAGATTAATATATCCTGGAAAACTCATTCAAATATGATGGTGAAATTAGGACATTTCCAGATAAACACAAATTAAGGGACTATGAAACACCAAACTGAACTTACAAGAATTATTAAAGGGAGTCCTTCAATCTGAGAACAAACAACATGAGAGCACAGGCTGAATCTAGGACACAGGATCATACCAGCCACAATCCAACCTAGGAAATGAACTCTCAAGGACAATCCAAAACCAAAAGAATTACAGACAGGTTAATCTGTCAATGACAACATCAGAACAATAAAAAAGGGACTAAATGCTGTAGGTATAGAATGTTATAATGGAGAGGAAGGCAAGATGATACCAGGTAACAATAGACTGGTTTAAACCTAAGAAGACAAGGGTAAATTTCAAGGTAACCACAAAGAAAGTTAACAAAACTACTCATCAAAATAAAGAAGAAAAACATAAAGTGTCAGTAAAAACAAAACC
>NW_004444153.1:2138976-2141091 GCF_000243295.1 Trichechus manatus latirostris
ACAGAACATCTAGAAAGACACTCACCAAAGATACAGAAGACCTAAAGGGCACAATCAGCCAACTTGACCTCACAGACATATATAGGACACTCCATCCAACCGCTGCAAAGTACACATTCTTTTCCAATGCACATGGAATGTTCTCCAGAATAGACCACAACTTAGGCCACAGAGCCATCCTCAACAAGATCCAAAACTTTGAGAGAATGCAAAGTATCTTTTCTGACCACAATTTCATCAAGGTAGAAATTAACAACAGACAGAGAAATGAAAAAAAAAAAATCAAATACATGGAAACTGAATATCACCCTGCTTACAAACTACTGGGTAACAGAAGGAATCACAGATCTAATAAAAAAATTTCTAGCATCAAACAAGAATGAAAACACATCATACCAAAACCTTTGGGACACAGCAAAGGCAGTCCTCAGAGGACAATTTACAGCAATAGTTGCACAGAACAAAAAAGAAAAAAAGGACAGAATCAAAATATTAACTACACACCTTGAACAAATAGAAAGAGAACAGCAAAAAAAGCCCACAGCCACTAGAAGAAAGGAAATAGTAAAGATCAGAGCAGAAATAAATGAAATAGAGAATAGAAAAACAATAGAAAGAATCAATAAAACCAAAAGTAGGCTCTTTGAAACGATCAAAAAAATTGACAAACCACTGGCCAGACTAACAAAAGAAAAACAGGAGAAGACGCAAATAACCCAAATAAAAAATGAATGGAAGACATTACAACAGACCCATCTGAAATAAAAAGGATAATAACAGAGCATTATGGAACTATACTCCAACAAATTGAAAACCTAGAGGAAATGGATACATTTCTAGAAACACAGTACCTACCCAAACTAACACAAAATGATGTTGAAAATCTGAACAGACCCATAAGAAGAGAAGAGATTGAAAAGGTAATAAAAAAATCCCAACAAAAAAAGTTCTGGCCTAGCTAGCTTCGCTGGAGAATTCTACCAAATATTCATAGTAGAGTTTATACCAGTAATACTCAAACTATTTCAGAACATAGAAAAGGAAGTGACACTTCTGAGTTCATTCTATGAAGCCAGCATAACCCTGATACTAAAACCAGACAAAGATGACACAGAAAAAAAATTACAGACCAATATCTCTCATGAATATAGATGCAAAAATTCTCAACAAAATTCTAGCCAATAGAATTCAGCATCATATCAAAAAAGTAATAGACCGCGACCAAGTAGCATTTATACCAGGTATACAAGGATGGTTCAACATTAGAAAATGCATCAACATAATCCACCAGATAAATAAAAATAAAGAAAGGAATCACATGATCATCTCAACTGATGCAGAAAAGGCATTCAAAAAAGTCCAATACCCATTCCTGATAAAAACTCTCAATAAAATAGTTATAGAAGGGAAATTTCTCAACATAACAAAGGGTATCTATGCAAAACCAATGGCCAAATCATTCTTAATGGAGAGAGGCTGAAAACATTCCCCTTGAGACAAGGAACAAGACAAGGATGCCCTTTACAACCACTCCTATTTAACATTGTGCTGGAAATCCTAGCTAGAGCAGTAAGGCAAGAAAAATAAATAAAGGGCATCCAAACTTGTAATGAAGAAGTTAAACTGTCCCAGTTTGTGGATGATACGATACTATACATAGAAAACCCTAAAGACTCCATGAGAAATCTGCTGGAACTAACAGAAAGATTGAGCAGAGTAGCAGGATACAAGATAAACATACAAAAATCGGTTGGATTCCTATATACCAATTAAGAGAACGATGAAAAGGAACTCAGGAAAACAATACCATTTATTATAGCCCCTAAAAAAAATAAAATACTTAGGAATAAATCTAACCAAGGATATAAACTATCTATGCATAGAAATCAACAAAATACTACTGCAAGAAATCAAAGGGATCTACTTAAATGGAAAAACATACCATGTTTATAGATAGGTAAACTCAACATTGTGAAAATGACAATTCTACTCAAAGTAATTTACAGATAAAATACAATCCTGTTCCTAATACCAACAACATTCTTTAAAGAGATTTAAAAACTAATCATTAACTTTATATGGAAAGGGAAGAAACCCCGGATAGGTAAAGCACTA
>NW_004444153.1:2142443-2156046 GCF_000243295.1 Trichechus manatus latirostris
ACAGTTTATAAAGACAATGTTCTACATTCTACCCTGGTGAGTGGTGTCTGGGGTCTTAAAAGCCTGTAAGCAGCCATCTAAGATACTCCACTGGTCTCACCCCTTCAGGAGCAAGAGAGAATGAAGAAAATAAGATATAAGGAAAAGACTAGTCCAAAGAACTAATGGACCACGACTACCACGGCCTCCACCAGACTGAGTCCAGTACAACTAGATGGTGCCCGGCTACCACCACTGACTGCTCTGACTGGGGTCACAACAGAGGGTCTTGGACAGGGCTGGAGAAAAATGACAAAAAAGACCAGATTTGCTTGCCTGACAGACTGGAGAAAACCCTAAAGCATGGCCCCCGGACATTCTTTTAGCTCGGTAATGGAGTCACTTCCAAGGTTCACCGTTCAGCCAAAGATTAGACAGTCCCTAAAAACAAAATGAGACTAATGGGGCACAACAGTCCAGGGACAAGAACTAGAAGGCATGAGGGGACAGGAAAGCTGGTAATAGGAAACCCAAGTTTGAGAAGGGACAGTGTTGACATGTCATGAGATTGTTAACCATTGTCACAAAACAATATATGTACAGTTTAATGAGAAACTATTTGTTCTGTAAACCTTCATCTAAAGTACAATAAAAAAAAAAAAAAAAAAGACCAAAGCCTTGTTCTTTAAAAAGGATCAACAAGATCGATAATCCAAACTCACAAAAGAAAAACAGCTGAGGAAGCATATAACCCAAATAAGAAATGAGATGGGCAATATCACAACATACCCAACTGAAATTAAAAAAATCATAACGGAATACTATGGAAAATTGTACTCCAACAAATTTGAAAACCTAGAGGAATTGGACAAATTTCTAGAACCACACTACCTACTTAAGCTAACACAGAGTTAGGACAACTAAATAAACCTATTACCAAAGAAGAGATTGAAAAGGTAATTAATAAACTCCCAACAAGAAAAGCCCTAACCCTAATGGCTTCACTGGAGAATTCTACCAATCTTTCAGAGAATAGTTAACAGCACTAGTGCTAAAGGAATTTCAGAGCATAGAAAAGGATAGAATGCTTCCAAACTCATTCTATGAAGCCAGCATAACCTTGATACAAAAACCAGGTAAAGATACCACAAAAAAAAAAAAAAAAAGAAAGAAAATTACTGACCAATATCACGAACCTAGACGCAAAAACCTCAACTAAATTCTAGCCAGTAGAATTCAACAACATATCAAAAAAACAATTGGCCATGACAAAGTGCTATTCATACCAGGTATGCAGGGATGTTTTAACATTAGAAAAACAATCAGCGTAATCCATCGCGGAAATAAAACAGAAGACAAGAACCACATGATCTTATCAATCTATGCAGAAAAGACATTTGACAAAGTCCAACACCCATTCATGATAAAAACTCTCAACAAAATAGGAATAGAAGGGAAATTCCTCAGTATAATAAATGGCATTTATACAAAGCCAACAGCCAACATTATATTAAATGGAGAGAGCCTGAAAGCATTACTCTTGAGAACGGGAAACAGACAAGGATGACTTTTATCACCACTCTTATTTAACCTTGTGCTGGAGGTCCTAGCCAGAGCAATTAGGGTAGAAAAAGAAATAAAGGGCATCCAAATTGGTAAGAAAGAAGAAAAAGTATTCTTCTTTGCAGATGATATAATCTTATACACAGAAAACCCCAAAGAATCCACAAGAAAACTACTGGAACTGGTAGAAAATTTCAGCAAAGTATCAGGCTACAAGATGAACATACAAAAATCAGTTGGATTCCTTTACACCAACAAAGAGAACTTCCAAGAGGAAATCACCAAATCAATACCACTTACAATACCCCCCAAGAAGATAAAATACTTAGGAATAAAGCTAACCAGAGATGTAAAAGACCTATAGAAAGAAAATTACAAGACACTACTGTAAGAAACCAAAAGAGACCTGCATAAGTGGAAAACCATACCTTGCTTATGGATAGGAAGACTCAACATGGTGAAAATGTCGATTTCACCCAAAGTGATGTATGGATACAGTGCTATCCCAATCCAAATTCCAATGGCATATTTTAAAGAGTTGGAGAAACAAATTACCAACTTCATATGGAAAGGAAAGAGGCCCTCACATAAGTTAAGCATTACTGAAGAAGAAGAACAAAGTAGGAGGCCTCACGCTACCTGATTTTATAACCTATTATACCGCCACAGTAGTCAAAACAGCCTGGTACTGGTACAATAACAGACACATAGACCAATGGAACAGACGTGAGAATCCAGACATAAATTCATCCACCTGTGAACAGCTGATATTTGACAAAGGCCCAAAGTCCATTAAATGGGGAAAAGACAGTCTCTTTAACAAATGGTGATGGCATAACTGGATATCCATCTGCAACAAAATGAAACAGACCCACACCTCACATCAAGCACAAAAACTAACTCAAAGTGGATCAAAGACATAAATATAAAATCTAAAATGATAAAGATCTTGGAAGAAAAATAGGGACAATGCTCAGCACCCTAATACTTGGCATAAACAGAATACAAACCATAAGTAACAATGCACAAATACCGGAAGAGAAACTAGATAACCAGGAGCTCTTAAAAATTAAACACTTATGTGCATCAAAAGACTTCACCAAAAGAGTATAAAGACAACCTACTGACTGGGAAAAAAAGTTTTGGCTACAATATATCTGATCAGGGTCTAATTTCTAAAATCTACAAGATACTGCAATACCTCATCAGCAAAAGGACAAATAATCCAAATAAAAAACGGGCAAAGAATATGAACAGACACTTCACCAAAGAAGACTTTTAGGTGGCTACCAGATATATGAGGAAATGCTCATGATCATTAGCCATTAGAGACATGCAAATCAAAACTACAATGAGATACCACCTCACGCCAACAAAGCTAGTATTAATCCAAAAAACACAAAATAATAAATGTTGGAGAGGTTGTGGAGAGACTGAAACACTTATACACTGTTTGCTGGAATGTAACATGTACAACCATTTTGAAAATCAATTTGGAGCTTCCTTAAAAAGCTGGAAATAGAAGCACTGTAGGATCCAGGAATCCCAATCCTTGGAATATATCCTAGAGAAATAAGAGGTGACAAATAGATATATGCACACCCATGTTCTTTGCAGCACGGTTCACAATAGCAAAAACTGGAAACAACTTAGGTATCCATAAAAGGTCGAATGGATAAACAAATTGTGGTATATTCACACAATGGAATACTATGCAACCATAAAGAACAATGATGAATCTGCGAAACATCTCATAACATGGATGAATCTGGAAGAAATTATGCTGAGTGAAATTAGTCAATCACAAAAAGACAAATATTATATGAGACCACTATTATAAGAACTCAAGAAAAGCTTTAAACACAGGAGAAGATATTCACTGATGGTTAGAAGTGTGGGGAGGGAGGGAGAGGGTAATTCACTAACTAGACAGTAGACCAGAATTATTGTAGGTGAAAGGAAGGACAACACACAATACAGAGGACGTCAGCACAACTAGACTAAACCAAAAGCTACGAAGTTTCCTGAATATAACCAAACACTTTGAGGGACAGAGTAGCAGGGGCAGAGGTCTGGGGATCATGGTTTCAGGGGACATCTAGGTCAACTGGCATAACAAAGTTTATTAAGAAAATATTCTGCATCCCACTTTGGTGAGTGGCCTGTAAGAGGAATCTTAAAAGCTAATGACTGGCCATCTAAGATGCATCAATTGGTTCCAACCCACCTGGAGCAAAGAAGAATGAAGTACACCAAAGACACAAAGAAAATATTAGCCCATGAGACAAAAGGGGCCACATAAACCAGAGACTTCGTCAGCCTGAGACCAGAAGAACTAGATGGTGCCTGGCTACCACCAATGACCGCCCGGACAGGGAACACAACACAGAGTCCCTGATGGCACAGGAAAGAGTAGGGTGCAGAAGTCAAATTCTAGTAAAAAGGCCAGACTTAATGGTCTGACTGAGACTGGAGGAACCCCAGAAGACATGGCTTCCGGACTCTCTGTTAACCCAGAACTAAAACCATTCCCTAAGCCAACTCTTCAGACAAAGAATAGACTGGACTATAAGACATAAAGTGATGCTCGTGAAGAGTGTGCTTCTTAATTCAAACAGATACAACAGACAAAATGCCATCTCCTGTCCACAGGCGAGATGAGAAGGCAGAAGGGGGTAGGAGCTGGCTGAGTAGATACGTTAAATCTGTGGTGGAAAGGACAAATGTACAGTCATATTGTAGGGATAGCAACTAGGGTCACATAACAATGTGTGTATAAATTTTTGTATGAGAAACTAGCTTGAGCTGTTAACTCTCACCTAAAGCACAATAATAAAAAGAATGATTAAAAGAAAAATTTTTAAAGTCCTTAAGTTTATATTTGCTAAAATGTGGTTGATCATTTTGCTGAGCAGAAAGGAAAACCCACCCCACCCACCCATACACACGCACACATTAATCTCAGCTTTTACATCTGTGTGTGCATGAGTAGATACATGCAATGTTTTTGAAGATTTTTATGGAAAAGCTAAGAATTAAAAAGAGTTTATAAGATCAAGATGAGATAATTGCCTTGGCTACCAAGCTAAATCTTTGGGAAGTAGATGGCAGATTTAAAAGAGGAAGCACAAGCAAGATGAAAGGACCATTGTAGAGTCATTAACCTATTCTGATCATTTAAAAACAGTTGTTTTATTTTGGAATTGTTTATCTGAAGAATAAAAGAAAAAGGGTTTGTCCATTTTAAGAAAAACTATGAAGAAAAAAATGAATGAAACTGAAAATTTCAGAGACGTTTGATAGAATACCAATAGATATGGTAACAAAATATAAATGTTATTATTCAAGATTAGGTGGCAAGCAGGGACTCCAGAATCACACTGAAGATGACACGGATGGAATGAACACTTCTGAAGAGAAGAAAAGTGAAAATCTGGCTCCACGTCATTACACTAGTGTTCAGTGTTGAACCACTTATTGAAAAGAGAGACAGGTTTTTGAAACACAGATAAGGTACTAAGTGCAGTAACTAGAGTGGTAAAAAAAAAAAAAAAATGACACCATATTTTGACATTCACTGTCTAGACAAGAATTAGGATTTATAAACAGTCTTAGGAAACTGTGAGAAGGCTTTTAGGCACTGAGAAGAAGCAGCCAGGAGGTAAAGTGAAGTTTGAGTTGTAAGCAAGTACTATAATATTGGGTGAGAAAAGCCAGTGTAAGCTAAATATTGATCATCTTTATTTTCTAGGCAGAATTTACTAAAATATTGTGAACACTATAGATTTTGGTATTATTTTAGTTTAAGTAGACTTGTCTCAAATCATAGGTCAGTTAATCATGATTTGCTATGACAATTCTTCAAAAGTCATACCATTTTTTGGACAATAACTAATTTATTCAGTATAATTTTTTTCACCCCACAAGACGCCAAATAAATATACTATAAAAAGTAATATTTCCACATTATGCCTTCAGGGAGAAACAAGACACACCAATTAACTTCATACTACTGTTTCTAACCAGAGAAAACCATGTGGAACAAAACTTAATTGTGTGCCATATTTGCATGAATGAAAAATGGCTTGCTTTGTACACTAAGCAAGAGAGATAAAGATGTAGCAATTTCTATTACTTCCACATGTTTTCAAGGGTTCTTTTTATTGGTTTTATTTTCCTTAAATGTTTTTGTCTAAGCTACAATTTTGTCTTAAATGTAATTTGTAAGTACAGTTAACAATGAGCACGGATTGGTAAAAAAAAAAAATGTGCAGAAAGAAGCATCTTCCAAGGACTGACTCTGTACTTCTCTTTATGGCCTAGTATCAAGGTTTATCTTTCTCCTGTAGCAAGTAAAAGATACCTTCCTTATGGTACATTTTTTGGTACACACTCTGTTTATGTTTAAATTGCTGTTAATTGTGTATAGAAATACAACTGACATCGTGAAAAGTATTCAAATGTCTTAGATTGGGTTTGAGAGCATCATAATATTTATATTTAAAATTAATGGACTATTTCCCACTCAAGCGCTTTTGTACTCTTTTGTTGCTATTAGTTGAGTCAATTCCGACTCATAGCGACCCCATGTGTTTTCCATTTTAGAGGCTTGATTTTTGAGGAACCAACTAAAGTCATTAAAGAAGAGACAGGTGCATTTTTTTTTTTTAGTATTAAAAATAAACAAGTTTCACTCACTTATTTGAGACTATATACATATACAGATATGTACATATATATGTGCCTATATGAAATGTTCCATATTTTTTTGAGCTCTGATGGTGCAGTGGTTAAGAAGTACAGCCGCTAACCAAAAGACTGACAGTTGAAATTCACCAGTCGCTCCTTGGAAACCCTATGGGGCAGTTCTACTCTGTCCTATAGGGTTTACATTTATATTTATTTGTGTACATGTATATATACATATATATCAGGAACAGTCCTAGGTATGGTCTAATAGGGCATAAATACTGTTTTCATCAAACTTTTACAAAGTTAAAGTTACTCTAATTCTCTATTTGGGAGATCCAAATATATGCCAGCCATGAATCTTACTCTGACAGAGTTTAGAGTTCAATAGAAACAGGAGATTTGATTGTAAATACACTCCTCACTTATCGACATGGTAAGGTTCCAAAGACCAGGTTGTTATGCAAAATTGGCTTTTTGCGAAAATGGATGATGACCACATCAGATCACAAAATGGAGGATGACTACATCATTACATAACTGTCAAATTACATCATTACATAACTGCATAACTGCCAAACCACTGAGAATCCTGGCCCCATCAAGTTGACACATAAGCACCTTAACTATCACAGCCAGTGTTACTTTTGCCTCGCACCTCTGTGTTTGTTACTGCCAGACTACATCATTAATGGGCAAAATAGTCAGATAGTAGATTTTTTACTCTTAAATGCAAAATATTGGATAATGAGATAGTTGATAAGTGAGGAGTAGGTGCACTATCTCAGAAGCAAATAAATGAAATAATAACATTGTGTTAATGGTAAATACCTGAACATCTTAGGTTTGGTCCTAGAGTGAAAGCTTTGTCTAAGCAGGCTTTTTGACTATGTGTGGAAACTGCAACAATTGTAGGCATCTGTGTCCTGGAGAACTGGTGACCTCTCTGGGAGCAGCTTTCAATTTAGTTCTCTTACGGAAGCATCTAGCATTACCTGAGGTCAAAATGACATGGATGATTCAATGGTAAGCCAGGGCATGATGATCTCATCTAAGGACTTAAGCAGAAAAGACTAAAATGCAAAATTTCAAATAATATTAACTGTTATCCATAGTCACTGGAGAAGAATAGCTATATGGATTTAAACTCCTAGTTTTTAAAAAACAAAGTAAAGAAAAAAACCTTCATTGTCTCTTTTTCCTTTTTAAATTTGATCAAGCAGATTTCTAGCAAGGGCAAATTCACTCTCCAACTCCTTGGGTTCTTGGGAAATATTTATGCAAATAAGAATAAAAGACATGTTTCCATATGAAGAAGTTAGCAATAAGATATGTCATTCATTTCGTTTTATAATCATGTATCAACCGCAAGTCATTCAGTCACCTCAGCTTTAAGAAAATGACAGTATCCACAGAAATGGCTAGGAGCGCAAATAATCTCCAAATAATATAGATTTGATGTTGGAATGTCTTGAATGTACTTTTGAATTATAATAGTTATATTAAGGATATAGCAAAACATAGTTTGAATCATTCTGACATCCAAGTGGTCACATCTAGGTCTGCAGCTAATTTTAATAAAAAGAATGACTTGGGAGCAAACCTACATTTATTGAATTCCAGCATGTTGCCACTTAGAGTGAGACTTAAGGTAGAAACTTCCTCAGATTAAGCTCAATCTAATAATAATAATAATTATTATAGTAACAACAGTAAAATTAATAATATTTATTGAACATTCACTATGCTTCAGGCATTGTACTAAGTTCTTTTAGTGTTTATTTAATTCTCAAAAATCCAGTGCTGTAAGTGCTGTTATATCCTCATTTTACAGAAGAGACAAACCAAGACACCAATTTTTGAGCAATTTGTCTGAGTCTTATGTTGAATATTGATATTAGAACTTCATGAATATATTTGTAAATTGTTAAATATGTAAATATGTGAAATGGAGATAATTCTTACCTTGAAGAGGTAATAAATCTTTTTTAGTAGACATTTATGAAACGGTAGATAGAAGATCTGGTGACACAATAAGTACTTGGCTGTTAACCGAAAGGTTGGCGATTCGAACCCACTCAGCGGCAACAAGGGAGAAAAACCTGGCCGTCTGCTCCTCTAAAGAGTACAGCCTAGCAAACTCTGTGGGGCAATTCTGCTCTGTGACGTAAGGTTGCTATGAGTGGAAATCGACTCAACAGCATCTAACAACAGCAACAATGAAGATGACTATGCTTTTATTACTGTTGAGAAATGGATTATTCTTCAAATTCATGATAATTTTCCCTCCTTTCTTCTTTCGTTCTTTTATTCCCACCTTTCTTCCTGCCTTCCTCCCTCTTTTTTCCCTTTCCCTCTCTCCTTTCTTCCCTCTTTCCCTTCTTTGGTTAGATAGTCCTTCCATGAAGTATGTTTTTGGTGCTATACCCTGTGCTTTGCTCCTAATATTCTGTGGTGAACAAGACAGATATGTTCTCTATCTTAAAGATGCACACAAGCTTGTGGTGGGAAATGGAGCTAGACGTTAGAAATAATTAAAATATAGTCGAACAATTGATAAAACAATGGAAAGTGCTTGGGAAATTGTAACAGATGGCCTGAGCTAGGCAAGGGTTTGGAAAAGGCTTTCCTCAGGTCAAAATCACTAAACATACAGAGATGTAATCATACGCAGCTAAATTAATTGTATTGATTCTGTCTGAGATTAAAATTTCATATTAAATAACTTAACATAAGTCTTTGAAACAGTCATATCCACAAGGCATTAGACTTAGCTGGGAGCCCTGGTGGTGTAGTGGTTAAGAGCTCAGCTGTTCAAATCCACCAGAAGCTCCTTGGAAACCCTATAGGGCAGTTCTCTGTGTCCTATAGGGTCACTATGAGTCAGAACTGACTCGATGACACCTAAAAACAAGGATTATTTAAAAAAATGTATTCAAATTTTTATCTGTATTAAAATTATGACTTCTTTAAAAAAGAACAGTCATGGCACTTTTCAGAAAGTATGGTAGTTTTATGGTCATTTTCCCATCTGGAAATGTACTTCTAAAAATCGATACGGAGATGATATTTGATTTACAAAACTCAGCTTTACAAAAGGAATCACTTTAGAAATGGACTCTATTGCATAATTCAAAAATGCCTTGGAAGTTGGCTTGAAACATCAAAATCATCATACTTAGAATACCCCTCATTATGTCTTTGAGTGAGTCACAGATATCATAACTGGAAAAAACAAAGGACAAGTGATTTATCTCAGCACAGCTAATAAGTCATATTTTCATCATATGCATAGACTGTCATCTCCATAAAAGGAATCCCATGAGGCATTTGAATTAGTTGGTCCAGTTGAAATGATTGTTTAAAATGAATGCATTTTGAGATATATTTCATAGTTTAAAGAATTTGAAAATGAAATAAAACTCAAGTTCAGTCTCTCAGAATATTGGGATGAGACTTGAACCTATAGGATAGACCAGCCGTGGATGAGTTGACTCAGACTTGTGGTGACCCCATGTGTGTCAGAGTAAAACTGCTCCATAGGGTTTTCAATGGCTGATTTTTGGAAGTCACCAAGACTTTCTTCAAAGGTGCCTCTGGATGGACTCGAATCTCCAAACTTTGTTAGCAGCCAAGTGCATTAACCATTTGCACCACTCAGGGCTAAGTGGACTAAAATTATTATTGCCTTCCTACCATCATTTTTTGAGTATTTTTTTGGGGGAGGGGGAGGAGCTAGTACTGTTCTGGAGCTTGACTTGGAATGAACAAACTTTCAATTATTTAATTTTGATGTTTGAACTGGGATAGAGTAAACAGTGTTCAAAGGTGAAAATAGAGCTATTTAATGACAATGCAGAGGTATAAACGCTCATCTGTAATTATTTTCTCCCCACTATAATGCCTATGGACCCCTGGTGGTACAGTGGGTAAGAGCTTGGCCACTAACCAAAAGGTTGGCATTTCAAATCCACCAGCCCCTCCTTGGAAACCCAATGAGACAGTTCTACTTTGTCCTACAGGGTTGCTATGAGTCAGAACTGACTTGACAGCAATGGGTTTATAATCCAAGGATGAGGCATTGGTGGTTCAGTGATAGAATTTTCTTCTTCTATGTGGGAGACCCTGGTTCTATTTCTGGCAAGTGCACCTCATGTGCAGCCACCACCCATATGTCAGTGAAGGCTTGTGTGTTGCTATATGCTAAAAAGGTTTCAGCAGAGCTTCTAGACAAGGATGGACTTGGAAGAAAAACCTGGTGATCTACTTCCAAAAATCCGCCACTAAAACCCCTGTTGATTACAATATTCAGATCCGCAGGACTGGACAAATTTTCCTTCCATCATGAATGGGGTCGTCATGACTTGGGCGATTCCACGGCAGGAAACAACAACAACATAATACAAGGAGCACACAAATGACTTCTTTATCATTTAGGATCAGAGAAAATACTTACGGGCAGCACTATTAGTTTTCTATTGATGTGTAACAGATTACTGTAAATTTAATGGCTAAAATCGTAACAAAGTTCTTATTTCCCAGTTTCTGTGGAGCAGGAGGAGCATGCACACAGGGTCATTTAGGTCCTCAACTCAGGGTCTTACTAGACTGAATTCAAGATATCAGCCTGGAGAGTGACATCAGAGGAAATGGCAGCGTAGGAAGCTCCAGGAATCAGTCCCTCCACAGAAACAACCAGGAAGCCGGAAAACAAGATCAGAATCAACTGTTTTGGAACTCTAGAACCTAATCAAGCACAGTAATCAGGAGAGTGCTTGATGAAGGGACAGGCTGTTGAACTTTTTGAAAGCAGTGTGAAAAAAACAGCTACCGTTTTTCACCGCAGGGGTGGTAACAGTGGCCTGTGTTACTAGAGTGGCTGGCTAGTGACACAGTGGACTGTAAGGACATTGTCCTCCAAAAATTTTCAGTTGTATGCTTTGGTTGGTATAGAGGTTTCCTGACAGACATGTGTAAAGGGTTACCTACATTTTGAGCCCAGTTAAGCTGCAGTGGCTGAGGGGTGGGAGGAGGAAGGCATCTATGGGAACATTTAAAGAGACATACGTACTTTTGCTTGTTTTTGATGTATACATTTAGGAAAATCTCTGTCAAGTCACAGGCTGACTGCAGAGATAACAGAGCAGAAATTTCAGTGACACATACAACAAGGAATACAGACTTTGCAATAATAGTTTAGAAATGTCACTATACAAAGGGATGAATGCAGTCCTCAACAAGCAATCCTGAGGAGGGGGAGAATCTGATTTCCAGAGTTACCACATTATAATAATCAAAATGTCCAGTTCTCAATAACTGTGTACCAACAAATTAGATAAGCTAGATGAAATGGACAAATTCCTAGAAACACATAAACTACAAAACCTGAATCAAGAAGAATTAGAAAATCTGAATAGACCTATAAAAAATAAGGAGAATGAATCAGTAACCAAAAACCTCAAGATAAAGAAAAGCATAGGACCATAGTTTCACTGGTGAATTCTATTAAACATTTAAAGAATTAATACCAGTCCTTCCTACCCTCTGCTAACAATTCTTAACTCTTTCTATGAGGTCAGCATTATCCAGATACTGAAGCCAGGTAGACACTACAAGAAAAGAAAATTATACATCAATATCCCTTATATATGTACATATAATATATATACATATACATATATACGTGTGTATATATGTATATATATGCAAACTGTCAACAAAGTACTAGCAAATAAATTGTAGCAACATAACAGAAAGATTATACACCATGACCAAGTGGGTTTATCCCAGGAATGCAAGGGTGATTCAACATAAGAAAATCAGTGTTATCAAACCACATTAATAGAATGAAGGAAAAAGAACACATGATCACCTCAACTGACACAGAAAAAGCATTTATCAAAACCCAACACTGTTTCATGAAAAATAACATTCAATAAAATAGGAATAGATGAGAACTTCATCAACATGATAAAAGTCATATATGAAAAACCCAGAAATAGCATCATACTAAATGGTGAAAGCATAGGACCAGAGTTTCACTGATGAAAACTGGAAGTTTTCCCACTAAGATCAGAAACAAGGCTAGGTGCCTGCTTTTGCCACTTTTACTCAACACAGTACTAGAATTTCTAGCCAGAGCAATTTTGCATGAAAAAGAAACAAAAGGCATCTAAATTTAAGGGAAGAAGTAAAACTATATTCACAGATGAAATGATCTTGTATATAGAAACCCCTAAAGAATCCCCACAAAACTCTTAGAGCTAATAATGGAATTTAGCAAAGTTGCAGGGCAGAAAATCAGCACCAAAAATCAATTGTATTTTTATACAGTAGCAAAAGGAGGAAACAACCCAATTGTCCATCAACAAATGAATGAAAAAAACAAAATGTGGTACATAAAATGAAATATTATTCAGTCATTACAAGGAATGGAGTTCTGACGAATGTTAATGGATGGACTTTGAAAACATTACGCCAAGTGAAATAAGCAGACACAAAAGGACACAAAAACTGGAAGACATGTTTATATGATGTCACTTTATGAAATATCCAGAATAGGTGAATTCATCAAGACAGAAAGTAGACTAGAGGTTACCAGGAGATGGGGGAGGGAGTAATGGGAGTTATTGCTCAGTGAGTACAGAGTTTCTGTTTGTGGTGAAGAACGATTTTTAGAAATATATGGTGGTAATGGTAGCACAATTTTGTGCCATTAAAGTATACATTTTAAAATGGTTAAAGTAGAAAATTGTATGTTAGATATATTTTACCACAATTAAACAAAAAATATCAGTCAGGGCTGTGATCTCATCTAAATCTTGACATCCCCTTCAAAACCCACAGTTTGTTGGCAGAGTTCAGTTCCTTGCAGTCGTAGGACTGAGGTCCTCTGCTTCTAGAGACTGCCCACATTCCCCGCCACGTGACCCTCTCCACAACTTGGCAGTTTGCTTCTTCAAGACCAAAAAGAGAGTGACTGTGCTGTTTCAAATTTCCTACTTCTGACTTTGAGTCATGAGTTTCTGTTCTGCTGACCTTCTTTTAAGGGTCTCACTTGATTACGAGAGACCTGCCTAGGTTAATCTCTTTTGATTGACTTCAAATCAACTCTTTAGGGACCATAACTGTATCTGCAAAATCCCTTCACCTTCGCTGTATAACCTAACCATGGGAGTGATTTCCCGTCATAGCGACAGATCCAGAGCAGGCAGGCAAAAGACGAGTGGGTTCTGCAGGGCATGTACACTGTAGTATTCTGTCTACCACAAGAGGCTTCCCTAAGATTATTTTAACTTAGATCATTTTCCATTTATGTTGTGTAGAAGAAATAACATTAGGAAAAGATGATACATATTTCTATTCAGTTAGA
>NW_004444153.1:2156299-2158371 GCF_000243295.1 Trichechus manatus latirostris
GAACATTTGAATTAGATGCAGCAGTAATAGTGTTCACTTTCATTGTGGCTTGTAAGAATAACTGTTTTGCATAGGTATACTTTCAGAAAAAGGAGAAAGGCAGCAAAATGCATATTTACAATGCTCATGAATAAGGCTGCTCCTAAAGTCATTGATTGTTTCATCTTAGGCTTCTTACCTCAGTTTTACTGGAAATTAGAGGATGTATTCTGACTTTTGTATATTTGATTCAAACACAGTTTTAGAACTATAAGACTTCACATTTGAAACATCTTAGTGCCCTGGATCAATGAACAATACATTTTAATAAAATAACCATTTAATATATAATAAACATAAAAAATTACAAAAAGATGTTGAAATTATAAGAAAAGATACAAAATACAGACCAACAATACTAACTAAGTAGATGATATATATAGTCTTTATAAACGGAGTTTCAGGGCTTCTCCCATAGGTGTATCGTGCATAACTTCCAAGCTTGTTTCAATGGCACACCGTTTCTTAAAGACCTAATAACAAGCACAGAATTAAAAATAAGTTTAGTCTTTTCGTTTCTTAAATATACGTAATAGCTATTTTATAACTTAAATATTCCTACATATTTTCTATTTATTTACTTATATATTAATTTACTTATTTATGTTTTAGGAATGCCTCCCAATATCCCAACTAAATAAAAGGCAGAACAGAACTTGGAAAGTCTGTTTGTAAGAAATTATTTTTGTGTTGTCTTTTGCTACAAGATCAACAAGTACTATTTTGGAGGGTCCTCCATAGCCCCAGAATACCTCTGTGATAGTATTTATTGAAATGCATATGAATTTATGGATGACCACATGATACTGTTCCTATATAGGCATTGAAGTCACACAGATCTTAATGATGCTTGTTCTGGCTCAGGTACCAACTGGGTGATCTTGGCCTATTATTTAATTTCTCCAAAGGCCACGCTCTTTATTTCTAAAGTGGGATAATATAGAAATTGTATATGACAAATGATTAGCGTGATGTCACACAGAAATTATGATCTTAGAAGGCAGTAGTTGATATCATTGCCAATAGAATGATTGACCATATATTTTCTGATAGTCATAAGTCAATTTTTGGTTCCAATTTTGTTCTTGGTTATTTTAAATGCTTTATGAAGCTTTGGAAGAGAAAGTGTAAAAACATTGTAAGTGAAACAACACTAGACCTATTTTTATATAATATGCTTTTGGTTAAACAAATGAAAGGTTTGCATTTGTTTGACTATCTGCATATCAGTCCTATACTGTTGATATTCTATATTGTTTCTGTGATTTGGGAAACCTGGTTATCATTTCAATATTCATGTTAAGAGCTGGAAGGAAAATTACATTTTGTCAACAAGACCCACTCCCAATTTGTGATTATTTTATTTCAGTAGTATTTGTGTTTTTCCACATAAGCCTAAGAGAAAAAAAAAAAAAAAGAAGAAAACCAAATCAGAAAATGGTACATGTAGTTGAGGTTTTGAGGCAACTTAGAAATCATCACTTCAAATTAAAAAAAAAAAAATCCTCTATCTAAGACAGAGATACTGTAAATTCTGCCAGCTATTTAACTCCAGGGATACTGTTGATATTCTAGGTCTGCCACAGTTCATCAGGACATGATATGCCTTTAGCAACGACAGATGTCTAACTCAGCCTTCTGCACTGAGCACTGATCCCCACTTTGTATGTCTTCTGCCAACCACTTGATGTTCACACAGGAATTCAATGATTCCTATCAATGTGGAGCCAAAATTTTCTTTATACAAAAAACACTCGTAGCTGGAGTTTTTGAAATCAATATGCTAGGTTCTGTTTGCCTCCAAGGCTTACTATTCTGTATTCCCTTAGTAACATAAATTTTTTTTTCCTTAATACAGTTCCTTCATGGCTTGAGTCTACTCATATCCCTTGAGAAACAAATATATTATCAAGATAACGCTAGGAGAAATGCTAACTGACTCACTTACACAGTTGTTATGTTTTCATTCAGAGCCTACTCTTTTTATAGATATTATAAAGGAAACTGAGAACCAAACCGAATAGTTCTTGCCT
>NW_004444153.1:2168284-2170583 GCF_000243295.1 Trichechus manatus latirostris
TAATTCAGGTGTCTACTAAATGTCACCACCACTCAACTCTTAGTTTGTCCTACTGTGGTGGCTTGCATGTTGCTGTGATATTGGCAGCTATACCAACGGTATTTCAAATACCAGCAAGGTCATCCATGGTGGACAGGTTTCAGCAGAGCTTCCAGACTAAGAAAGACTGAGGAGAAGGACATGGCAATCTACTTCTGAAAAAATTGGCCAGTGAAAACCTTATAGATGGCAGTGGAACATTGTCTGATATAGTGCCAGATGTGAGCCCCTCAGGTTGGAAGGCATTCACGTTATGACCGGGGAAGAAAAACTTCCTCAAAGAAGAGATAACTTTAATGACATGGATAGAGTAAAGCTTTTGGGACCTTCATTTGCTGATGTGGCATGACTCAAAATGTGAAGAAACAGCAGCAAACATTCATTAACAATAATAAACTAAAACAAACCTGATGTCTGCCAAGTGAATCTGAGCCATAGCAACCCTATAGGATAGTGTAGAACTTCCCCACGGGGTTCCCATGGCTGTAATCTGTACAGAAGCTGACAGCCGCATCTTTCTCTTCTGAGCAGCTGGTGCGTTTGAACTGCCAACCATTCAGTTAGCAGCCGAACTTGAACAACCGTGCCACTAAGTCTCCAGGAAGTCCGTCAACAATTGAAATGTGGAATGTACAAAATATGAATCAAGGAAAACTGGAAATCATTTAACATGAAATGGAACACATGAAGGTCGATACCCTAGGCATTAGTGAGCTGAAATGGACTGGTATTGGCCATTCTGAATCAGACAATCATATGGTCTACTACGCCATTAATGACAAATTGATGAGGAATGACATCACATTTATCTTCAAAAAGAACATTTCAAGATCTATCCCACATTACACTGCTGTTAGGGACAGAATAATATCCATAAGTG
This sequence comes from Trichechus manatus latirostris, assembly GCF_000243295.1. Classification (NCBI taxonomy): domain Eukaryota; kingdom Metazoa; phylum Chordata; class Mammalia; order Sirenia; family Trichechidae; genus Trichechus; species Trichechus manatus. The sequence continues at coordinate 2,169,204 of NW_004444153.1, forward strand.
TACAAGGAAGACCAGTTAATACGATTATTATTCAAATTTATTCATCAACTACTAATGCCAAAAAAGAAGCAATTGCAGATTTTTACCAACTTCTGCAGTCTGAAATTGATCAAACGTGTCACAAAGACGCATCGATAATTATTGGTGACTGGAATGTGAAAATTGGAAACAAAGAAGAAGAATCAGTAGTTAGAAACGACTCCTAAGATTGCATGATAGAATTTTGCAAGACCAACAACCTGTTCATTGCAAATACCTTTCTTAACAACATAAACAGTGACTATGCACGTGGACCTCACCAGATGCAATACACAGGAATCAAAACAACTTCATCTGTTGAAAGAGACAGTGGAGAAGCTAGATATCATCAGTCAGAACAAGGCCAGGAGCCCAGAGCAGAAAATACTATCAATTGCTTATAGGTAAGTTCAATTCGAAGCTGAAGAAAATTAGAATAAGTCCACAAGAACCAAAGTACAACTGTGATTATATCCTACTTGAATTTAGAGACCAGCTCAAGGCTAGATTTGACATGTTAAACAGTAATGTTGTACCAAAGACAGAAGACTTGTGGGATGATATCAAGGGCATCATACATGAAAAAGGACATTAAAAAGACAAAAAAAAATAAAAAAGGACTAAAATGGATGTCAGGAGAGACTCTGAAACTTGCTTTTGAACATAGAGTAGCTAAAGTGAATGGAAGAAATGATGAAATAAAAGAGCTGAACAGAAGATATAAAAGGGCAGCTCGAGAAGACTATTACAGTGAAATGTGCAAACATCAGGAATTTTAAAATTGAAAAGGAAGAACGCACTTGGCATTTCTCAAGCTGAGAGAACTGAAGAAAAAATTTGAGCCTCGAATGCAATACTGAAGGATTCTATGGGGAAAATATTGAACGATGCAGGAAGCATCAAAAGAAGATGGAAGAAATACACAGAGTCACTATGTCAAAAAGAACTGGTTGACGTTCAACCATTTCAGGAGGTAGCAATGACCAAGAACTGATGGTACTGAAGGAAGAGGTCCAAGCTGCACTGAAGGCACTAAAGCAAAAACAAGGCTCCAGGAATTGATGGAATACCAGTTGAAATATTTCAACAAACAGATGCAAAGCTGGAAATTCTCACTTGTTTATGCCAAGAAATTTGGAAGAGAGCTACCTGGCCAACCAACTGGAAGAGATCCACAATTTTGCCCATTCCAAAGAAAAGTGATGCAACAGAATGCAGAAATTATTGAACAATATCAGTAATATCACATGTAAGTAAAGTTTTTCTGAAGATCTTTCAAAAAATCAGCAGTACATCAACAGAGAGCTGCCAGAAATTCAAGCGGTATTCAGAAGAGGACGTGGAACAAAGGATGTAATTGCT
>NW_004444153.1:2171821-2173248 GCF_000243295.1 Trichechus manatus latirostris
GTTCAACCACCAGCACTATCCGTTTCTACGTTTTTCTATCACCCTTAACAGAAGGCTTTTGTCTTTGACTCAGGATCTCATGTCTTATGAAAATATTCATGAAATTATGATAAGCTAATGTTTTTAGCTTGTAAGTAGAGTAAAATATTAGACATTTCACAGTTCTTCTCATCAAGATCTTTAGATTATGTTAACTGACTGATGTCGAGGTAAGTTTGGGTACTTGTATTCAGCACTGTATTAAGCACTTGTCTTTTTCACAAAACAAAAAATGTTTCTCACTTCTCTCTAGCATATTTGACTTTTTGTTTTAATGAAGACATTAATTTAAATATATACATTAATACATTTTATGATATTTTTAATTTTTGTGAAATTATACACAGCCAAAATATACCATTTCAACAATTTCAACATGTACAATTTAGCAATATTGATCACATTCTTAAAGTTGTGCTATCATTTCCAAATTATTATAGTATCATTATCTTAAACTCACTGAAGGGTTTGGGTATTGCCATACAAAAAAGCCACTTGAGTTGTTTTGATAGAGAGCAGTGCTCTGATTTTAGCGTTCTGAGAAAATATGTGTAATAGCTACGTGGAGATTGGACCAGAAGAAGAAAAGAGGGGGGACAGAAAACTGTTATAAATTATTACATGTGCCATGATGAAATGCTACTGGTCATTTATTTTCATGTTTAGACTGTTTTTGTTAAAAATCCTTAATAACACCATTACTAAAAAATGTAATAATAAAATGTATCTAATCCATAAATTTAATTCATAACTGGTATCTTCCTAAATGTAGAATCAGGACCAGGGCAAGTGTGCTCATTATCACCAAACTGGGGGAAAAAAAAGAATAATGAAAGTTCTACAAATAATAAAATGAGTCATGTTGTTGTTAGCTGCTGTCAAGTTGGCTCCAACTCATGGCAACCTTATGTACAACAGAAGGAAACATTGCCCAGTCCTGTGCCATCTTCATGATTGTTGTCAAAATGAATCATAAACCATCAATAATTAAAATTGTAGTTTAAGAACACACAATGAATTTGGACTGAAATCTAGAAGTGGGACACAAATACATATAAGAATTGTGTGAACAAAACCACCTTTTTCTATTATTATTGTTGAACAACTGAGTAGCCATCTGGAAAAAATGAAGTAGGATACCTACCTGTCTACCTTATGAAAAAATTTCAATGATTTAAATATAATGAAACCATAAAAGTGCAAGAAAAAAGTACCAGAAAATTACTTTATAAACTCAGAATGAGGAAAGCCTTTCTAACAATGATACAACATGCAGAGCCCAAAACATAAATTATTGATAGATTTTACTAAAATACAGAAAGATATACCATACACACACAAACCCCAAAGATCATATCATAATAAAAATTGAAAACCACACACATACT
>NW_004444153.1:2173951-2175358 GCF_000243295.1 Trichechus manatus latirostris
CAAACACAAGTGCTCTTTGACTTAATAATTCCAGATTAATGTAAGTAATGTAATAAGGTATATACAAACTAATTTTTTTCACATTATTTGGAATAGCAAAAGGTTGGGAAACAAAACAAAGCTCCTAAATACCCATCAGTAATTGACTAGTTAAATAAAGTTTGATACATCCATACCCTGGAAAAAGTGAAGACACAAAAAGATGAACATAATTAATGTCACTGAATGGTACACTTAAAAAATGTAGAGGTGGTAAATGTTTTGGTATATGTATATATGGTAATTAGAGCCCTGGTGACGCTGTGGTTAAGTGATACAGCTGCTAACCAAAAGGTCAGCAGTTCAAATATATCAGCCACTCCTTGGCAACCCTATAGGGCAGTTCTGTTGTGTCTTCTAGGGACGCTATGAATTAGAATTGACTCGACAGCAACAGGTTTGGTTTATATATGTTAATTAACAATTTTAACTAAAACAATGTATATATATTTTTTAAGTTAAGAAGTTCTTAGCAAACTGGTATGGCACCTGTCTTAGGCTGGGTTCTCTAGGGGAGCAAAACCAATGAAGTATATATATATACATATAGTTTCCCATGACTCGAGGGAAAAATTGATACAAATATAGATAGAGAAAAGATAGGAATACAGGTCTCCTTCTCTCTCCATTATGTATGTACAGAATGGATTGAATAACAAGTCGAGGATATCCTTAGTGCCTGTTACATGATTTAGAAATAATATTTGGAATCATTATTTCCTGACCTTGAGCATGCAGAACTGTGACCCAGCTGGGGCTGGGCCCTCACAGACTCTCAGAGACACATCAGCTGGGCCCTGAGATAAGACAACAGATGGGACAATCTCAGAAATTATCTTAAGGAAGTTTTCACAAAAGGGCAATAAAACCTAACCCAAAGGACTTCTCACCTTTTGTCTTTTTCTATTAACATTGTTGGACCAATGAAGACCCTCCTGACTTTCATAACTGAAACCCGTACCAATGATTGTTACGAAAGATGATTTAAAATGTAAGATTACAATTTCTAACCAATCAGTGAAAAGGTGACGCTTTCAATGTTTCTACCCATTTTGTCATGTTGATATATACTGATGGCTCTATAACTGTTCCTTGGATTCAGGCAGACATGGCTGTGGCAGCATGCTTGTCCGTTTTCCCACTTTTGTCTGTTCTGTGATATTCTTTGGTGTTGGGCAGACATGGCTGTGGCAGCATGCTTGTCCGTTTTCCCATTTTTGTCTGTTCTGTGATATTTCCTTGGATTCGGGCAGACATTCTAGCTCTGGCAGCATGCTTGTCCACTTCCCACTTTTGTCCTTTGAATATATGCCAAATAAAACTTTCTTTTTACTTTACTAAACTTTGTGATGTTTTTCCCCTACAACA